>NC_072410.2:113246136-113549166 GCF_028858775.2 Pan troglodytes
TTCTATGATCCATTCTCCTTAGACCTGCTGGAATCGGGATCATAGCAGCGTGAACCCAGAGGGCAATTCTCATCTTAAGATGGCACAGGGGCCACGCGCCAGACGGGCAGGGCAGCCACCCTACCTGGATGGAGTTAGGGAACTGGGGAAGTGCAAGGAGAGACAGGAGTGGTTTAAGAGGAAAGGGGGCTGCCAGGGATGACCCTGAATGGGAGGGGCCTGGGGGAATCTTTCTCACTTCAGCAGGGTGTTCCCCAGGAGGAGAAAATCAGAAATCAACATCCAGGGAGAGGATTTCAGCTTTTCAAGTGACCTCTCACAAATAATACCAGAAACAAAAGCGTGTGCACATGTGACAACGATGTGAAAAATGATGTATTTAGGTGCATAACCTGGAAAGCCTAAAAGATACATAAAAATTGCTTTTTTTTTTGCGGGGAGAGATGTTATGGGCAGGGTTTTTTTGGGGGGGGTGGGAAGGGGTAGTAATAGGTGTTTTCCTGCAAATTGTGCTTAATGTCATTTCTCATTTTAAAGAAAACCACAATACTTGGCATTGTCACAGAAACTCCCCTGGATCTTCTGGGACCTACCTTTTCACAAGGGAATTTTTTGTTTTAGGATGCCCATCTGAAAACTTGAATTTATCATGTAAATGCCATACTGAAGACACCGTCTCCAGAATCAATTCTTCTTTAATGGGGATGCGGTTTGCTTAATTCGGAGCCCTAATGGCAACGTCATTAAGGTCTGGGTTTAGTGTCTTGGGATCCAAACCTTTGTCACGGATAGAAAGGTGGAGGAAAGAAAGGCCCCCGTGCTCTAAAACAGCTGAATATGTCACCCTCCGAAGTCCAGCCTCGGCCAGAGCCCGTGAGATGCAATGCACCATCCGCAGCGGGAGACGCAGCCGCCGCCTAGGGGGTCGTGCGCGCCTCTGGGTCTCGTGCCGCACCCAGAAGTGCCGGGGTGGCGGGGAGGCTGAGGGGAGTTGGTAACGGCATCGCCATGGCAACAGTGACGTCCTTTTACCCTGGATCTAATTGGAGGAAACCCCGTGGCCGAAGCCGCAGCCTGCCGGCCAACCGAACTTCCCCGTGCCGACCCACCCTCCTAGCCTCCGCGTTCCCTCCCGCTCCGCCCCCCTCGCCCCCTTCCGCGCGCTCGGTCCTCATTGGCCAGCGGCGCGCTGGGGGCGGGACTCTCGGGACAAGCTCGGCGCATCATTGGGCGGTGGACCGCACCTCGGCCCCGGGGTAGGCTGACACGGGAGGGTCCTCAGCTAAAGCCAAAAGCAGATCAAAGTGGTGGGACTCGCGTCGCGGCCGCGGAGACGTGAAGGTGAGCGCCTGGGTCAGCCCGCGGGCTTCCTCCGGCCGCGCTCGGATTGAGGGCCGGGCGGAGGTGCCGCCCTTGAGAGCAGCCGGTTGTCGATGCCGCTCCCCTCAGGGACGGCTCCGGGCGGGAAGGTGCGGGGCCAACGGTCGCTTCCATCTTGGGCCGGCCGGGCGGGGGTGGCGGGAGCGGCCGCGGCTCGGGCTCCCTGCGCGCGGGGCCTCCGCGCCGCCCCCGCCTCCTCCAGCCGCGGGCCGCGGCCTCCCCGGGCGCCCAGCGGGGGAGGGGGCGGGGGAGAGGGAAATTCAAGCGGCCGCGTGTGCGGGAGACAAAAGCGGGCGGCGGGCCGCATTGTCTGACGGCGCTCCCTCCCTGCTTTTTGTTCTCGCCTCGCCGCCCCGCCCCTCCGCAGCTCTCGAGGCTCCTCCCGCTCCGGGTCGGCGCTCGCCCTCGCTCTCCTCGCCCTCCGCCCCGGCCCCGGCCCCGGCCCCGGCCCCGCGCCCGCCATGGAGAAGACTGAGCTGATCCAGAAGGCCAAGCTGGCCGAGCAGGCCGAGCGCTACGACGACATGGCCACCTGCATGAAGGCAGTGACCGAGCAGGGCGCCGAGCTGTCCAACGAGGAGCGCAACCTGCTCTCCGTGGCCTACAAGAACGTGGTCGGGGGCCGCAGGTCCGCCTGGAGGGTCATCTCTAGCATCGAGCAGAAGACCGACACCTCCGACAAGAAGTTGCAGCTGATTAAGGACTATCGGGAGAAAGTGGAGTCCGAGCTGAGATCCATCTGCACCACGGTGCTGGTGAGTCCTCGGCGCGGGGAGCAGGGGAGGCCTTTTGTGAGATGCTTTTCATTGAGAGTTTCGCGGGCACGGAAACAAACGTGAGCCGGGGCTTGCCGGACTGTCTGCTGGGGTGGAGGGTTTCAGGTGAGCCCTGACTTCCCTACTGTGTCCCTCCGGTTCTTGAGACTCAAGAAGCCGCTTTTCCAAGGATAAGTCCTTTTTTTCCCCCCCCAGATGCTGGGTAGCTACCAAACGATGGAACTTGGAAACATCCAAGTAGATCTCTGCGAGACTGAAAGGCGTTTTTAAGTTTCTTGTGCGGGGAGACTGCGTCCTGAGATCTGTGAGCCCTTTATATGTATTCAGTCGGTTCACAAGCTTCAGGCAGTTGAAAGAAGGCGCAGGCACCTTTTTGTTACAGACAATGTAGTAGGGATTTTTTCCCAAACCCAGTAATGGAAATTTACTTAGAAAATCTGAACAGATACTTTATTTTTCAAATAAGAGTATCTGTTGTGCCCCCCCCCCACCCCTCATAAACAGGAGAGGAGGGGAGTTCGGGAAATGTGAAAAGGACACAGCTGTGTCTGAAGAACACAATGTCCTGGTAAATTTCAACATTTAATAACATTTCCTTGCTGTTGCACACCTGTGCTTAAACACTAGTGTTGAAGTGAATTCGTTTCCAGTGTGGAGCAGACAAGGAAAGCTTTCCAGGTTTTGAACTGTCCAGTCTTAGCAAGGACGATTGTTGGGTGGAGTAGGTGGCTGCTGTGATTCACCCTTATTAGTGAGAGAGAACATTTTTAGCTTTGTCATTCCATGGATCTTTTGATCCGTAGGATAAGTTTTTAAAATTGAAATACCAGCATTATATCCAGGAGTGTTTTTAAATGTTTCAGTGCTGCAAAGAGTCATTTCTATGAATAAAATGGGAAATAATCTGATATGGTTTGCCTTTTAAGTGTCACTTTTACAAGAGGCCTACTTATTTTTGATGTGTTTGTGCACATCATATTTTAGGTGGGCTTTGATAGACAAGCATACTAGACTGGCGATTTTTCAAAAGGGAATGGAAGAAATAATTTCTCCCTGGCCTCCTCCCCCACCCCCACCCCCCAAGCCTTCTTTCTTCAACTCATCAGAATGGTGGGGCAGGAAATATGTTCCCCACCCCTTGTTTAAAAAAAAAAATCCACGAAACTTTTTTAACCTATATATTTTTCTAATACGATGACAGGCGATCCGGACAAAATCATGGCTGATGGAAATAACTGGTAAAGAGGCAAAGAAAGTAATGCAGACAGAGTGTGTACTAAAGTGGAGAAAACTTAAGATTATTTACTTTATGAAGTCAAAACTTCGTTGTATTCTTCCGTGTGCTCTTAGCTTCCAGTCCCTGCGTGGCATTGAAGAAGCACTTGTAAAAGCTTTTTGGACTGAATTGCTCGTATTAAAAAATTTTGCCAACTTGAAAGTAGTGGTAGACTTCAACTTGAGTAACATATGGTAATGGCTGTTAACAGCATTATCTGTTACCAGGGGAAGACTCCTAAGAATTCCATATGTTAAGGTTTTCTATGTATGTATTTTGGATACTCTTACAGCATATTTCATTTCTGTTCGGTTTATTACTTTTCAGTTAGTTACCTTGAAGCAATTCAGAATCACCGCGTGATTTTTCTTGTTCTTGAGCAAGGTGACTCTGAGCCAAAGGAATATTCGTTTTATTTTGTGGCTCTTATAAATTCTGCTTTTTATGATGGCATAAGTCGGGGAAGAGTTTTGCTTAGTTGATACGTAGCTTGAGAGAGAGACCAGGTGTTATTAGAATAGAACTTTCATACAGACCATTTCAATGGGGACAACCCCTGAATTTAGGACAGTCTCTTTTATATACTGAGAAGAAATAGAATAGTTTGATGAATCCGAGACACCAAGGCATAAATGAAATATTCATAAAATGGCTTAAGAGGCTAACTGGGGCTTGGTGGCCAACCTATAAAAAATATCCTGGGAAAGCACTTCTTCAAGTTGGCAACTGTATTGAGAGCTTTCTGTGTGCCAGGCACTGTGCTCTGAGCAATATGGGGAGGAACAAAACAGAACCGTGGATTTTGCCCTCTGATGATTTATAATTTAGAGAGCATGTGAGAGATACACAAACATAAATAACACAATATTCCCATCAGATGGTTAATGAACACAATGCTATGTAGTCTGAAGGAAATAGAAACCTTTGAAAAGGCTTCACAAAGATACCGTTTTTTGGGGGTGAACGTTGAGGGAAGAGGCTGGCGGAGGTGTCAGTATTAAAGGAATATCCGGGATAGGGCTTGTTCAGGGAACAATGTGTCGGCGTGGCTGGAGCAGAGTTCATGTGTAGAGTTGTTGCAGGAGACAAGCCTAGAAAGGAAGGCAGGCATCATCATTTATAGAAGATTGAAGTAAGGGGGGTTTCTTCATTTGGTTGATGGGAAACTGGTTTTTTTAAAGTTTTATTTATTTATTGTAGAGATGGGATCTTGTTACGCCCAGGCTGGTCTTGAACTTCTGGCCTCAAGCAGTCCTCATGACTTGGCCTCCCAGAGTCCTGGGATTACAGATGTCAGCACCACTGTACATGTAGCAGCATCTAGAATTCATGGTTTGAGGGCTGACTAACCAGTCTGTGATCTGAACTGACAGATAAGGAAGTTATAAGACAAGTGATAATTGATGAGTTAGTTTAATAAGGAGTCTAGGAAAGTAGAGTAACACCTAAAGTTTTTGAACATGCATGCTAATATAGGGTTTTCTTTTTTTCCTTTGGTGAACAGGAAGAAAGATTTGGTGTGGAGGAGGTGAGACTAACTTGGTGATTATAGAAGACTAGTTAAAGTAACATGAAGGATAGCTAAATTTTTGGTAGAAAAGAGCAGATATTCTCAGCCTCTTCCCTTTCATAGAGTAGGTTGGGGCAGAATTACTTAAACCATGTATTCAAAATAACTGTGTGAACAACTCTTCAACCCTTTTGATAATCACGGTATTGAAAGAGGTTACTGAACCGTGGAAGCACCAAAAAATGTTAAAATCCAAGAGTAAAGAACTATAAGTGATCCAAACTCTCTAAGATGAGGGGAGTTAAGATTTCATCCAGTTAGAGCTGTCTCTCAGTGTCATTGTAAAACCGAAGACTTTGGGCTTAACTTTCTAAGTCTCTTCGAGTTCTCATGGTTTGGGGCTGTAGAGTAATGTAGGTCCTAGCCATTCTGCTCTGCTCTGACATCCTTCCACCTCTTAAGTGAGTAGTTTTTAAAGTCCAGATTGAAGAATACATGACAGGTTGAAAACTGGTGACTTTAGGGAAATGGCTTCAGAAAGAAGTGAGGCAGAAGTCATTGGTGATCTTACTGAGTGTTGGCAAGAGCAAAATTTAGACACAAAAAAACTGGGCTTTGGCTGGATGTGGTGGCTCATGCCTGTAATCCCAGCACATTGGGAGGCCAAGGCTGGTGGATCACCTGAGGTCAGGAGTTGGAGACTAGCCTGGCCAACATGGTGAAACCCCATCTCTACTAAAAATACAAAAAAATTAGCCAGGCGTGGTGGCACATGCCTGTAGTTCCAGCTACTCGGGAGGCCGAGGCAGGAGAATCACCTGAATCTGGGAGGCGAAGGTTGCAGTGAGCCGAGATGTGCCACTGCACTCCAGCCTGGGCCACAGAGCGAGACTCTGAAAACAAAAACAAAACCCTGGGCTTAAATATTACAGCTAAGATGTTTAGGAGTCATTAAGTAGAACTTGGATGTGAGGGAAGGGCAAATGGAAAAAGTTAGAGGGGTTCACAAAGCTCTTCTGGGACTTGGGAACAAAATCTGTCATTTACAAAGTCAGTGACCTTGGAATAAGAACCAGGCAGTTTGAGTGTATACAAGATAATTTCTATCTTAGACATCATATTATCCTCTCCTGTACATCAGTTCTAGTAGAATTTCAGTAAATTACTTCAGCATAATGCATAAACAATTTCAGAAACTAAAGTGCATATCGCAATTTTTAAAAATGAGAGTTAAAATAGTATGTAGAGAATCTCTGGAAGTTGTCTGTCTTAGTGTAAAAGCTTTGTAACCTTAATTGAATAGTATGCTTGAATTTAGTTGTGTTTAAATTTAATCTCTTAATAATAAATGTCTTACGCTGGTCATTATTTTTTAGTAAGACTGATATGTTTTTCTTCATAGTTAATGAATCTGAATGTGATTTTATTGACACAATGGAAAAAGTATGGGCTCTGAATCAATTTTTGAATCGTTGCTCCATTACCTTTTATTTTCGTGGACTCTGGCAAATTTCTTAATCCCTCAGACTCTCTCTTCTGTAAATTGATGATGATGGTGCCTGCCTTTATGGGCTTGTAGTTAGAATAATGGCTCATAATTGACATTTACCAGGTATTCACTGCACACTAAACACTATTTTAAGCACTTTATACTCACTTTGCTCCCCTAAGGTAGGTTGATAGTATCTCTGTTTCAAAGTTGAGGAAAATGAGGCATAAAGAAGTTAGTAATGTGGTCAAGATTACAAAGCTAGTAAGTGTTAAGAGCAAGGATTTGAGCCCAAGTGGTGTAACTGCTTATGACATGAAACACAGTAGGCCCTAAGTACATGGCAGCTCACTTAAGACCATGGTGTGAATTTCTGTTTTGAGGAATTTGTGCATTTTAATAAATATAAGACATTAATGCTTCTAACGAGGAAGGTAGACCTGTGATGGGCAAAACTCCTAGTTTGTAATATTGAAGACTTTCTTATACACACAATAGTGTAATAAGATTTAAAAGCTCATTGACGTTGCGGGTTTTGCCCTTAGATTGTAGGCTGCTTAAAGGCAAGAGTTTTGGGGGGTTTGGGTTTTTTTTGTGTGTGTGATGGAGTCTTGCTCTGCCACCCAGGCTGGGGTACAGTGGCGCCATCTCAGCTCACTGCAACCTCTGTCTCCCGGGTTTAAGCAATTCTCCTGCCTCAGCCTCCCGAGTAGCTGGGATTACAGGCATGCACCACCATGCCTGGCTAATTTTTTGTATTTTTGCTAGAGATGTGCCCCAGCCAAGGTTTTTGTTGTTTTTTAAAGAATGAAATGGGCTGGGCATGGTGGCTCACGCCTGTAATCCTGGCACTTTGGGAGGCCGAGGCAGGTGGATCACCTGAGGTCAGGAGTTCGAGACCAGCCTAGGCAACATGATGAAACCCCATCTCTACTAAAAATACAAAAAATTAGCCTGGCGTAGTGGCGGGCACCTGTAATCCCAGTTACTTGGGAGGCTGAGGCAAATTGCTACAATCGGGGAGACAGAGGTTGCAGTGAGGCGAGATTGTGCCATTGCACTCCAGCCTAGGCGACAGAGCAAAACTCTTGTCTCAAAAAAAAAAAGAGTGAAATAGAATATTGTAAGTTTAAGGTTAGGTTGGTGTCACTCAACCAGGTGATTTTACCCACTCCCCACTGCCCCCAGCGGAATTTTGGCAACATCTGGAGACATTTTGGGTTAAGACTTGAGGAAGGAAGGTGCTGCTCACGTCTAGTGGGTAGAGAGGCCTGAATGCTACTAAACATGCGGTGCACAGGACACTCCCCAACAAAGACCCCAGCCCCCCCCATGCCAATAATGCCAAGGTTGAGATGCCTTGGATTAGTCCATAAATAAAATGAGCTGTATTAAGTTGTATTGGATTGTGTCATGCTGTCCTTTGGCTTCTTCCTAACGTGTTGATATCTTACCTGAACCTCTTGTCCAGCTAGACTTGTCATTTTTCCCCTTGTCATTATTGTGTGTATGCTGTTCAAACTCTACAGTTCACCTTACTGAAACTTATTCAGTGGGTCCTATTTTTTGTTTGGTTTGATTTGATTTGTTTTTATTTTTGAGACAGAGTCTGGCTCTGTGGCCTAGGCTGGAGTGCAGTTGCGCCATCTGGGCTCACTGCAACCTCCACCTCCCGGGCTCGAGCCATCCTCCCACCTCAGCATCCGGAGTAGCTGGGACTACAGGCACTTGCCACTATGCCTGGCTAATTTTTGTATTTTTTGTAGAGATGAAGTTTTGCCATGTTGCCCAGGCTGGTTTTGAACTCCTGAGCTCAAGCAATCCACCCAGAGTGCTGAGATTACAGGCGTGAACCACTGTGTCTGGCCGGGTCCTATATTTTCAAAGTGCCACTTATTCATAGTTGTCTCCAAAGCCCTGAGCTCTTTTAAAGACTTTGCACAGACTGCAATTATATTGAAATCTATTAGATGCAGTAAAAATTGATGAACGGCAAATCTCCTCCCCTCTTTCATAGTAGCTTGGCATATGTGGTTCAGACTTTTTAAATTTAATTTTATTTATTTATTTATTTATTTATTTGAGACAGAGTTTTGCTCTTGTTGCCCAGGCTAGAGTGCAGTGGCGCAATCTTGGTTCACCTCAACCTCTGCCTCCGGGTTCAAGCAATTCTCCTGCGTCAGCCTCACAAGTAGTTGGGATTACAGGCATGCACCACCACACCCGGCTAATTTTGTATTTTTAGTAGAGGTTTCTCCATGTTGGTCAGGTTGGTCTCAAACTCCCGACCTCAGGTGATCCTCCCGCCTCGGCTTCCCAAAGTGCCGGGATTACAGGCGTGAGCCACTGCAGCCGGCCGTGGTTCAGACTTTTAATGCAGTGGTGAACACTGTAAACAATTTTTCTCCAAACAACCCTGGGAAGAAGATCGTTGTTGCATGCTTTATGCTAGGATTTACTTAAGTTCTCGAAGTGGAATTTCCAAATCAAAAGATGTGCGGTTTTTTCCAGATAGCCTTCTGAAAAGGTATGTGTATACACTGTCATCAGCAGTGGTTGAGAAGGTCATTCATTTCCCCTAACCCTTTCCAGCACAAGCAAGTTTTTAAGGCTAACAAAAATCTGGTGACCAGAAGGTTTAACATCTTATCTCCTTGTTCAGTATTGGATGTGTGAGGACCGCCTCCCTTCTCACAAAGGACTGCTTAAGAAAACTAGTATTTTTAAGTCTCATGTAGTTTCATTTAGAACATGATACCATAGCATGGGATTAGTTGAGTCAAGGTGTTGCTTTGGCAGTTGGGAAATCTGGTTGGCTATGTTAATGTTCTCTATTTTTATCATTAAGACCAGTTTTTGTATTTAGCACTAATCCTTTCCAAATGGCAACAGAAAACGTATCTGAATTCATACCACTGACTTTCTGGATATCAGGGAGGTGGTAGAGAGACATCATTTAAAAGATGTGAAGAGAAGCAAAGTTTATCCATTGCTACTTTAATTGAACTCTTAATCCATAGATAAGTCAGTGATAAATATGATAAATTACTAGATTTGAAACTATTGTTTGCATATTGAGTATTTAAAGACAAAATGATGATAATACCTAGGACTTCAGAGTAATTGGGGGAATACAGATGAAACAGGAGTGTCTATGAATTAATATAGTTGCAGCTGGCTTTAATTGGAATTCGTTGTACTATTCTTTGTTCTCCTGTGTACCTTTAAAATTCCCTATTATAAGTTTTTCCTCCCCTAGAAATTCCACTCTTAGGTGTTTACGCAAGAGGGAATGATGCATGGGGCCAAGGCGCATAGGTACAAAAATGTTAATAACAGCTTTATTCTAAGAGCAGAAAACTAGAAATAATCCACTAGTAGGAAAATTGATAAACACTGATGTATTCATAAATGGAATACTATTCAGCATTAAAAGGAATGGACCACTGATACTACAATATGATTGAATTTCAAAAACATGCTAGGTGAAAGAAACTTTGCATGAAAAAGTACATAGTGTATGTGATTCCATTTATATGAAATTTTAGAACAAACACAACCTGTTTATGGTAGGAAAAAAAATCAGGAATAATGGCCTCTGTGGGAGAATAGGCAGAGATTGGGAAGGGGCAGGCTTCTGGGATAATTGTTTTTTTTTTTTTTTTAATACTTTAAGTTCTGGGATACAAGTGCAGGACGTGCAGGTTTCTTTCATAGGTATACATGTGCCATGGTGGTTTGCTGCACCAATCAGCCCATCGTCTACATTAGGTATTTCTCCAATGCTATTCCTCCCCTAGCCCCCGACCCCCTGACAGTCCCCGCTGTGTGATGTTCCCCTCCTTGTGTCCATGTGTTCTCATTGTTCAACTCCCACTTATAAGTGAAAACATGCGGTGCTTGGTTTTCTGTTCCTGTGTTAGTTTGCTGAGAATGATGGTTTCCAGCTTCATCTATGTCCTTGCAAAGGACATGAACTCATCCTTTTTATGGTTGCATAGTATTCCATGGTGTATATATGCCACATTTTCTTGATCCAGTTTATCATTGATGGGCATTTGGGTTGGTTCCAAGTCTTTGCTATTGTGAATAGTGCTGCAATAAACGTATGTGTGCATGTGTCTTTATAGTAGAATGGATAATTGTATTCTTTAGTTGATATGGGTTTGGGTTTTATACATTTGTCAAAACTCAGCAAATGTACACCCAAGATTTGTGCATTTTGTATGTAAATTTTGCTTTGAAAAAAAAAACTAGTGATATGCCTGTACTGATGTCTTCAGCTTATAACTGCTAGAAATGGATGGGTATCTGATAAAGCAAGTATGGCAAAAGGTTAATGGTAAGATCCAGGTGGTGGATATGTGGGTGTTCACTGTAATTGTTGGTTGCCATGTATTGGGGGTTATGATATTTCACATCACTGGTTGAGTGTCTTTAATACATATAGCAAGGAGATAGTGTAGCCTGTGTCTTGTTATCCTCAAGATATGAGAATGTATAGAACGGTATTGATCCCCGCTTAGGAGACATCACTGGCACCATCACTTTTTTGTTTGGGTGATGAGTGCTGAGTAGATTGATGGAGTTACCAGATGCTGTGTAAGACGTCTTAATTGGCCATACTCTGGGACAGTGGTTCACAGACTTGATCTCAGGACCCCTTTTTAGAAAATAAAATAACTTTAACAAAAAGTTGAATGAGAATAGCGGCATTGCATTTCATTCAACCTATTGTAGTATTCCACCTCCTGTAGCTTCTGGAAAACTCCACTTGTGAGAAAATGACTGTGGAAAAAAAGCAAATATCTTAGACTTATGAAAGTGGTTTTACTTTGTCTCCTCCCCACCCCACAAAGGATATAGGGGAGACCTCTAGGGGTTCCCAGACTATACTTTGCCCTATGAGAATTTAATTACTGAAGTTAATAGTAGAACTGCTGTTCTACGAGAATTTTATTACTGTGTTTGGGTGATTGAGCAGTTTATTTTCTGAGTAGTCATCATATGTGGTGATAATGGAATTTGTAAAACCTTCCCCACCCTTCCCATTTCTCTGCCCCTGCACCCCATCTTATCCCTAGGAATATAGGTTTGAAGACCAGGAAAATCACAGATGTGATAATGAAGAAAGGAGAATAGTTGATATTAGACATTGGATAATAAAAGTCCCTGTTAATTCCTGGAAACCAGCTAAAGATCTGGTATGTTGGAATGTCTTTCTGCTTTCTTGTGTTGAGAAGGATAATACGAAGTTAATAATCTCTTAACTTGCCCCTCCCAATACCTGACCAAAAAGCAGAGTTGACATCCATGAAAAATATGGATAATGGTCTTTCAGAGCTGGTTGCATTTAGGTTTTAAAAATACACGGCTTTTGGAGGCAGTAAGTCAGGTTAGCTGTTAACCAGCATTGGTCAAAGTATTTATCAGTGAAACTTGTCTTCATACCAACCTTTGATTGTCAGTTTACATGTTTTTCTATCCAGATGAGTAGTATTTCATGATCTCTTTGTCATCTGGATTTTTACTACAGTATCCAGTTGGGTTTGGCACAGTGTGGTACTAAATACATATTCTGTACGATACTCTTCATTTGAACATTCTGTCTCCTGTACCTTTGCTACAGACTTTACTTAGAGAAATGGAAAAATAATGGTGCAAGTGGTGAGACCATGATGATAAGAACTTACATAAATTTAAATGCTTTCTTAAAGGATGGTCATAGATTGTGAATGTCATGTCGCGGTGATTGGAGGAAATAAATGGAGAAGTGTGTGAAAATGCTTTAAAGCCATAAGCTATATGGATCATCAGATTAGACATTTTATTCCTGAATAACTCTTACTGCTGTTGTTCTTCAATAATTAGTACTCCATTTTCCCTCTTGTTTTGTACATTCCACCAAACATTACTTGAATGCAGCTCACAGGATTTTTGCTCTTAAAAGCTACAGTTGTTAAACCTCTGCAGTTAAACATATTTATACTAGGTGTTCTGATCTTTCAGCCTGGTACTGTTTCCAGTCATTTGGGAATATACTTTTTAGATCTTCAGTGCTAGTGTTTGCCCTCTTGGGATTCTGATGGATAAGAGGTTGGAAAGGTTACATTACGGATTTAAAATACTCTTGATTATTTGGTGCCTGATTGCAGAGACCACCATTTGGAAGGATAGAATATCCCATTAAATATAGCTATGCTCTGTGGAAGTTACTTTTTACATAATTACATTTTTAATATATTTTTAATTTTTTTACATGGAACTCTTTGTTTTTTTGTGTTTTTTTTTTTTTTTGGTGAGACAAGGTCTCCCTCTATCTCCCAGGCTGGAATGTAGTGGCACGATCTCAGTTCACTGCAACCTCTGCCTCCTGGGCTGAAGTGCACATGTAACATTTAAACATTTAATACCTTTTTTTGGTATTACTGTATTTATTGTTAGGGTTTTTCATGCCTTATTTGTTGCTGTTTTAAATAGTACAGTGTACACTGATGCAGTTTGAATAACTCAGCAGGTAGGATTTAAGGTTGTATACCTCTATTTTGTTGTTTACGATCAGCTGTACATCTCTGGAAGGTGATCCTTCTTATACAGATACCAAAAAGCATTTAGTGATTTATTTTTTGTCCAGGACAGGTTTCTGAACATTTCTGCTTGTAATCAAAATGGCCTGGTAAATGTTTATAAACTTATTTTAGCTATTGATGAAACTACTGTAGTTTTCTTTTAAGTTTATATCAGGATACCAAAGCAACATATTTAGCCCCCACGTCTGTTGAGTCTTTAAAGGACCTACTAAGATTATTAGGATAGATTCTCAAATATTATTTTTTCAGAAGGATGTATTCCTCTTTTTTCCTGTGGTAGTAGAATTTGTAATTAGAGTTTATGGAGAAAAAGGACTAAGGGGAAGGGTGGAGGTCACAAATTTATAAAAGCCCTGAACTATTTCTCATTTAACACGTATTCTCTGATCATTTTTTCTAGTGTGTTATTTTTGTTTGTTGTTTTGAACATCTAAAATAAACATAGGCTGGGCAGGGTGGCTCACACCTATAACCCTAGCAATTTGGGAGGCTAACACAGGAGGATTGCTTGAGTCCAGGAATTCGAGACCAGCCCTGGCAACAAAGTGTGAGACCCTGTCTCTACCAAAAAAAAAAAAAAATCAAAACAGTGGCTGGGGATGTGGTATGTGCCTGTGAGCTAACTGGCGGTTGAGGCAAGAGGGTCTCTTAAGCCCAGGAGGTTTAGGCTGCAGTGATCCGTCTTCCTGCCACTTCACTCAAGCCTGGGTGACAGACCTAGTCTCTGTCTCAAAAAAGAAAATGAAACAAAGACAGCTCTAAAAAGTATAGGCACATATATTGAAAAGTCATAGTGATGATTGCTACACAAATAATTTCCCTCTTTAGAATTAATTTCTCTAAGGAAACTTATCTCCTTTCCTTAAGTTTCAAAGAAATGTTTACAAAATAATTTGGCTTAGTTGCAGATACTATCCTTGTTAGAGAAGCTATCTTGTTTTTCGTTGTCCTTATGTAAAAACTTGGAGTGTCAGTTTACATATATTTTAAAATTAAATATAATTCAAATACCATAAATTTTACCTTTTTAAATATGATTCTGTGGTTTTTAGTTTATTCACAAAGTTGTGCAGCCATCATTATTAATTCCAGAACGTTTTCATTACAACAAATTCTATATCCATTAATAGTCATTCACTATCTTCCCTTACCTCAGCTCCTGACAACCACTAATCTGCTTTCTATCCCTATAGATTTGCCTCTTCTGGACGTTTCATATAAACAGAATCATATAATATGTAGTGTTTTGTGTCTGGCTTCTTTCACTTAGCCTAATGCCCTCAAGGTTTATTTGTGTTGTAGCTTGCATCAGAACTTTTTTTTTTTTTTGGCAGAGGGTCTCACTCTGTCACCCAAGCTGGAGTACAATGGCACGGTCATGACTCACTGCATCCTCAAATTCCTGGGCTCAAGGGATCCTCCTACTTCAGCCTCCCAAATAGCTGGGATTACAGATGTGCACCACCACCCTCAGCTGATTTTTTAGCGATGGGGTCTCACTTTGTTGTCCACGCTGGTCTCAAACTCCTGGGCCAGATGATCCTCCTGCATGGCCTCCCAGAGTGCTGGAATTACAATTGTGAGCCACCACACCTAACCTTTTTTAAATAAAACTCTTATAGTGTGGTAAGATAACACGTAACATAAAAGTTAGCGTTTTAACCCTTCTTAAGCTACAGTTCAGTGGTATTAAGTACATTCATTTTGTCGTGCAATGCAACCAGCAACCATCGTCTGCAACTCTTCATCTTGCAAAACTGAAACTCTATACCCATTAAACAGAAGCTCTCCATTCCCCCCTGGCAACCACCATTCTCCTTTCTATGAATTTGACTACTCTAGGTACCTCATATAAGTGGAATTATAGAATAGTTGTCTTTTTGTGTCTAGCTTATTTCATTTTGCATAATGTTTATGTTGAAACATGTATCAGAATTTTGTGCTTCTTTTTGTGGCTGAATAATATTACACTGTATAGAAATACTACTTTTTTTGGACGGACGTGGTGGCTCACACCTGTAATCACAGCACTTTGGGAGGCTGAGGCGGGCGGATCACGAGGTCAGGAGATGGAGACCATCTTGGCTAACATGGTGAAACCCCGTCTCTACTAAAAAAAAAAAAAAATTAGCCGGGCGTAGTGGCAGGCACCTGTAGTCCCAGCTACTCGGGAGGCTGAGGCAGGAGAATGGCGTGAACCCAGGAGGCGGAGCTTGCAGTGAGCCGAGATCACTCCACTGCACTCCAGCCTGGGCAACAGAGTAAGACTCCGTCTCCAAATACAAAACAAAACAAAACAAAATACTACTTTTTAAAAATCTTTTGTCCATCGATGGACATATTTGGGTTGCTTCTACCTTTAGGCTGTTAAGAATAATGCTGCTGTGAGAATTTGCTTGGGCATGTTTTCATTTCTCTTGTGTATATACCCATTTAATGTTTTAGGAACTGCCAGATTGTTTTCCAAAGTGGCTGTACTATCTTACATTCCCACCACAGTGTAAGAGAGTTCCAGTTTCTCTACATCCTCACCAATCCTGGTGGATATGAAATGGTATCATGTACTTATTGGCCTTTAGTATATGCTCTTTGGAGAAATGTCTGTTCAGATCCTTATGCTTGTTTTAAAATTGGGTTATTTGTGTTTTTATCATTAGGTTGTAATCTTTTTTTTTTTTAAAATATATTATGGATACTAGACCTTTATCAGATAGATGATTTGCAAATGTTTTTCTCCCGTTCTGTGGATTGTCTTGTTAGTGTCCTTTGAAGCAGAAACATTGTTAATTTTGAAGTCCTTTTTTTTTTTTTTTTTTTTTTGGTTGCTTGTGTTTTTGGTATAAGATCTAAGAAACCATTGCCTAGTCCAAGGTCATGAAGATATATACTTATGATTTCTTCTAAGTTTTATCATTTTAGCTCCTGTGTTTAGGTCTTTAGTCCATTTTGAGTTCCTTTTTGCATATGGAGTGAGGAAAAGGTCCAATTTTATTCTTTTGCATGTGGATATCCAATTGCCCTGGCACCATTTGTTGAAATAACAATTCATTTATCCTTGATCTGAAATTCTCACACTTATAGAAAATATAATCAGATCTAATTGGGTATAAGGAAAACTCATGATTTCTGTGGTTCCTGTGTTCTAGCCAAGTTGACAGCGCTGTATTTTGTTTCCATTACTCTACTGTAATGTATTCCCTCTCCCTTTCTGCACGCTGAAATCACACCCATCCTACGAAATGCAATTTGGGTACTATTACGTTCTATAGTTACAAATTATAGCTTGTTAATACTTTTCAATTCTGTTACCTAGCACCATCCAGTGTGCAGTTATGGGTAGATAAGACGTGAGTAAGGAAATTGTAAGGAAATTGAGGCATGTTAATTTACTCAGTTCCACAGCTAGTTAGCTGTGAAACTCAAATTCCCCTTTTCTAGAATCGTTTTCTTTGAGTTCTCCTACTGCCTTTCATTGTAGAGCCCTCCTTTACAGGACCCTGTTCTTCTGAGATCATCTCTCCTTTCTCTGAATTCCCTTGTGTGTAAGTGGGGAAGAATCTAGGCTTTAAATATATATGCCCTTCAACCAGTGTGCTCCCTTTTATCTGTTTTAATATATACTGGTATTGCTCATAAAGACTTGGGGAAGGAATAATTACTGCTTCTTCACTCAATCATTACCATGTAACATGGAGTTTGGGTTCCCTAAGAGGACCTCTGAGACCTTCCAGCATTTTTCTTCAGCCTCTTTTCTCACTCATTGTTCCCTCTGTCCTCCAACCACATGAAACTACCTGTGGTTCTTTCCTATATTGCCCACTTTCTTACCTTTGCTCTAGTTCTTTTTTTTTTCTTTTTATTATTTTCTGAATTGAAAAAAATTCTTTTTAAGACTAGTCAAGTGCAGTAGTGAGAAAGGGGGAAGAGTAGAACAAGGAGTTTGATTTGGTAACTGAATGAACAATCAAGATAACTCCTTACCTTCGGACCAGCCTGCTCTAATTTTTTACCCTCTGTAATAATGTGTGATTATGTTTATATAGTGTCTTCTTTTTCACCAAGTTTGGTAATGAGATCCAGTTCAGTTCTATATTGTCTGGAGTTTACCGGTTTCCTAAGTTGCTCTTGTGACTGCTAGCAAAGTAAATTATGCCCAGTTCAGATCAGTATTGGTAAGCTGTAAGGACATAAGAATAAGGACTTCATCTTTATTTTTTCCTCTATGTACTGTTAAACACTACTTCATTTCCAGGGTTTTTATGTTGTCCCTGGGGGTTCATTTGAATATGATCAGTAACTCATATAAGTTTAGTTGTAAATGCGAAATAATTTTCTTAACCATAGGCTCTTAAATTCCTGTTGACTCTATTCTTCCCTTTGTACCCCATAACAGAGCTGATAGACTAGAGGCAGGAAGGGGTTGTATATACTTCAGCTGCAGAGATAAATGTATATGGCATGTGTTAGTTATAAATGGAAAAGTTAGCCTGCAAATAATGACATAATTTCTATAATGTAGTAGTGGCTTAATTCAGTTTGCCATAGACTTAGGCAAAGCTCAAATCAAAGTATACTTGTGTCCTTGCTAGTATAAACCATTTTCTATCTTTAGTAGTCTTCTTAGGATATAGCAAAACTTGACCCATATATACTAAGCTAGCAAGGCAATTTTGACCTATTTTTGTTTAATGCAACATCCTTTTATTAGGTATCAGGATGTCTGTCCATTTTGATTACTTTATGACCAGACCAAGATTTGACTTTTGCCCCCCATTTTAAGGAAAGTTCTTTGTTTTCTCTTTATGATTTGTCCTTTTCCTCCACAAATTAATGGCTAAAAAACAGATGCCTTTCCCAAATCAGTAGCTAAAACAGCTTATGGATGCTAGTAAATTGTAAATTCTCTAAGGGGAAGAAAGTATGTATAGACTTTGGCGTTTATTTGCCTTGGTTCTTTTTGTAGAACTGTCCTGGAAATGTTGCTAAATGATGGTGATGTATGTGTAATTGTTTTTAATGCAGATTGACAGATTTGGAATGTAGTATGTGTCACCAGTGGAAGTATTAAACTTTTCTTCCGAACCTGAATATCCTGGGAATCTTGGAGCAGAAGGTAGAACATTTTATATTGCGGTTATGGCCACTCAGTATCCAGCTTCTAAAATGTGGGGATATAGCATAGGAGCCCAGAGACTGGACATTATGTTTATTGCTAATAGCATCTGGAATTGGTTAGGCTGCATTGGATGAAGTGAAGGAACAAACCCTCTGATTTTCTCTAATACTGTCACATTGCAGCTCACGCATACCCTTACTTTATTGTCTCATGACTTGTCAGAGGCTACCATCTTTCTGTTAGGTATCTTCACCACTGCAGTCACAGCACCTCAGTACCTGAGTTGGAAGACAGGGTGAACATTTTTCCTCAACTACATCTTTATTTTTTTTACGTGGTTAATTGGGGCAGGGGCAAGGTAATACTGTGCTCACAAAAAGGCTGTCCCTTTCCCTGTAAGACACCACTGTGCTATAGCAGATGTTGATAGCAATATTACTGTATGTAATTTTGCCTGGGTTGTGGGATGGTTGTGGCTAGAGATCAGATGGACTGGGAAAAGATGTTGAGAAATATTTGGGTCATGGAGATAATGCTTCTTCTCTTTGTATTTAGAGTCTTGGATTCTCTTCATCTGCTGCTTCCCTTTCTCTTTTGCCTGTTTATCCTGTGGGTTTTAGCTCCTTATTTTCTTTAGCCCACAAAAATAATAAACCACTTGATTGCATAAACCTACCCTTAGGCTTGTATTTGCTTTCACTATAACTACAGTGGCACATATCCCACTGAGTGTGAGGAGCCCATATTCTCTGACATCATGACAACTTATTGTTTAATTCATGACATTAATTTGGCAAATATTCCAGTTAATGTTGGGTTTTATGCCTTTTTTGTTCCTTTTAGACTTAAATCTCAAAAGTTTGAAAACTTTTTATGTGATGTGATTTTTAGTCTGCACAAATACTGATGTTAATCCTTTTTCATCCAGAAAAGCAAATTCACATTAATGAGTGCTCCATATGAAGGCCCAGTAACACTTTTTAAAAAAAATATTTTTGAAGGATTTTCCCTCTTCTTATCAGGATAAGGAAGAGGTAGTAGGGTGCTAGACGAGTAAAATAGTGTACATTCATGGTTGAGGGTTTGTCCCTCCCTCATCCTGTTGGCTCTATGTCTAATTTGTTGGTCTGTTGAGAGAGGAGCTCCAAGGATTAAGTCAGGCAAAGAGACATGATCGAGCCATGTTTATTGTTTGTTGGTAAATGTACAGGAGGACCCAAATTACCACTAGAAGATTGAGTGGTGAACACAGAAATCAACAAGAGGCTGTAGTTGGATGACCTTCATGACCAGTCACTCTAATAGTGCTGCATCTAGCCTCAGTGTAGCTGCCTTACTGTTGAAAGACTGTATTCATGGGCTCGGGTGGCTTTATCTTTGAGTAGTGCTGGAGATATTTAGTGTTGCTTTTTAAACTTTCCTCCCAATACCTGCTGTATTCCTAGCATCCTGACATGAAGAATACTTGTATATGTTACTTCTTAGAGTGCCACTTAGGTTTTTGGGAGGCACCTTGTTGTTGCTCCACACTCCTCCTCCTGACATAAGGTTGATGTCAGTCAGTTAGGACAATGCTTCCCAACTCCTTTTGTGTAATGGCACACAGAATAACAATCTTTGTATAGTACAGAGGAAAATGGATTTCTCACCCTGCTGTGGTGGTTACTGAGGGGATCAATATCTCTTTACCATTTAAATTACCTGGAAGCTCTAGGTTAGGGTCTGATTCTGCAGGACCTTGAGTCTGCAGAACAATGTCTGGCCTTAAGTTTATCCTTTAACAGACCATTGGGGGTTTTGAGAAGGAGTTAACCTGCCCACAATGGAATTTAAGATTAATCTGGCAGCAAGGTGTAAACTGGATCCGAGAAAGAAGAACCCCAAAACCTGGTAGATCAGTTAGATTATTGGAGTAGTTGAGGTGAAATGATACAGTTAACTTGGGTAATAGAAATAGGAATGAGACTGAGAAGATAGATTTTCAAAAATACTGTGACACTGTGAAAAGGTGAAATCAGTAGGACTTTGGCAATTTGTGGTGGAATGGGAAATGGAGAGTGAAAACTCAGAGGTAGTGTGGATGAACGTAGGTGGCTGGGAGATCAGAGGGTGAGGGAATAATTGGTAGAAATAAGTAATGTAAGTGTAGAAACAGGGATGGGGGCAGTGGCTCACGCCTGTAATTCCAGCACTTTGGGAGGCCAAGGCGGGTGGATCACATGAGCCCAGGAGTTTGAGACCAGCCTGGCCAACATGGCCAAACCTCATCTGCTAAAAATACGAAAATTAGCTGGGCGTGGTGGTGCACATCTGTAATCCCAGCTACTCTGGTGGCTGAGGCACGAGAATCGCTTGAACCCGGGAGGCAGAGGTTGTAGTGAGCTGACATCGCACCACTGCATTCCAGCCTCTGGGTGACACAGTGAGACCTAGCCTCAAAAAAAGAGTATAGAAACAGGTTTGGGATCTAGTAGATATACATATTTCAAAATATGTAAGGATACTAAGCCATGTAACACTACAGAGAAGTTAGGAGTGTGTATGTGTTGGGGGGTATTTCCCAAAAGATGGAGTGGGAGGGTTAGCATTACTCTTGTGAGTTTACTGCAATTCATGGTGTGGCCTTTAGCTTTGTGAGCTATACCAGGGTGGAGCAATCTTTCAAGCCTAGATCCACAGTGATGAAGCTCATGCGACTGGTGCATAAAACCAGGAAAGTTAGCTTATTCATTTACAGTGAGCCATAACTAGCACAAAGATTGCAGTACTGTGTTGACATGACTAGTATGTTCTCTTTCAGGAGGCAGATAGACTCACGTAGGAATCAAGACATAATCAGGAAATTGTTTAGTAAGTGTGGTATGACAGAGAAGAGTTGGATGCTGCTCAAATGTTGAATGACCATCGTCTCCACAGTAGGGGGTAGATTTGTTAGTGCACTGATTGTGGTTCACACTTTTTTAGACTGTACATTGGATCCTTCAGTGTCCTTATGTATCAAACCCGGACAAGAAAATATCTTTTCTCTCAGTGGCTCTAAAGAGAAGGGAAATACATGTTCTCAAAGTATACTATGCTTACTTGTCTGAGAAAAGTTTGCTAATCAGTCTTGACTTCCTGGAGAAAACTACTTCCAGGGGCTTGGGTGACTAAATATAGAAGGCGGGGAGAATGAGTCCAAAGAAAGAGTAGGGTGACTCCTAGGTTTCTGCCTAGGGCTACTGAGTACTTTTCCTAAGACAGAAAATTGAGTAGGGGAGCAGAATCAATAGTAGATCGTGCCAGGAAGGTAAATTTAATTTTTAAAAAATGAGTAGGCAGGGTGCGGTGGCTCATGCCTGTAATCCCAGCACTTTGTGAGGCCGAGGCAGACGGATCACCTCAGGTTGGGAGTTCGAGACCAGCCTGACCAACATGGAGAAACCCCGTCTCTATTAAAGATACAAAATTAGCCGGGCATGGTGGTGCATGCCTGTAATCCCAGCTACTTGGAAAGCTGAGGCAGGAGAATCGTTTGAACCCGGGAGGTGGAGGTTGCAGTGAGCCGAGATTGCGCCATTGCACTCCAGCCTGGGCAAGAAGAATGAAACTCTGTCTCAAAAAAAAGAGTAAAGTTTAAAGTTCCAGTGGTCCATCCAGATGTCAATATATGTCGGAGGCACTTGGTATGGTATGTAAGAGAAAGATTTGTGTCATGCTGTATGACACAATTGAGGGTTATGTACCAAGCAGAGTTTGTGTTAACTCATTTAATCTTCACAACAACCCTATGAATTAAGAACTGTCATTAACTGTTTTACAGATGAAGAAACTGAGATACAACTAGGTAAGGAGCAAATTTGTGAGTTATTAGCATGTAGATATTGGTTAAATCATACCAGTGAAATGGACCCATGTCGTCTTGTCATTTACCTTAAGATAGATACTGGGCTCTTGAAATATTTAGGATCCTTGATTATTCTAGTGAAACATTTTCTTCTGGAGCAAATAATCAATACTTCAGTTGTCAGATTTTAGAAAGTATGGTCTTAAAAGGCAGACACTTGGTAGATTAAGGGGGAAAAAATCATGTAACTGTCCTCCAAAATTAAGATAATCCTCTGAAAGAGATGCAGGAAACACGTGTCCTCTTCATACTTCTTTGCTTTAATAGCCAACTCAGTCCTTCACAGTACTCTTATTTTGGACCGTTAATACTCTAATTGATGACTTCTTTTATTCCATTACTTCTTCCTTCCCACTGTAAAAAAGTTTCTTTTAGTAATGATCTGTGAGTGGGAACTTCTGTCTTTCTGGAAATGTCTTTATGTTTTTGCACTGTTTTTGTGTGGTACTTTAATTGGTTACGGAATTCTAGTTGACAGTTGTTTTTCTCTGCACTTTGAAGATACTTACTTGATTGTTTTCTGATGAAAAATCAGCTGTCATATTGTTGTTTCTTCCTTTATGGTAATGTGTCATTTCTCTGGTTGCTTTTAAGAATTTTCTTGTCTTTGGCATTCTGCAATTTTACCATGATCTAGGTATGATTTTTTTTTATCTTGCTTGGGATTTATTGTGCTTTTCCAATCTCAAGGTATTTATCCCATTACTGGGAGTCTCGGCCATTATCCCAGAATAACATCTCATCCTCATTCTTTCTGTTCTCTCCTGAAATACCTGTTGGCTATTACCTTAGACCTTCTCTTTCTATTCGCATCTTATAATTTTTCCACATTTTTTGGTCTTATTCTTTATTCTGTATTCTGAGTAGTTTATTCAAATATGCCTTTTGTTTTATTAATTTTCTTTGTCCATCTCCAATTTTAAAGTTGTTTTCATTTTTTTTTTATTCTAAAAGCCCTTCCGCTTCTCCCACCTCCAAGCTGCCTTTTAAAATTCACTGTATATGTGGTTCATTTCTCCTGGCTTCTGTTTTTCTTTTAAAATCTTTTTGATTGTTTTAGTCAGGAAAAATTTCAAACTTAGGTAGAGGTGAAGAAAATCCTGTAGTAACCCTATGTATCCAGCCTCAACATCTTTAAAAGATTATTTAATTATTTTCAGCATATTTATGTGTTATTATACACAGTTTTAAAGCTCTTGGGAACTGACTATCCTGTTTGTGTCTGCTGACGCCTCATGATAGAGAATCCGTCCCTTGAGTATTTTTGTTATTTTTGTTTGTTTGTTTGTTTGTTTGTTTGTTTGATTTGGAGTCTTGCTCTGTTGCTCAGGCTGGAGTGCAGTGGTATAATCTCGGCTCACTGCAAACCTGTACCTCCTGGGTTCAAGTGATCTTCCTGCCTCAGCCTCCTGAGTATCTGGGATTACAGGCACCCGCCAACACGCCTGGCTAATTTTTGTAGGGACGGGGTTTCGCCATGTTGGCCAGGCTGGTTTCGAACTCCTGACCTCAAGTGATCCACCCACCTCGGCCTCCCAAAATGTTGGGATTACAGGCGTGAGCCATCGCGCCCAGCCTGTTATTTTTAATAGCGTGGATGTTGCTTTTTTTATGGCACTTGTGTGTACCTTAGATTGTGAGAATCTCTCCATTTACACAGTAGTTTTGATTATTTGTGCTGGGCACACTGTGCTCCAGCCCATTTTTAACATTTTCAGCTTGTGTTTTCATACATCATGCATGAAATAAACGTTTGACTAGCACCTGCACAGAAGAACATAGGTTCGAGTTTCTGCTTTTTATGGGAGATTGCACCCCCAAAAACTCAGGAAGTAGATTTTTGGCTACTTCTCAGCGATGACAAAGTTTTTCTAGGGTCCTCACCCTCCTCCACACTGTTGTTGTGTTGTAAACTTTCACTTATTGCTGTAGCTTTCTTTCCTCCTATCTAGCGCCTGGATGTATTTCCCCTCTTTTCTTTGAAGCTCTACTGTATGTTTTTTCTATTTTTATTTAAAGTATTTCTACTTAGCATTTAGATTATTTTTAGTAGAAGAGGGAGGTATTCTCCGTAAGCTCAGTCTCACTGTGTTGCCAGAACCAGAAAGTCATGTTTCTGTGAATCTATTTTAAGGTTGTGAGTCACACATTTCTTAAGTACTCCATACTGAAAGTGAATGCAGTGTGTTTTAATCTGATATACTGCTCTTTATTGCTCTAAAATTAGTAACATTTGGCCAGGCTCGGTGGCTCACGCCTGTAATACCAGCACTTTGGGAGGCTGAGGTGGGCGGATTACGTCAGGAGTTCGAGACCAGCCTGGCTGACATGGCGAAAACCCCGTCTCTACTAAAAATACAAAAAATAGCCAGGAGTGGTAGCTGGTACCTGTAGTCCCAGCTACTTGGGAGGCTGAGGCAGGAGAATTGCTTGAACCCAGGAGGCAGAGGTTGCAGTGAGCCGAGATTATGCCACTGCACTCCAGCCTGGGTGACAGAGTGAGACTCTGTCTCAAAAAAAAAAAAAAAGAGGAAGAATTTAGTAACCTTTAAAATGTGTTACCATTTCATATGGTCAGGTAGACAATAAACACAAATTCAGACTTGCATTTCAACTAAAAGTCTCCTCTTTGTCTATTTTATTTGTGCTGAAATCACAGTCATATTCACTTGCGTTTCTCATGTCGGTCAGAAGTGTTGGTACTGTTTTATCTGATTTAATGTAATAGAAAAATGCCAGGTACGATGGCTCACGCCTGTAATCCTAGCACTTTGGGAAGCTGAGGGGGGGGGGGGGTGGATCACGAGGTCAGGAGTTCGAGATTAGCCTAGCCAGCATGGTGAAATTCAGTCTACTAAAAATACAAAAAAAAAAAAAAAAAATTAGCTGGGCATGGTGGCATGTGCCTGTTAGTCCCAGCTACTCGAGAGGCTGAGGCAGGAGAATCACTTGAACCTGGGAGGTGGACGTTGCAGTGAGCCGAGATCACACCACTGCACTCCAGCCTGGGCAACAGCAAAACCCTGTCTCAAAAAAAAAAAGAAAAAAAAAGTAATAGAAAAATATTAGGCCAGGCGTGTGGCTCACGCCTGTAATCCCAGCACTTTGGAAGGCCAAGATGGGCGGATCACAGGTCAGGAGTTCGAGACCAGTATGACCAACATGGTGAAACCCCATCTCTACTAAAATACAAAAATTAGCCGGGTATGGTGTCACGCACGTGTAATCCCAGCTACTTGGGAGGCTGAGGCGGGAGAATCGCTTGAACCCGGGAGGTGGAGGTTGCAGTGAGCCAAGATTATGCCACTGCACTGCAGCCTGGGCGACAGAGTGAGACTCTGTCTCAAAAAAAAAAAGAAAATTATTAAATGCAGTTGTGTTGCCAGACAGGCTGCTTACATATAGTTTCATCTGAGAGACAGCTAAAAACTGAACTAATTAGTATATAGAGTTCCTACAAAGCAGTAAGGAAAAACTCATTAGGAAAAGGGCAAAGGATATACACTCACCAACATGGTGAAACCCCTTCTCTAGTAAAAATACAGAAATTAGCCCAGCGTGGCGGCATGTGCCTGTAATCCCAGCTACTCAGGAGGCTGAGGCAGGATAATGGCGTGAACCTGAGTGGCGGAGGTTGCAGTGAGCCGATATCACACCACTGCACTCCAGGCTGGGCAACAGAGCGAGACTCCATCTCAAAATACACACACACACACACACACACACACACACACACACAGATGTTCACCTGCATTTATGATAAGGAAAAATGCTAATAAAACTGTAGTAAGGTATTTTTCGCCCATTAGATTGGAAAAGGGTTTTTTTTTGTTTTTTTTTGTTTTTTTTTTTTTGTATTTTAGTAGAGACGGGGTTTCACCGTGTTGCCCAGGCTGGTCACAAACTCCTGAGCTCAGGCAGTCTGCCTGCCTTGGCCTCCCAAAGTGCTGGGATTACAGGCATGGGCCACCAAGCCTGGCCGGAAAAGGTGTTTAAAGTTTGTTACACACTGGGTTCAGAAAGATGTTGAGAAATGGGAACATTTATGCATTGCTAGTGGGAGTATAAATTGAAATTAACTCCAGGAAGGACAGTTTAACAATTTATCTTGTGGATCAAGTGTACATTTGGTGCATAGTTGGAAATACCAAGATTGGAAGCAGCTTAAGTGTTCCTCAGAGGAAACTAAATAAATAATTAGGGTGCCCATACAGTAGAATACTGTACATATAGTGTTATATATAGAATGAGGCAGCTATTAAATATATGGACATGGAATTATCTCAGAGCGCTTACTAAATGGAAAAGCTAAGGTGTAGAATAATGTGTAGTGTGCTAACATGAGGGAGAGGGGAACATACATAGATTTTAAATGTTTTGAATCCTTAAAAGAATGTACAAGAGGCTGGGCACGGTGGCTCAAGCCTGTAATTGCAGCATTTTGGGAGGCCACAGCGGGCAGATCACTTGAGTCAGGAGTTGGAGACCAGCCTGGCCAACATGGTGAAAACCCCCTCTACCAAAAAAAAAAAAAAAATTAGCCAGTCATGGTGGTGCACACCTCTAGTCCCAGCTACTGGGGAGGCTGAGGTGGGAGAATTGCCTGAACCCGGGAAGCAGAGGTTGCAGTGAGCCGAGATCGCACCACTGCACTCCAGCATGGGCGATGCATTGAGACCTTGTCTCAAAAACAAAACAACAACAACAAAAAGAATGTAAAGAAACTAGTAAATGATGGCTGCCTTGGGCAGGGGGCAAGAATTGGACATATCAAGTGAGGATTTTTAAAAGAAAGTATTCCCTGAAGGAGCTTAGAAACAGAGCAGAGGCTGGGGTGTGGTGGCCTCATGCCTGTAATCCCAGCACTTTGAGAGGCTGACGTGGGAGGATCACTTGAGCTCAGGAGTTACCAGCCTGGGTAAAATGGCAAAACCCCATCTCTACAAAAAAATACAAAAATTAGCCAGATGTGGTGTTATGCGCCTGTGGTCCCAGCTACTTGGGAGGCTGAGGTGGGAGGATTACTCGAGCCTAGAAGTTGCTGCTGCAGTGAGCTGAGATGATGCCACTGTATTCTAGCATGAGCAACAGAGTGAGACCCTGTCTCAAAAAAAAAAAAAAAGAGAACAGAATGGGGAAACTATCATTTTTTCTTAGGAATTTTTGAGTAGTCTTAACCTGTTACACATTATGACTTTGATCAAAATAAATAAAATAATTCACGTATCATTCCAAAGTAGTATTCTGTATGAAATTCCACTTCTGTTGCATCCATTTCAACATGTTGCCAGGCCATGGCTGATGTTCATTTGACAAATAATGAGTCCTACTGTGTGATAGACACTGTGCTACATTTTGTGAATGAAAAATAACTGAGAAAACATTTTTATTGAGTTCATCTGCTTAAGAGTTTGCCATTTTGATTTAGTGCTTCAGAATTACTGTAGATTCTTAAAACTGGAGAATTTTTTTTATTATAACCATCGCTCTGTATCTGAGGGGAATTGGTTTCAGCACCTCCTTGAATACTGAAATCTACACATACGCAAGTTCTTTCTTCAGCCCTCTGGAACCTGTGGGTTCAAAAAGCCGGCCCTCCTTATATGCAGGTTTTGCGTCTCCTTCATACTGTGTTTGTGATCCATGTTTGGTTGTGGTTGTAGAACCTGTTGATAGGGAGGCCTGACTGGAAAAAATCCGTAGAAAAGTGGACCCATAAAGTTCAAACCTGTGTTCAAGGGTCAAATGTGTTTTGTAGAAGACGAGATGAAACTGAGGAACTTGATCTAAACTCATACTCTAAAACCAAATTACTGGCCCAGTGCTTATTCCACTGAGTCAGTCAAATATAATTCATAGTGAATACTGTGAAATATTGGTGTCTTTAGTTCTCTTTGTGATTGAAATTTCTTTCTTTTATAAAGATTACCACCTTCAGTGACTTTCTACATCTTAGTGCAGATAAACCTTTTCAAATGCCAGTCTTCGCCTTGGAATACCTTTTCCCCCCGTATTTTCTGTCTCTCGTTTGTTACCTTAAGAAAAATTCTTCTAACTCCATAATTAAATAATTATTTTTTATTTTGAGCTCCCATAGCACTTGTATATACCCGTTCTCTCAGTGTTTCTGCTCAGGTGGGGAGCGTAGTAGCACTGACTTTGGACAGAGGTCAGTGGTGCTACACATCCCTTAACACATAGGAGCCCAGGCCTGCGTAAGGAATTGTCCAGCTGTTCTTTCAGTTAGGTAAAAAACTTAGAGGAGCTATCTGAGGCCAAAGCCTAATTTGGCTTTACATTTAAAGACAAAGTTTTAGTTTATGGGTTTTGTTGTTGTTGAGATGGAGTGTCACTCTGTCGTCCAGGCTGGAGTGCAGTGGCGTGATCTCAGCTCACTGTGACCTCCTCCTCCTGGGTTAAAGAGATTCCCTTGCCTCAGCCTCCCAAGTAGCTGGGATTACAGGTGTACACCACCACGCCCAGCTAGTTTTTTAGTATTTTTAATAGAGGGGAGTTTCACCATGCTAGCCAGGCTGCTCTCGAACTCCTGACCGCGAATGATCCATCTGCCTCAGCCTCCCGAAGTGTTGGGATTACCAGGTGTGAGCCACCATGCCTGGCCTATTTTATGGTTTTAGTAACATACAGAATTAACCAGGAATGCATCTACTGTGTAAAAATCAAGGAAAGCCAGGCATGGTGGCTCATGCCCGTAATCACAGCACTTTGGGAGGCTGAGGCAGGAGGATCATCTGAGGTCAGGAGTTTGAGACCAGCCTGGCCAACATGGAGAAACCCTGTCTCTTCTAAAAAAAATTACAAAAATTAGCCAGGCATGGTTATGTGTGCCTGTAATCCCAGTTACTCGGGAGGCTGAGGCTCAAGAATTGCTTGAACCTGGGAAGTTGGGGTTGCAGTGAGCTGAGATCGTGTCACTGCACTTCAGCCTGGGCAACAGAGCGAGACTCCAGCTCAAAAAAAAAAAAAAATTCAAGGGAGAATTGTACTTTGTTTTGCTTGTAACTTGACTGGTCAGGCCATTCATGATATTTGAACAGATTGTAAGTCTGTATTTGAAGGTTGTTTGTTGTTGTTGATTCTTAGAGGCAGATATCTGACTACATTGTGTTTATACTTTAGCTATATGAATGTTTACCTATTGAAAATACTGTTTTATTAAAAATTACTTTGTTCCTTATACCTTAGGAGATAAATGTACATTTTAAAAGTGTTCCTCAGTCAGGTGAGGTGGCTCATGCCTGTAAGTTCACCACTTGGGGAGGCCAAAGCAGGAGGATCACTTGAGGCCAGAAGTTCAAGACCAGCCTAGGCAACATAGCAAGACTGTGTCCCTACTATATATATATATATGTATATATATATATATTTTTTAATTAGGCATGGTGGTTCACACCTGTAATCCCAGCATTTTGGGAGGCTGAGGCAGGAGGACCACTTGAGCCCAGGAGTTACCAGTCTGTGCAAGATGATGAGACCCCGTCTCTCCAAAATATAAAAACAATTAGCTGGGCGTGGTAGCCTGTGCCTATAGTAGGGCTAAGGTGGGAGGATCCCTTGAGTCCAGGAGTTCGAGGATGCAGTAAGCTGTGATCACTGCACTGCACTCCGTTCCAGGCTGGGGGAGACAGCTGGGTGGTGGGACTCACCTGTACTCCTAGCTACTCAGGAGTACCTATTTAAAAAAAAAATGTGCGTAGATGTACTATTAGCTACTAGTTTCATTTTAACTTAGTTAAGGAGGCATAAAATATTATTAAAGGACTTATTTTTATTTATTTATTTATTGAGGCAGGGTCTTGCTCTGTCACCCAGGCTGGAGTGCAGTGGTGTGATCATAGGTCACTGCCGCCTTGAATATCTGGGTACAAACAACCCTCCTAAGTAGCTGGGACTTACAGGCATGAGGCACCATGCCTGGCTAATTTTTAAATTTTTGGTAGAGACAAGATCATGCTTAGCTGCCCAAACTAATCTGGAACTCCTGGCTACAAGTGATCCTCATTCCTTGGCCTCCCAAAGTGCTGGAATTTTAGGCATGAGCCACCACACCTGGCCAGGAGTTATTATATTAAAGGATAATTGAATAGAGGAGGAGGGAAAGGATATTTACAAATTAAAAGCTCTAATGTATCATTACCAAAGTTGCTTTATTTTTTGGCATTACTGAGGTTAATATTATGGTTCGTTGTCTGAATTAGTATCTGTTCATTTGATATATAGACCACTTTTTGTTTTTAATAATCTTAAGAACCAGCCAGGCGTGGTGGCTCTTGCCTGTAATCCCAGCACTTTGGGAGGCCGAGGCAGGCAAATCATCTGAGGTCAGGAGATCGAGACCACCCTGGCCAACACAGCAAAACCCCGTCTGCTAAAAATACAAAAAAAAAATTAGCCAAGCAAGGTGGTGGGTACCTGTAATCCCAGCTACACAGGAGGCTGAGGCCGGAGAATCGCTTGAACCCGGGAGGCAGAGGTTGCAATGAGCTAAGATCACACCACTGCACTCCAACCTGGGTGACAGAGTGAGATTCTGTCTCAAAAAAATAAAAACAATCTTAAGAACTGCTCTTAGTTATGGATGGCATCACGTGTGTGGTTCTCAGTGTATGCCTAAGGAAGTTTTATTACCTTTTGTATGAACGTTAAATGGTACACCAGGATGATTCATTTTTTACCTTTTAAGTATTGAAGTAATAATTTTGAATTATAATATTTTTTGTTTGTTTGTTTTTTTGAGGTGGAGTTTCACTCTTGTTGTCCAGGCTGGAATGCAGTGGTGCAATCCTGGCTCACTGCTCACTGCAACCTCCGCCTCCTGGGTTCAAGCAATTCTGCCTCAGCCTCCCGAGTAGCTGGGATTACAGGCGTGCGCCACCACACCCAGCTAATTTTTGTATTAGTAGTAGAGATGGGGTTTCACCATGTTGGCCAGGCTGGTCTCAAACCCTTGACTTCAGGTGATCCACCCACCATGGCTTCCCAAAGTGCTGGGATTACAGGCTTGAGCCACCATGACCGGCCTGAATTATAATATTAATGTCTTATCTACAGGATGACCACACAATGTCTTCCAAAGTGGGATATTTCTAAGAATGAAAAGAAATAGAATTAATAATTGCAGATTTGGTTGTAGACCACCACAATTGAGTGAATTATCTCAATAAAGCAAGTCACAGAAATTTTTGGTTCCCTACAGTGTATAAAAGTCACGCTTACACTATACTGTAGTCTGTTAAGTGCACAATAGCATTTTGTCTAAAAACCAGCGTATGTACCTTAAATAGAAAATACTTAATTGCCAAGAAATCGATCATCTAAGCCTTTAGAAGTCCTTATCTTTTTGCTGGTGGAGGGTCTTGCCTCCATGTTGATGGTTGCTGACTGGTTGGGGGTGGCCGTGGCAATTGCTTAAAATAAGACAACAGTGAAGTTTGTTGCATCAGTTTGTGCTTCCTTTCACAAAAGATTTTTATTTTTTCTCTTTTTTTGAGACAGAGTTTCGCTTTTGTTGCCCAGGCTGGAGTGCAATGGCGCGACCTCAGCTCACCACAACCTCTGCCTCCCGGGTTCAATCAATTCTCCTTCTTTAGCCTCCCAAGTAGCTGGGATTACAGGCATGCACCACCACACCCAACTAATTTTGTATTTTTAGTAGAGATGGGGTTTCTCCATGTTGGTCAGGCTGGTCTTGAACTCCTGACCTCAGGTGATCTGCCCGCTTGGGCCTCTCAAGTGCCAGGATTATAGGCGTGAGTCACCACGCCCGGCCCTCAAACGATTTTTCTATAGCATGTGATGCTGTTTGATGCCATCTCAGCTAGAATAGAATTTCTTTCAAAATCAGAGGCAATCCTCTCAAACCCTGCCACTGCTCTGTCAACTAAGTTTATGCAGTGTTTTCAGTCCTTTGTTGTCATTTCAACAGTGTTAATGGCATCTTCACCAGAAGTAGATCCTTCTCAAGAAACCACTTTCTTTGCTCATCCATGAGAAGCAAGTTCTCATCTGTTCAAGTTTTAACATGAGTTTGCAGCAATTCAGTCACATCTTCAGGCTCCATTTCTAATTCTAGTATTTCTCTTCCTGTTTCTACCACATCTGCAGGTGGAAGATTTCCACTGAAATCTTAAAGTCCTCAAAGTCATTCATGAGAGTAGAAATCAGCTTCTTCCAAACTGTTGTCAATGTTAATATTTTGACTTCTTCCCATGAATCACAAATGTTCTTAATGGCATCTAGAATGGTGAATCCTTTCTAGGTGGTTTTCAATTTATTTTCCCAGATCTGTCAGAAGAACCACTGTCTATGACAGCTATGGCCTTATGAAATGTATTTCTTAAATAATTCCACTTGAAAGTTGAAATTACTCCTTGATCTATGGGCTGCAGAATGGATGTTGTTTTATGTTAGCAGGCATGAAAACAGCATTAATCTTGTACATCTCCCTCAGAGCTCTTTGGTAAACAGGTGCTGCATTGTCAATGAGCAATTATAATTTGAAAGGAATCTTTTTTTTCTGAGCAGTAGGTCTCAACAATGGACTTAAAATATTCAGTGAAGCATTTTGTAAACAGATGCCGTCATCCAGGCTTGGTTGGTTGTTCCATTTGTAGAGTGCAGGCAGAGTAGATTTAGCATAATTCTTAAGGACCCTAGGATTTTTGGAATGCTAAATGAGCATTGGCTTCATCTTAAAGTCACCAGCTGCAATTAGCTCTGAAGAGTCAGCCTTCCTTTAAAGCTTTAAAGCCAGATACTGACCTCCTATGAAAGTCCTTGATGGCATCTTCTGGTATGAGGCTGTTTCCTCTACATTGGAAATATGGTATTTTGTGTAGCCATCTTCATTCATCAGTGATATTAGCTAGATCTTCTGGATAACTTACTGCAGCTCTACATTAGCACTTGTACCTTCAGCTTGTACTTTTATGTTCCTGGAGGTGGCTTCTTTCGGTCAACCTCATGAATCAACCTCTCCTAGCTTCAAATTTTTCTTATGCAGCTTCCTTACTTCTCTCAGCCTTCACTGAATTGAAGAGAATTAAGGCCTTGCTCTGGATTAGGCTTTGATTTAAAGGAATGTTGTGGCTGGCCTCAGCTTCTATCCAGACCACATAAAGTTTTCTCCATATCATCAATAAGTCTGTTTTGCTTTCTTATCATTTGTGTGTTCACTGGGGTAGCACTTTTAATCTCCTTCAAGAACTCTTTCTTTGCACTTACGACATTGCTGTTTGGTACAAGAGGCCCAGCTTTAGCTTGTCTTGGCTTTCGACATGTCCTCCTCACTAAGTTTAATTATTTCTAGCTTTTGTAAGTAAGAGACATGTAACTCATCTTTTCACTTGAACACTTAATTAAAGGCCATTGTAGGGTTATTAATTGGTCTAATTTTAATATTTTTGTGTCTCAGGGAATAGGTAAGCCAGAGGAGACAGAAGAGATTGGGAGCACCCCATTGTTGGAGCAGTCAGAACAGACACAGCATATATCGATTAAGTTTACCATCTTGTGTGGGCATGCATTCTGGTACCCCAAAACAATTACAGTAGTAACATTAATGACCACCGATCACAGATTGCCATAGCAGATAAAATAATCATAAAAAGTTTGAAATATTGGGAGAATTACCAAAATGTGCCACAGAGACATGAAGTTGAGCACACGCTGGTGGAAATTGGCTCTGATAGACATGCTTGATTCAGTGTTGCTACAAACCTTCAATTGGTTAAAACAACAAAAACACACCACAGTATCTGCAAAAGAACAGTAGAGCAAAAGACAATAAAATGAGATCTGTCTGCTAGGACAGTGGGCTTAAACTGGAATGGTCCTGGGCAGCCAGATCACATGGTCAGTTTACTCCTCCAGTATACCTCATTGTTAAAATGTGGTTGTAGAGGTTTGGAATTTGGTATAGGATTAAATGAAAAGTTTTAACCTTGTGGATACAAGGATGTAAGGATCTGATTAGGCTTTGCAACTTGAGTTTGACTGATGTCTTCTGTGTGGTGTCCGCTAAATCCCACAGCATATAGGATCAGTTGCATTGGTTATAAGGTTTGCTTCTGGCTGGGTGCGGTGGCTCATGCCTGTAATCCCAACATTGGGAGGCCAAGGCAGGCGGACCACCTGAAGTCGGGAGTTTGAGACCAGCCTGACCAACATGGAGAAACCTTGTCTCTACTAAAAAAAGAAAAAAAAGAAAAAAAAAATAGCCAGGCATGGTGGTGCATGCCTGTAGTCCCAGTTACTTGGGAGGCTGAGGCAGGAGAATTCCTTGAACCTGGGAGGCAGAGGTTGTGGTGAGCCGAGATCATGCCATTGCACTCCAGCCTGGGCGAGATCGCACCGTTCACTCCAGCCTGGGCAACAAGAGTGAAACTCTGTCTCAAAAAAAAAAAAAAAAAAAAAAAAGGTTTGCTTCTATCTCTGAAAATTTTTACTTCATTCCATACTTCATTTTTTTGAAAATGAACTTAACATGGGCACCAGAATGGGGTTGATTCATCATTCTTGGATTCTAAGTCTTAACAATTTTTTTTCTTTTTCTTTTTTTTTTTTTTTTTTGAGACGGAGTTTCGCTCTTTTGCCCAGGCAGGTGATCTTGTCTCACTGCAACCCTCTGCCTTTCAGTTTCAAGCGATTCTCCTGCCTCAGCCTCCCGAGTAGCTGGGATTACAGGTGCCTGCCACCACGCCTGGCTAATTTTTATATTTTTAGTAGCGACGGGGTTTCACCGTGTTGGCCAAGCTGGTCTCGAACTCCTGACCTCGTGATCCGCCCACCCCGGCCTCCCAAAGTGCTGGCATTATAGGCGTGAGCCACTGTGTCTGGCCCAACAATTCTTAGAGTAACATTTTAAAATAACACAAGGACACTTGACTGTTTAATGCATTCATTTTATTAATGATCGAAAATATTTCCATAGATGAATTGATGTTATATGATCAACTTGGATTAAGTCTTAGGTGATTCACTGCCTCCTTGGTTAAGGCAACAAATCCTTTATGAGATTTAATTCTAGCAGGTATAGTCATAAAATGGTAGTTTCTGAGACCAGAGACCTTTAGATCATAATAGTCTCATCACATAGTTACAGAGACAGACACTTGAAAAGGTGTGATTTCCTACAAGATTATAGAGCTAACGATAGTATAAAAGTTAGTTCCACAAATTACAATCTAATTTCTAAAACTCATATATTCTGACACATAACACAGAGTTACTCTGTCCCTTTTTTGTTTTACTGATTAAATCTCTAAGCTGGGCACCGTGGCTCAGGCCTGTAATCCTAGCACTTTGGGAGACTGAAGAGGGCGGATCCCTTGAGGTCAGGAGTTCGAGACCAGCCATGGTGAAACCCTATCCCAGTTACTTGGGGAGGCTGAGGCCAAAGAATCGCTTGAACCGGGAGGCGAAGGATGCAGGTGAGCTGAGATTGAGCCACTGCGCTTCAGTCTGGGTTGGCAGAGTGAGACTCGGTCTCAAGGGGGGAAAAAAAAATCTCTAGCTTAGATTTGGCCTTATCTTTCTTAGAAATGCTCCATTTTAGGGTCTATTAATATGCTGGTTAACTGATAATATAGAAATAATGACTGATATGTGTATCCTAAAGTTAGAGATTCAGCATGTTAATAGCGTGTTTGCTAATGAACCTCAGTAAACTATTAGGAAAATGAAACTTCTTAGAACATTTTTTTGCTTCCTGTTATTTTGCGTGTATTTTAAGGCTCTTCATAACAGTTACCTACTCTTTCTTAAATAGAGTAGCTTATTTACTCTGTAAAATGGAAATCGCTTATAAATGAATTTAGAATTAAAAGATTAATTTGTTGAGTGTTACAGAATTTTGCCACTGAAACCAAATAAATTATTTTGAAAAAGTGGTTGAAGTGACGGTAGGATTGTTTTATGCAATAGTTAACTCTTGAAGATCGTATGGGGGTTTTGTTGTTCTTCTGGAAGCCTTTTTTTCCTAAGATATGGGGGTGGGGGAAAGGAGGAATAGTTACTGTTCTAAATTTGCATTAATATTATTTCTCAACGGTTTCATTTCTTACATTATTCTTTATAGCTTTTGTGTTATAGTCTATTATTGTTCCCATCCTATTTTTCTAAGATTAAACTTATTCTGAGTTCCTTTAGCATTTCCTAAATCAACCTCTATAATAACTTACATTCTTTCCTTTCACTTTCCTTGTTTCTTTGGTCTAGAGTGTTCCAAATTACTAGTTCATCTTTTATTGTGGGTAGTACATTGACCTCTTAGTTTTCAAATTCTCAAAAAGGAACACACTACCATCCACATTTTACCCTCAGTCAAGTAACACTGTCAGCACCAGAGGGACCTCCAGTCTTAGCCCACCAAAACTCCCAAGATAATAAAATTTGCTAACGAGTTTACAAGGGGGAGCTCCTGCTTAATTGATAAGAATAATGTACAGAAGAAATCAGTGGGGGAACATCTAACTATACTCCCTTCTGGTGACTTTTTTTTTTTTTTTTTGAGATGGAATTTTGCTCTTGTTGCCCAGGCTGGAGTGCAATATCTCAGCTCACTGGAACTTCTGCCTCCCGGGTTCAAGCAGTTCTCCTGTGTCAGCCTCCCAAATAGCTGGGACTACAGGCATGTGTCACCACACCCGGCTAATTTTGTATTTTTAGTAGAAATGGGGTTTCACCATGTTGGTCAGGCTGGTCTTGAACTCCTGACCTCAAGTGATCCACCCATCTCGGCCTCCCAAAGTGCTGGGATAACAGGCATGAGTCACGGCACCTGGCCCTCCCTCCTGACTTCTGGGAAAGACTTTCAGGGAGTTATGTGTCAGTTTGGGATTTTTGGTCTCTGATCCGTGTTTTTTACAATAATTTTAAAATATTATACATTTATAGGCTATATTCTATCTGGTATTAATAATATTTGGTATTGATAATACAGATACAGACTTGATTATTTGGGAAAGACATGAAGCAGACTCCATTATGTCTTTTAGTTGAGCTAAAGTATACATCTTTACTACTGATAGTATATGGAAAGACGGAACTATTCTGTACCTGTTGTTTCCTTCACAGAGAGCTAGTGGCATCTGACAAAGAACCATGATACCTGGCTGAAACTCCAGGATGGAAGTAATGCCCAAGTCACTTTGTAAAAGCCCAACACTGTAAATCATACGTAATGGCTATATGCAAACTAGTAGTCAAAGTTAATAATTTTAGAAAGGAGAGGTTAGCTCATAAGTGGCTGTGTTGTAATGAATGCAGTAGCTGTTTGGCAGCTTTCTGAATCCTTGGAAGGCCCTTTGTCCACAGTCCTTGAGAACACCCACACATCTAGCATGAGTGACTCAGGAGAGACTAGTGCTAGAATGGAAATTTCTCTCTTCCCTACTCCTCACCCTAAGCCATTGTTCTAGTCAGACTTTTCTCAGCCCCTGCTCTTACAAATCTACCACGGTTAACAGAGCACTAGGTCTTAAAGGTACTGAGTAGCTTTTTTTGTGACTATAAATAATATCTTCACCAGAGCTGGCATCTTTTCGGAGATCCTGTGGAATTTCATTGTAACTGACTGACTCACTTGGAGGAACAAGAAAAGTGAGAGGCATCTTACTTTACATTAGAGTTCTTTGGTGTGGGTACAGGCAGAGGTGGTATTTCTCTCGGTATAAATACTATGTTTGCCTTCTTTGATACTACTTCTCAGAATCCACTCATTTAAAGATACCAATGACTGAGTCAGTTTGAGATCTAGAACTTTTTTTGTGACTATCTCACTATTGCCTCCTACCCTCCTCCTTCCACCACAACCCTAAATTCAGTTCATAAAAATAGTTTTTAAATTGAAAGTCATCCATAATACATGAAAATGGTAATAGAGGAAAAAGTTAAAGTAATATAATTTTTTAAGATTCAAGTGTCTCAGTTTATTAAAAAACTGTTAAAATTATATTGGTGATGTTGAGCACAATAAATTCTGAAAATCTGATTTGTCTGTTGTTTTTACAGTTAAGAGTGTAGTGATACTGGAGCAGCACTTGTCACAGTTGCCTTTAGTTTGGGTGTGGCCCTAATGACCTCTTTTGCCACACTCCTGGCTCAGCAACTTTCCAACTTGAGCCACAATTTTGATACTCATGACTTCTATAATGCATAAACTTCTGAGACTTCGATACATAATTTTATACTAATTTTTTGTGCGTGCACGTGTGTGTGTGTGTGTGTGTGTGTGTGTTTTAACTTCCTCTGGCCTCAGGCCCTTAAAAAAGTGTGTGTGTGTATATATATATATTTACATTTTTATCTATTTAAAATATTTTTTCAATTAAAGGATTTTTAATGTTTTTCTGGTTTTTTTCTTTTAGAGACAGACAGGGTCTCTTTTGCTCTGTCTCCCAGGCTGGAATGCAGTGGCACGATCATGGCTCACTGCAGCCTCCACCCCCGGGGTTTAAGCCTTCCTTCTGCCTCAGCCTTCCAAGTAGCTGGGATTACAGGTGTATGCCACCACACCTAATTTTTTTAAAATTCTTTGTAGAGACAGGGTCCCATTATGTTGCCCAGGCTGGTCTCAAACTCCTGGGCTCTCAGGCAATCCTCTTGCCTCCGCCTCTACTTCCCAGAGTGCTTGGATGGTAGGTGTGAGCTGTTGTACGCAGCCTGTTTATTTTCTTTAAAAATAACTTATGGGCCAGGCGCAGTGGCTCACGCCTGTAATCCCAGTACTTTGGGAGGCCGAGGTGGGCAGATCACTTGAGGTCAGGAGTTTGAGACCAGCCTGGTCAACATGGTGAAACCCTGTCTCTACTAAAAATACAAAAGTAAGCTGGGCGTGGTGGTGTGCGCCTGTAGTCCCAGCTGCTCGGGAGGCTGAGGCAGGAGAATCATTTGAGAATCACCACTGCACTCTAGCCTGGGCAACAGAGTGAGACTTTGTCTCAAAAAAAAAAAAAAAAAAAAGACATGGATGCAATGATTGCATTTTGTTAGACCACTTTTAGTCAGATGAACAAGAAGAAAGTTCTTGGTTAGAATTGTATATTTTTAAATTTATAAACAGCCTTCCTTTTCTTTAGCAGTTATGTGAATTTGACTCAACCTTACTTGTTAATTCTCCAGACTTGCCAACTTGGTATCATGGATGGTATTTTTATATAATATTAACTGAGCGTATCTGTGGTTATTTTTCCAAAATGTAAAAAGGATCTTCTCTCTTCCCTGCTTTAAAACGTTCACTAGTTTCACTTTTCCTAGAGCAGTGCTTTTCAAACTGTGTACCTAGGCTGATACTAGCTAACATTTACTGAGCACTTAACATGTGACACTATTCCAGGCTTTGACATCTGTTACTGGTTTTATTCTCAAAACAAACCAATGAAGTAGGTATTAGTATCTTAACATTTTTATGAGAATTTCATTTTGCTTTGTAATATTTAATACAAAAAAGCTTTTTTTGTTTTTGTTTTTGTTTTTTGAGATGGAGTCCACACTGTCACCCGGGCTGCAGTGCAGTAGCATGATCTCGGCTCACTGCAACCTCCGCCTCCCAGGTTCAAGCAATTCTCCTGCCTCAGCCTCCTGAGTAGCTGGGATTACAGGTGCCCACCATCACGCTTGGCTAATTTTTTGTATTTTTAGTAGAGACGGGGTTTCATTATGTTGGCCAGGCTGGTCTCGAACTCCTGACCTTGTTATCTGCCCGCCTTGGCATCCTAAAGTGCTGGGATTACAGCCGTGAGCCACCGCGCCCAGCCCTAAAAAGGTTTTTAAATGGATGACCTAGCATCAAGAAAAATTGAATCTAAGAAGATTTCTATCATATTTGTCTTTTGTGACTTTTTATACTCCAAGGCATAGCATACCATGTACTAGAAGTGAAAATTTCTTTGTATGAAATTAGGGACAAAAGACATACTCAAGAACTTTTTAAAAAAAATAATTAGATTTCGTAGACCTAAAATTATTCTTTTAAATTGCTGTGCAAGTTTCTAAACCTCTTACTCTCGATTCCTGTATTTACCTCATTTTAGATGGATACTTGAATGCAGAGGGCACTGAGTAGCAGTATTCTCCCTCGTACTTGTTGTTTTAAACATTTTGTTTCCCGTCCCTAAAATGAGTGCACATCCCTGTTTTCTGTTTGGTGCATTTCTACTTTTCCTTCTTCACGCCTCAAATACTCTTTCCCTGGGAAGCCTGTCTTAACTGGAGGCCATCTCCAGCAGAGCTACTCCATCTGTGTGCTTCCTTAGCACCGTATTCACATCTTTCTTAGTTCTTGGTATGTAGTTGGTGTACTTACAGACGGTGAGCTTCTTGAGGGCAGGGGCCTGATTTTAAGTCTTCTCTATATCCGTTATAGCACCTAGCAGGTATGAGTAAATGTTGAATGAATGGATGAGTGAACAGATAGGCTGTTTCAAATTACAATGTTTGGTGTAATCTAGAATCTAGCCTTACCATTAGAAACTATAGGCTACATCATTTAAAGCCTCCCAGGGCAACTAGTGGCAACAACCTAACCCCTGCTCTAAGAACATGCTTCAAGTCCAGGCTGGTATGGTATAGTATTACTGTAGTAGTAAATGATTGAAATGCCCGCTAGGCAGAAGTTTTATCATTTAATGATAATGCACAGTAGGCAGAAGTTTAGTGCCTAATGTTCTGTCTTATTTATTTCAGGAATTGTTGGATAAATATTTAATAGCCAATGCAACTAATCCAGAGAGTAAGGTCTTCTATCTGAAAATGAAGGGTGATTACTTCCGGTACCTTGCTGAAGTTGCATGTGGTGATGATCGAAAACGTAAGTTTATTTGTTATATGGGCAAAAGTAGAATATAAAAAAAAGAAATGGGGATAAATGGGACACTATGACAGTATACGTAGTCTTCAGGCTCTTTGTGACTTAATAATTGAACGTATGTCAAGAAAATTAGTATTACCTTATGTTCTCAAAAATGAAAATTGGATTATAAATTTACATCACATGCTCTTTAAAAAAATTAAGCTCATCTGTGAACTCTGTAATCTCATATGGTATTATTTAAAACAGGATTAATCTTTTATGCTTTTTAGAATTTTGGTTCACCATATTTTTAGCTCCAAAGTTTTTTGTGTAAACTTTATGAGTGATTCTGCATTTCACATGGCCTTTCTATTATGCCTTAAAACTTCAGATCACTGGAAATTACATACAGAACGTGGAAACAGGTTGTTGTGCTTTTGCTGTTTGTCATATTCATTATCGTCTATTTTAAGGGGTCATAACATTGACTGCTGATTACATATAATCAGATTTCTGAGGAGAGGTGAAATGAGTGTGTTATTGCTGGTGTATAACTTGTTCCAACTTCACAGTAAGTTTGAATGACTCATGGTTAGGTTTTACTTGAGAAGGTTGAATATACAGGAACTGTTGATTAATCAAGTAGTGGTCATAAAAATAGATTTTAGTATTAAATACCTTTTTTTTTTAACCTAGACTATCATAGAAAACATGGATATGAGAAAAAGTGACCGAATTGCCTAACTTGATAATAAAAAAGTGAAGTGAATTTATTTGCAGTGAATGTCTCTTGGGATACTGGCAGCTGAATATAAGATAGATCTCATTAAATTTAGTGTATGTGCTTGCTACCAGATTTATCAAGTTCTAGGTATTAGAAGTATCAGTCCTTATTTTTTCCAGTAAGTTTGTTGTTTTGTTCTTAATTTTGCCCTGTCTAGAAAGATATACCCCTACAAATAGTTACTATGATCTGAAAATGAGAGTTTTGCCATCCTAAATATCAGTGTAACTGAATATATAGAGAACTTGTACCTGAGAAACTGTTATACCTTGCTGTAACAAAATCTATATACTAAACTTACTTATTCTGTTACTGATGTGTAATTTCTGTTGCCATGAAGGTAAGCAGAATTGGACATGATACTGGCACGGAACTGTACATTTAAGTATCAGAAAGCCAAAGAGAAGTATTTGGGAGATTGAGACATAGCTGTAGCTTTAACCTGATTTAACCCTTAGGAGCTCATTGGCACTTTCAGGTCTCACACGTAGTCCTGTGTACATTCTGATAGTCTGCGATTCATAGATGGGCTGTCTTTATAGCCTAATTGCTGAGACACTGGTGCTTCCTAATTTGCCAAGCTGCAAGAACTTCTTATTGCATGCGGGCTGTACCAGTCAGGGATTAGATCAATAAAGGTGCCATTTCAGAGGAAAGAAAATGAACATAAATCAGGTCATAAAGGGATAGCTTAATTCTCTTACGTCAGTATCTCTAAAGCTGTAATAGGCCAGTGGCCTCATACAGAAAACTACCCTTTTCAAAACATGGGTATAATCAGATTAGTGTTGGTAATACTGAACATTTTTTGAAGGGGGAGTAACATTTTAATTAGGCTAGTAATCAAACTCTGGTCAGAGCAGATTTTGTCCTATTTATTGAAACTTTTATATTGCCTTTCAAATAATACCACTTGATACTAAGAATCAGTATTTCTCCAAATCAGAAAAATAGAGATTTTGGTGTTAATGATCTTTGTAAAGTTTACATTATTTAGGGAAAGGGTATTCCAGTCAAATTATTATTATTATTATTATTAATTTTGAACGGAGTTTTGCTCTTGTTGCCCAGGTTGAAGTGCAATGGCGCGATCTTGGCTCACTGTAAGCTCCGCCTCCCGGGTTCAAGTGAGGCTTGTGCCTAGCCTCCCAAGTAGCTGGGATTACAGGCATGCATCACCACTCCCATCTAATTTTTGTATTATTAGTAGAGACGGGGTTTCTCCATGTTGGTAAGGCTGGTCTTGTACCTCCAACCTCAGGTGATCTGCCTGCCTCAGCCTCCCAAAGTGTTAGGATTACAGGCGTGAGCCACTGTAAATTATTCCAGTCAAATTATTTTTAATTGCTGCATTTCCAAGTAATAGAATTAAAAGACATAAAATAAGAAAATAGTTTTAGCCTAGGTATGGAAAAAAGTCTGATTTACTATAATATCTCATGTTTTTTTTCCATTAAGCTGTTTATATGTAAGCAACAGTCTAAACTGGTTTTTTGTTTTGTTTGTTTGTTTGAGACAAACTGTCACCCAGGTTGGGAGTGCAGCAGCATGATCTTGGCTCACTGCAGCTTCAACCTCCTGGGCTCAAGGGGTCCTCCCACCTCAGCCTCCCAAGTAGCTAGAGCTACAGGCACACACTACCATGCCTAGCTATTTTTTATTATTATTATTTTTTGTAGAGACAGGGATAAGATCTCCCTGTGTTGCCCAGGCTGGTCTTGAACTCTTCAGGTTCAAGTGATCCCCCTGCCTCACCTTCCCAAAGTGTTGGGATTAGAGGCATGAGCCACTGCACCTGGCCATAAACAAGTTCTTAAATACCCAGTACACAATATTGTTTTTGTTTGTTTGTTTTTGAGACAGAGTATCGTTCTGTCGCCCAAGCTGGAGTGCAGTGGTGTGATGTCGGCTCACTGCAACCTCAGCCTCCCAGGTTCAAGCGATTCTCATGCCTCAGCCTCCTGAGTAGCTGGGATTACAGATGCCCGCCATCACGCCTGGCTAATTTTTGTATTTTTAGTAGAGATGGGGTTTCGCCATGTTGGCTAGACTGGTCTTGAACTCCTGATCTCAAGTGATCCACCCACCTCGGCCTCCCAAAGTGCTGGGATTATAGGCGTGAGCCACCGCGCCTGGCCACGATAATGTTTTTTGTTAGCTACCATGATTTTAAAAGACCCATACAGAGAAAAAATCTTGGTTCTACCAAGAGCTAGTAGCATATGTTCAAGTTGTTAATGTACTGTGTACTGGATGGTTATTTTTAATATTGCACTTCTTATTTTTTGCTCTTCACAGAAACGATAGATAATTCCCAAGGAGCTTACCAAGAGGCATTTGATATAAGCAAGAAAGAGATGCAACCCACACACCCAATCCGCCTGGGGCTTGCTCTTAACTTTTCTGTATTTTACTATGAGATTCTTAATAACCCAGAGCTTGCCTGCACGCTGGCTAAAACGGTAAGATGTGTGTCCAGGAAATATCTACTTTAGCTACAGTTATTTGAGATACCAGGTATGTTAATTTATAGGTATTTTACTTGGATACCCAGGGATGATTTCTACTATATTTATTTTGAAATCTCCTCTTTTTCTTCCCTTCATGATTACCTACTCCTACCCCTGACACCTTACTCTACCCTATGATTATAAGCAGTGATGTGCCTACAGAGCATACTGAGCAGAGTAATCAAAGAAGGATAAATGATGTTAAGAAGGAAACATAAAAGATTAGAAAGTCATGCCTGCCAGGTTTGGTTACTAGAACAGCTGTGCATCAGCCACATTCCTCAAAGTGGCTCAAAACGAGAGAATAAAGAGGACCCTGTAGAGATAAGTACTACTTAACTGGAAAGAAGTCTGTTAAGCATTGCTGCTGTTCCGTTGTCCTGTGAAAGAACCAAGACATGCTTGTTTACTAAATGTATAGTTTTATAAAATTCCAGTCATACTCGTAAGTTCTTAAACTGGGAGTGTGAGAGAATGGTTCTGTTGAGTTTGTTGATGGTAGAACATAAGGTGGGTGTTCACTTATTTTGTAAAAATGGTTTGTAATTGTAGAATAACCAGTTTTTGTCAATGCACATGTTTTACCATGGATATTAATATTTATCAGGCTTTTGATGAGGCCATTGCTGAACTTGATACACTGAATGAAGACTCATACAAAGACAGCACCCTCATCATGCAGTTGCTTAGAGACAACCTAACAGTGAGTTGTTTACTCTTTTAATTTTATTTTCTTTTCAGAAACAAAAGTATTTATATTTTATTTTGGACTTCGTGTCTTTTAGGGAAGATACATAAGAGCTGAAAGTATGAGATACGTGTTAGTATTTTATGGGACGAACATTATTTTGTAGGCAGGTTTTCAAGTTGAATAGGCATTTTATCAGACCTTCCTGAGAAGATTCTAACATGATAGGAACTCAATATTAATATTACTATTTCATTGGGATGAAGATGTTGATAAATTATATTAATAAAGAGCTTATCAAGTTTCAATATTTTGGGGCAAATCAGCTATAGCCAGTTAGGGACTATCTAAATATCTAGGCTTTCTTAAAATCACAGGAAGTACCTTGTTCTAATAAAAGTTTACTTCGTGAATTGTGCATGATGTTCTACAAGCATTTAGGGAGTAAACCTATACCTAAACTTACTCCTTCTCTGCTTCTAGGCAAAAGCTTCTGTTTTGTTTGTCTTTTTCTCCCTGCTGCTTAGATAGGCAATTGATAAAGGAAGTAATCAAGAAAAAGTACAGCTTAAGCTTTACTTTAACATTCTTTTGTAGGTTCAAGTAAATGTGATAGGTAAAATCTTAGACTTCACAGAAGGAAAAAGAAGGGAACAAATCTTTTAATATAGATCTCGTCCTCCCAGCCACCTAGTTTGGTGCTTTATCATTTACTAGATAGGATTTTTTAAATATTAGCACCGTGTCTATTCAATTTTGCTGAATAGGGTAATTATGAATCCACTGAAAGGGGAACGAAGACCCTGCATTTCTAGCCATGAGAAGTGCCTGTGGTTGTGAGGGGACAATGGAAGATGATCAGCAAATAGTTCTACAGAGGAAGAGCAAATTAGGCAGTTATACCTCTTCCCAGATGTATACCTTGGAGCTAACTATCTTTTAATCGGTTTTGTTTTGTTATCTCTATTATGGAGACAGGTCTTTGGGGGATTTTGTTTTGTTTGTTTTTATTTAGTATCTTCATAATAATCTAAGGATTATGTAAGATTCTGGCTTTTCTGAAATTAACACTAATGTCTTGCTGTTGGTCTAATAAAGTGCAATTATAGTCAATAAATACTGACTTCTCTTCTTCACTTCATCTTTCTATCCTAAAATCAGAGAGATCCTGGAAGATCCACTTAGTTTTAACATTCTGTCTAATTCAAGAACCCTGTCTATACATGCACACATTGCTTCCCTGTAGCTTCCATCACCCACTTCTATTTAATTCTTGGAGAAACACAAAGTAAGTCTGCTTTTCCTATAGTTTAGCCCTTCACACACTTGAAAATTGTTAACCATGATTGTGGCTTTTTCCTCCCTGTGAAAATGTTTTGCTTTATTAGTCTGTAATAATAATGCAGTAGTGCTTTCAAGAAGAGCATTGGGCTGCTGGGAATAGAGACTATCACTTTGCTTATTCTGAAAGTAGAGTGCCTTTTTTAAAAAGTTTCTCTTTTTTTTTTTTTTTTTTTTTTGAGACAGGATCTCACCCTGTTGCCTAGGCTGGAGTGCGGTGTCATAATCATGGATCACTCCAGCCTCAACCTCCTGGATTCAAGCAGTCCTCCTGCCTCAGCCTCCTGAGTAGTTAGGACTATAGGCACACACCACCCCGTACCTGGCCAATTTTGTTTTTGAAATTTTTTGTAGACATGGGATCTTGCTATGTTGTCCAGGCTGTTGAACTCCTGGCCTCATGCGATCTTCTCATCTTGGCCTCCCTACGTGCTGAGATTACAGGCGTGAGCCACTGTGCCTGGCCAAATGCTTTTTAAATAAAAAGGAAGCTATAAAACCATGCTCCAGTGGTATATGTATGTATGTCATTTTGTAAGTGCATAGTGAAAGGTCTGCAAGGATGTACTTTGGGAAGGTGATGGTCTTTGGGGTTTTGAGAGATAACTTCAGTCTTAGTCAAGATCTCCATTGTTTGAGGAATTTACTACTCTTGTAGTTAATTTTGATATAACAGTAGTACTTAGTGTAATTGCCTAATCTAGAAATAGTAACTTAATATGATTCTTCTTTTTCTAGCTTTGGACATCAGACAGTGCAGGAGAAGAATGTGATGCGGCAGAAGGGGCTGAAAACTAAATCCATACAGGGTGTCATCCTTCTTTCCTTCAAGAAACCTTTTTACACATCTCCATTCCTTATTCCACTTGGATTTCCTATAGCAAAGAAACCCATTCATGTGTATGGAATCAACTGTTTATAGTCTTTTCACACTGCAGCTTTGGGAAAACTTCATTCCTTAATTTGTGTTTGTCTTGGCCTTCCTGGTGTGCAGTACTGCTGTAGAAAAGTATTAATAGCTTCATTTCATATAAACATAAGTAACTCCCAAACACTTATGTAGAGGACTAAAAATGTATCTGGTATTTAAGTAATCTGAACCAGTTCTGCAAGTGACTGTGTTTTGTATTACTGTGAAAATAAGAAAATGTAGTTAATTACAATTTAAAGAGTATTCCACATAACTTCTTAATTTCTACATTCCCTCCCTTACTCTTCGGGGGTTTCCTTTCAGTAAGCAACTTTTCCATGCTCTTAATGTATTCCTTTTTAGTAGGAATCCGGAAGTATTAGATTGAATGGAAAAGCACTTGCCATCTCTGTCTAGGGGTCACAAATGGAAATGGCTCCTGTATCACATACGGAGGTCTTGTGTATCTGTGGCAACAGGGAGTTTCCTTATTCACTCTTTATTTGCTGCTGTTTAAGTTGCCAACCTCCCCTCCCAATAAAAATTCACTTACACCTCCTGCCTTTGTAGTTCTGGTATTCACTTTACTATGTGATAGAAGTAGTATGTTGCTGCCAGAATACAAGCATTGCTTTTGGCAAATTAAAGTGCATGTCATTTCTTAATACACTAGAAAGGGGAAATAAATTAAAAGTACACAAGTCCAAGTCTAAAACTTTAGTACTTTTCCATGCAGATTTGTGCACATGTGAGAGGGTGTCCAGTTTGTCTAGTGATTGTTATTTAGAGAGTTGGACCACTATTGTGTGTTGCTAATCATTGACTGTAGTCCCAAAAAAGCCTTGTGAAAATGTTATGCCCTATGTAACAGCAGAGTAACATAAAATAAAAGTACATTTTATAAACCATTTACTATGGCTTTGTAACAATTGCATACCCATATTTTAAGGGACAGGTGAATTTACTACTTTCTAAAGTTTATTGATACTTCCCTTTTATGTAAAATGTAGTAGTGATACCTATATTTCCACATTGTGCATTGTGACACACTTGTCTAGGGATGCCTGGAAGTGTATAAAATTGGACTGCATTTCTTAGAGTGTTTTACTATAGATCAGTCTCATGGGCCATCTCTTCCTCAGATGTAAATGATATCTGGTTAAGTGTTATATGGAATAAAGTGGACATTTTAAAACTAGCAAAGTTAATTATGTGATTGTGAGTGCCTTGGCTGTTATTAGAATTGTGCTTCAGTGGATATTCAAAAGGAATGTTAAGAGTTCAGACACAGATACTCGTCAACTTAAAATGGGGCTACACCCTGATAAACCCATTGCAAGTTGAAAATACGAAGTCAAAACTGCACTGAATACACCTAACCTAATGAACATTATAGCTTAACCTATCCTACATTAAATGTGCCCAGAACACTTAGCCCTGCAGTTGGGCAAAATCAAAGAACATGAAGCCTACTTTATACTAAAGCGTTGGATCTCTCAGGCAATTTGTTGAACACTGAAAGTGAAAACCATTGATTGTATGGGTACTTGAAGTATGCTTTCTACTGAATGCCTGTCATTTCCACACCATTGTAAAGTCAAAAAATTAAGTTGGGGACTCTATGCTTCTGTTTGTAAACATTCAATCTTACTATTAGTGAGTTCAAAATAATTTTGGTTTTATAGTATCACAATAGCTATTATTTTACTAACCAATCTCAGATTAGTAAAATAACTGAGACTGAATGACTTGAGAACTGATTTTTAAGTCAGAAGATAATCTGAAAAAATAGCTATGTAGGATTCTTCTTGATCCTAAAATGTGAATATGAAACAAGGCTTCATTTATAGTTGTTTTCTTTTCTTTTCTTTTCTTTTTTTTTTTTTTTGAGACAGTTTCACTCTGTTGCCCAGGCTAGAGTGCAGTGGTGCGATCTTGGCTCACCACAACCTCCGCCTTCTGGGTTCAACAGATTCTCCTGCCTCAGCCTCCCGAGTAGCTGGGATTACAGGCACCCGCCACCACACCCGGCTAATTTTTTTTATTTTTAGTAGAGACGGGGTTTCACCATGTTGGCTAGGCTGGTCTTGAACTCCTGACCTCAGGTGATCCACCTGCCTGAGCTTCCCAAAATGCTAGGATTACAGGCATGAGCCACCACGCCCGACCTATACTTGTTTTCTAAGGGGAAATGAAAAGGCAGAATTCAGTAGGACTCTGGTATCCCAAAATTTAAATCAGGACACTACTTTTTAAATAAAAATCATAGTAAAAATAACATTTTGAATTGAGAAAAAATGATCATTTCTTAAGACCAGTAAAATGGTATGTGCTGAGTAATGAATTATGTTATCAAAATGGCCTTAAAGAATAGATTATTTTCTAGCCAGGCGCGGTGGCTCATGCCTGTAATCCCAGCACTATGGGAGGCTGAGGCGGGCAGATCATTTGAGGTCAGGAGGTCAAGACCAGCCTGGCCAATATGGTGAAACCCTGTCTCTATTAAAAATACAAAAATTAGGCTGGGCACAGTGGCTCACACCTGTAATCCCAGCACTTTGGGAGGTTGAGGCGGGTGGATCACTTGAGGTCAGGAGTTCAAGACCAGCCTGGCCAACATAGTGAAACTCCATCTCTACTGAAAATACAAAAAAATGGCTGGGTGCAGTGGCTCACGCCTGTCATTCCAGCACTTTGGGAAGCCGAGGTGGGTGGATCACAAGGTCAGGAGTTTGAGACCAGCCTGGCCAACATGGTTAAACCCCATCTCTACTAAAAATAGGAGAAAAGTAGTGAGGCATGGTGGTGGGCACCTGTAATCCCAGCTACTCAGGAGGCTGAGGTAGGAGAATTGCTTGAACCTGGGAGGCAGAGGTTGCAGTGAGCCGAGATCGCGCCACAGCACTCCAGCCTGGGTGACAGAGCAAGACTCTGTCTTGGGGGAAAAAAATAGCCAGGTGTGGTGGCACATGCCTGTAATCCCAGCTACTCAGGAGGCTGAGGCAGGAGAATCACTTGAGTCTGCAGGGCAGAGGTTGCAGTGAGCTGAGATTGTGCCACTGCACTCCAGCCTGGGTGACAGAGGAAGACTCTGTCTCGAAAAATAATGAAAATAAAAATTCAAAAATTAGCCAGCCTTGGTGGTATAGGCCTGTAATCCCAGCTACTTGGGAGGCTGAGGCAGCAGAATCGCTTGAATCTGGGAGGTGGAGGTTGCAGTGAGCGGAGATCACGCCACTGCACTCCAGCCTGGGTGACAGAGCGAGACTGTCTCAAAAAAAAAAAAAAAAAAAAAGATTATTCTCAACATTTAGTCCCAACTTGAAACGTCTCCTTGCTTTAGAAAAGCTCTGCATCTTTTAAAAGCGGGCTCAGCCTGTAGTATCTCCTTTTGACTCTGCTTTTTGGGCTTCCTTGCACTAGAGGAAGAGGATATAGAACACCGCTAAGAACTCAGCAGGAGAGAGGACACCTTTCCTGAGGAAAAGAGTGTAAGTAAAGTTTTGGGATGGGGGGAGGATTTAAATCTATCAGCTTTGTCTTTAAGTTTTTAAATTACTTTCTGAGATCAGAAATTTTAAATATTGCACCTATTTTGTAGTTAGAACTTGGCAGTTTTTTCTTAATGGCATTTAGGTAGATATTAATAACAATAATTTTTTAAATTGCATTCTAACAATAGAATCAGATTTTTATTTCAACATATTTGTACATTCATTTGTTAATCTTTGGTTGGCAAAGATCAGTAAGTTCTTTTGACACGGTTGGTAGAATATACTCATACCTTGTAGCTTAAATATGTATCAGTAGAGACTTCTTAAAAAATGGTGAAAATATTAGGAAGGCCATTTAAAGATGCATAAAAACTACAACTGAAGAGTAAAATAATTTGAGAAGACCAGAATCTTGGTCACTGATTTTGAGATGGGCTAATTTTTAGGAGTTGGGTCATTCAGAAATATTAGGCCTATTACAGACGAACAGATGTGACTTTTTGTCCAATGATGAGTCTCACTGTAGGTTCATGTCATTAGATATATTTTAAAAGTAACAATCATTCTTTATGGTTTAGAAAGACTTTCACTTTAAACTGATGAAGGCAATTTTGCATGTTTACTTTTTTTTTTTTTTTTTTTTTTTTTTTTTTGAGACGGAGTTTCACTCTTGTTGCCCAGGCTGGAGTGCAGTGGCACAAACTCAGCTCACTGCAGCCTCTACCTCACGGGTTCAAACGATTCTCCTCCCTCAGCCTCCTGAGTAGCTGGGATTACAGGTGCCCTCCACCACGCATGGCTAATTTTTGTAGTTTTAGTAGAGATGGGGTTTCACCATGTTGGCCAGGCTGGTCTTGAACTCGTGACCTCAGGTGATCTGCCCACCTTGGCCCCCCAAAGTGCTGAGATTACAGGTGTGAGCCACCACGCCTGACCGCAATTTTGCATGTTTTATTCTGCCTTATATCTCTGTCACTCTCCCATGTAGAATTTGTATTTGGTAAGCTTTGCCTTCTCTGGAATTAATGTTATTTAGCTAAACAGTTTACGTGTAGCAAGAACTGCATATACAGCAGTGATTTTTACTGTATCTTTTGTGTTTAGCAAATATTTAGTGTTGTTGAAATTGCCTACAGTAGTTAGTACGGTAACTTGCTGTACGTGTTTGTAGCCTAGGAATATAGGCTTTACTACATAGCCTAGGTGTGTAGTAGGCTCTGCCATGTACTTGTGTAAGTACATCCTGTGATATTTGCACAACGATGAAGTCGCCTAACGAGGCGTTTTTCAGAACATACTCTTGTTAAGTGACACCACTGTGTAGATGTCAAGATCATCATGAAATCGAATTTGGGGCAAACTTGCCAGTTTACTCCTTAACCCACACTTCATTTTAAAGTGGCTATGCTGGCCAAGCACTGTGGCTCGTGCCTGTAATCCCAGCACTTCAGGAGACCGAGGTGGGTGGACTGCTTGAGCCTAGGAGTTTGAGACCAGCCGGGCAACATGGCAAAACCCATCTCTACAAAAAATACAAAAATTGGCGGGGCATAGTGGTGCACGCCTGTGGTCCTCGCTATTCAGGGGGCTGAGGTGGGAGGATTGCTTAAGCCCGAAAGATTGAGGCTGCAGTGAGCAGTGATTGTGCCACTGCACTCCAGCCTGAGCAACAGAATGAGACAGTGTCTCAAAAAAAAAAATTCTATGCCAGCTAGGTGCAGTGGCGTGACCCTGTTGTCCCAGCTATGCTGAGGTAGGAAGATCACTTGAGCCCAGGAGTTTGGGGCTGTGGTGCTTGATGATCATGCCTGTGAATAGCTGCTGCACTCCAGCTTGAGCAACGCAAAGAGACCATCTCTTTCAGAAGAAAAAAAAAGGAAAAGATTATGCCTTCAGAGCTAATGCTTTGGAGGTGGCAAGTAATAATACCCGGGAGGAAATGCTGGAAACTGTCCCTAAAATTATAACACCTTAGCATGTTTATACAGCCCTTTTAGTTAGAAGGAACCAACATTTATTGAAGTCTTTTTGGATACCTGGTCATGTACTATGCACATTCATATTTAATCATCTCAAGTGCCCTTAAGTGACAGAACATCTGATCAGAAAAAAATGAAATCATGGCTGGGTGTGGTGGCTCACGCCTGTAATCCCAGCACTTTGGGAGGCCGAGGCGGGCGGATCATGAGGTCAGGAGATTGAGACCATCCTGGCTAACACGGTGAATCCCCGTCTCTACTAAAAATACAAAAAAAATTAGCTGGGCATGGTGGCAGGCTCCTGTAGTCTCAGCTACTCGGGACGCTGAGGCAGGAGAATGGCGTGAACCCGGCAGGTGGAGCTTGCAGTGAGCTGAGATCACACCACTGTACTGCAGCCTGGGCGACAAAGCGAGACTCCGTCTCAAAAAAACAGAAATGAAATTATTAGCTCAAAGTTACGTATGTGAGCCTTGTGCCATGGCTCACGCCTATAATCCCAGTACTTTGGGACGCCAAGGCAGGTGGATCTTTTGAGCCTGGGAGTTTGAGACCAGTGGACAACATGGCAAAACCCTGCCTCTACAAAAATACTAGCCAGGCATGGTGATGCACGCCTGTAGTCCCAGCTGCTTGCCAGACTGAGGTGGGAGGATCACCTGAGCCCGGAAGGTCAAGGCTGTGATAAGCTGTGATTGCACCACTGCAGTCCAGCCCCAGTGATAGAGTGAGACCCTGTCCTAAAACAAAAACATTTATGTACGTGTCTATTAGGTAGCCAACTAGAGGTTGAACTCAAGACGCCATACCAAGTTAATTTCTGTGCCACTATTGCCTGCTGTGAGTACTTCACCATCCTTACTATGGCAAGTAAATAACACTATTCTTTTTTTTTTTCTAGCATCTTTGGAGATGATTTTTGTTTTTCTTTTCTTTGACTTTCCCCTTAGTCTGTCAGTTTTGCCCTTTGGGGAAAACCTCAAAAGGGGCAGTGTTACAACATCCTGGGCCTAACTCTCATCTTACGATTATAGAAATGAGCCCAAAGAGACTGCAGACTTGCCCAAGGTCCTAGCGACTAGCTAGTGTTTGGCCTGAAACTAGACAAGAATCAGAGGCAAATAACTCCAAATCTCAATCTCTACTGGCTAAATTAAAAAGAATTCTTAATGAAAATTGTTTTTTTTCCTTGCCACTCAGAAAATGAAGGCTTTAGTTCATATTTATCTGGTAAGTTTTTTTTTTTTTTTTTAAGGCATGAGCCCTCTGGTTACTTTCTGAAAGTAAGGAAATAAGCATTTATCGTCCAGCATTGCTTGTCACATTTATTTTACATGCTTTACACCAAAGGCCCTTATATAATCAGTGTTATTTGCATGCTCAATGCTGCAATATAGTGGAAAGGCCATCAGCCAGGGTCCCGGGCCAATCTTCCCACTCACTGGCAAGCTACATGGAATCTTGGGACCAGCATCTTCACTTCTTAATAGGCATGTTTTTTAGGCATCCTCACAAATAAAACTCAGTTTGAGAACAAAGTTTTATTAGAAGGTTTCTCTTGATTTCTGGAGGGGGAAACTGAAGCACCGAAGTTAGTGACATGACCTAGGACTTGGGCTTCATAGCCAAGTAGCGGTGTCAGGATTTGAACCTGGGCAGTCCTGCTTCAAAGTTAGTACTCTTAGCAACTGTGTTATGTTGCCTTTTTTTTTTTAAGATTAAAGCAATTGATCAGTGCTTTTTAACCTCTAGTCATGACCAACTGGTAACAAACTTCATGGGTGACAGCCAACTTTTTTAATAGAAGGGAAAATATGTAGCATGTTATAAGGGAAATAATACTTTGTGAAACCAATTTCAGTTTATACGTGTATGAAAAGTGGGTTGTGATGTCAAATTGATTTCAAATAAGTTTGAAAGCCATTTCTTATGGATGGTCTTAAAGATTTCTGCAATCCATGTCCTAGGACTGTAAGTTGGTCATAATTTTACTGTTGTGAATAATTCCAGAAGTTTTTTTCATGATGGCATTGTTGAGTCTCTTCTACCTACAGCACTGTGACAATTTCTACTTCAGAATTTGCTGAGCCATGAGTATCCCTTAATGCCCTTCAGAAGAAAGGGGAGACTTCCACTTTTGAGAGTGATATTTTCATTACACATTACTGAATGGGTTATGCAGAGATTAACTTTCTTATCTGTTCTTTGTCCTCAGACAGTATTTCTGCAACATATCATAGCCTGGGCCTCCACAGAAGCCATGGTGGAGTTAGAATTTATTCAGCTAGCAAAGAGGCTAATAAGGGCTTTCTTGGGATACGAATTATTAAGTAGGCTTGAAACTGGGTTGAGCCCTGAGTAAAAGTCAGGCAATACAACTGGCCTTACTACACTAGGCTCCTAAATTCTTTTGAGCTGTAACACAGTTTCTTCAGGAATATCTGGGGTTCTTACTCAAGTGCTTATCAAAAGAGTTGTTTAATTACTGTAATTTTAGCTAAAGACTTTAGGAATTTTCTTGCTGATTTGACATGTGAAATTGCATACTGTAGACTTGCAATGCTAGGCTGTGGCAAGCTGGCTTAATTCATTTTATTTGGATGTTTACTTTGCTCTTGCTTATGACGTGCTACTGAGGGCAGTAGCTGCCACTGCTAGCTAGGCTACTTAGGATGCCCTGTCATGGTTATTTTTTTTTAATAGTAGAAACTTGCCCATGTAAAAGAACTACACATTTTGCCAGGCACGGTGGCTCATGTCTGTAATCCCAGCAGTTTGGGAGGCCGAGGCAGGCAGATACCTGAGGTCAGGAGTTCGAGACCAGCTGGCCAACATGGTGAAACTCCGCCTCTACTAAAAATACAAAAATTAGCCAGGCGTAGTGGCATGCATCTGTCGTCCCAGCTACTCAGGAGACTGAGGCAGGAGAGTGGCGTGAAACTGGGAGGTGGAGCTTGCCGTGAGCCAAGATCGCACCACTGCACTCCAGCCTGGGTGACAGGGCAAGACTCCATCTCAAAAAAAAAAAAAAAAAAGAAAAAGAAAGAAAGAAATAAAGAATTGGCCGGGCATGGTGGCTCACGCCTGTAATCCCAGCACTTTGGGAGGCCGAAGTGGGCAGATCAGAAAGTCAGGAGATCAAGACCAGTCTGGCCAATATGGTGAAACCCTGTCTCTACTAAAAATACAAAAATTAGCCAGGCGTGGTGGCGGGCGCCTGTAGTCCCAGCTACTCAGGAAGCTGAGGCAGGAGAATTGCTTGAACCCGGGAGGTGGAGGTTGTAGTGAGCCGAGATCACGCCACTGCACTCCAGCCTGGGAGACAGGGCAAGACTGTCTCAAAAAAAAAAAAAAAAAAAAAGACACATTTTTCTTCCTGTGACAGCTTACACTTGAGGATGTATAGATAACAATGTTGAAAACTAGAAAAAGTCCCAGGTGCGGTGGCTCACGCTTATAATCCCAGCACTTTGGGAGGCCGAGGCGGGCAGATCACCTGAGGTCAGCCTGGCGAACATGGTGAAACCCCCGTCTCTATAAAAAAAAATAAAAAATTAGCCAGCGTGGTGGCAGGTGCCTGTAATCACAGCTACTTGGGAGGCTGAGACAGGAGAATTGCTTGAACCCGGGGGGCGGAGGTTGCAGTGAGCCGAGATTGTGCCATTGCACTCCAGCCCTGGCAACAAGAGTGAAACTCCGTCTCCAAAAAAAAAGAAAACTAGAAAAAGTTTAAGTCCAACTGAGATTTAACTTCCAGTGTAGCCTGGTTTTCTTTCTCCTGTCAGAGGTGTAGAGGAGTGAAAGCACTGAATTAAGCTAGATTAACCTTCCCTTTCCTGTGGAAGTGTGTACTGGAAGCTGGCATTCATTGCAAAGATCTCTGCCATTCAGTAATCTTGTGGGCTCTACTCTCCACCATTTTATGGGAGTAACTCAGGTCGTTTAGTCCTTGAAGGAAGCCAGACTATTTGTTTCTCATTTTCTACTGACATTACCAGGTTTTTTACCTATCTGAAATTTGTTCTGAGAGTTCTTTCTCCATTCTAGCCCTGTGGGTCTTTAGATAAGGCTCTGTGTTTCAGCCATGTCGCCATGCCATTCTCCTTGACAGGTGGTGCTTTTTTGGGGGGGTTGGGGAGGAGGGTAGAGACAAGGTCTCACTATGTTGCCCAGGGTGGTCTTGAACTCCTGGCCTTAAGCAGTCTTCCCACCTCGGCCTCCCAAAGTGCTGGGATTACAGATGTGAGCTACTGTACCCAGCCTGTGTATGTGATGTTCTTTCAGTTATTCTGGAACTTGGTACGCACCTTGGAGGATTCATTGGCAAGATTTTGGAGACCACTGTGTTCTAATACTGGTGGCAACACCACAACTTGGGAGCTAGGAAAATAAATGGGACAAGATTATTAACGCTTTTTGGAGCTAGACTTGTCTATTCCCACAACTATGTAACATGAGAGATTGTGTGATCTAGAGATAGAAAGGACCAGCCAGAAACTGGGTGCAGTGGCTCATGCCTGTAATCCCAGCACTTTGGGAGGCCAAGGCAGGCGGATCACTTGAGGTCAGGATTTCGAGACCAGCCTGGCCAACATGGTGAAACCCCATTTCTACTAGAAATACAAAAGTTAGCTGGGCATGGTGGCGTGCACCTGTAATCCCAGCTGCTTGGGAGGCTGAGGCAGGAGAATTGCCTGAACCTGGGAGGCGGAGGTTGCAGTGAGCCGAGATCGTGCCACTGCATTCCAGCCTGGGTAACAGAGCGAGACTCCATCTCAAAAAAAAAGAGAAAGCAAACCAGCCTAGAAGTCAAAGATCTGGCTTCCGTGGTCATTCACATACTTGTTAAATATATTGAGCGCTTGTTGTGAGTCAGGGACTGAAGTAGGTACCAGAACTTTAAACTTCACTACTTTATAGCTATGGCTTTAATCTCACTGAGTTTCTGTTTTACCTTTTACAGATAAAAGGTGGACAATCTATCTAGCCTGCAAGCCAATGTGTGAAAGTATTTCCAAGTGTAAAGGGCTGTGGAATGTATGTAGTGGAACACTCAAGTGGGAAGGAAGTTAGCAGGATAGCCTGATTTTGGAACTAGAAAGTTCTAATAAAGTGAAACCAGTCTTGTGGATAAGAAAACCAACAACACTGAGCAGACCTATTGCCCTAGATTTTCAAGGACATAGTCACAAAAAGAAAATGACGGTGTAACTTGGGAATGCGAAGTTAAAAAAAAAAAAGACAATTAAGCCGTGGCTTTGCTTCTAATTAGCACTCTCTGATGGAATACAATGGGAAAGGTCATTCTGTTGAAATAAGTGAAGAAAAATCAGGACCCAGAGAACAAGTGCTAAAAGGAAATGCCTTTGACCAAAAACTCAGTCACTTACCAGCAGTTAAGTCTTGACTAAGGAGTTTTGATTCAGTAGGTCTGAGGTAGGGCCCCATAGAGCATTTGTATTTTTAACAAATTGATGCTGATGCTGCTGATCAGGACCTGGTACTTTGAGAACCACTGCTTTAAGGAAGCCTCAATAATGAAGGCCAAAGTAAAGATCGGGTGAGTTTCACAGCAGAGTAGTAAAAATAAGTCAGAGGGCTGGTTGTGTCTGTAGTCCCAGCTACCAGCCACTAGGGAGGCTGAGGTGGGAGGATCATGAGGCCAGGAGTTCAAGGCTACCCTGCACTATGATAGTGCCTATGAATAGCCACTGTACTCCAGCCTGGGCAACATAGCGAGACCTCATCCCAAAAAATAAAAATAAATCAAAGGATTTTGGGTCTGAGTCCAGCACAGTGTTGAAATCTGTGCCCGAGGGTCTTCCTCTTCACCAACTGAAATTAATCGGGATATATATATATATATGTAACAGCATAGGTGGCTCGTGTTAACTCTGTCCCCACCCCCTTTATTTAGTCACTGCCCATGTTGACTCTTTTGTATTAAAGTAAAAATACAGTTTTATTCAAATCCTGACCAGATAGATTTCGTGATGTGAAAAGATGCCAATGAGATGAGTTTGAGAACTGGTCCTTAAGGTCTGTAGTAAAGAGGCCAGGGATCTGACTGGCAGAGAAATATGAGGTCAAACATCTGCATTTAGTATTCATGTGAGGTCAGTGTTGATGGAGATTGGCCTAAAGCTTGAGACAGGAAACCAGGGATATATACCGAGGATGGGCAGGAGGCTCAGCAACTTGTTTGGGCATCATGTGAGCTGGCTAATGGTTGTAAAGGTCAGGTGAGTCAAAGTAAGAACCCAACGGTCCTATTGCAAGTTAGAGCATTTGAGTTCATTCCCTCTATTCCTCTTCACTGGTCCCTCCAGTTTCTACATGGTTGATTTAAAGCAAACATGAAAAAGCTTTCACTCTTTTTTTAAAGACATAATAGAAATAATATGTAGGTATTTAGTATTGTGTTGATGCATTTCATTTGTTTTTAGGGTTCAGGGCTGTAGAGAAAGAATCAGCAGAAAACTATTTCAGGCCAAACCACAAGTGTTTCTTGTAAGGGAACAGATAACCTGAAGTGATCTCTGCAAGTCTTGCTTAAATTTCCGGTAGATGGAATAGTGAAAAGGGTAGAGAAGTACCATTTTAGTCTTTGTTGGCCATTTCCAATTCTGTGTTTGGCAGCAAAGCATTTGAAGACATAAAAGAGTTGGCCTTGCCTCTCAAGTTTATAGTGTGGGGAGACAAAATGAACACATGGGACATCACACACGCTAAAACTCAATGCCCGTTCCATGGCGGCAGCTCAGATGCAATCCAGGAATGAAACATACACAGTTTGTAAAGAGAACTGTCAGTTTCAGAATGGGAGAAGAGTGCATCCTGGAGGAACGCGTAAGAAGTAGGATGATTCAAATAGCATAGTATGTTGTCCAGGAGTTTTTTTTAACCACCTGCTACTAGGAGTTCCCAAAGTAATAGGAACTTCCTTAGATGGTTGTTATGAAGGGAAATGAAGTCAGATGTCTCTGGATTTGAATCTTGACTCTTCATAGTTGAGTAACTTTGGACAAGTCCCCTAATCTGTAAAACAGGCATAATGTTTCAAAGGATCGTTATAAGACTATATGAGATCATTTACGCATTTTGCATGCAACAAATATTTGATGATGACAGCCATCAGGCTAGGTGAACAGAACAGAAGGACCCTGTGCCTAGTACGTAATAGGAACTCAGTAGATACCTCCTAAATGTACCAGGTTGTTTCATGCCTTTATAGTATTTTAGTTCTTTTTATTATTTTTTCTTTTTCAGATGGAGTCTCGCTCTGTTGCCTAGGCTGGAGTGCAGTGGTGTGATCTTGGCTCACTGCAACCTCTGCCTCCCGGGTTCAAGTGATTCTCCTGCCTCAGCCTCCCGAGTAGCTGGGATTACAGGCGTGTGCCACCACGCCCGGCTAATTTTTGTATTTTTGGTAGAGATGGGGTTTCACCATGTTGGTCAGGCTGGTCTCGAACTCCTGACCTCATGATCTGCCTGCCTCGTCCTCCCAAAGTGTTGGGATTACAGGTGTGAGCCATGGCAACCGGCCTTTAATTGTTTATTATGCGATAATTTATTTTTCTTTGCTGAAACATTTCAAAGCAAGTAACACATTATGTTCTCTCATTACTACATAATTCAGCATACATTGCTAAAGAAATATGCAGCCTGGCACAGTGGTTCACGCCTGTAATCCCAGCACTTTGGGAGGCCAAGCTTAGTGGATCACCTGAGGTCAGGAGTTTGAGACCAGCCTGACCAACATGGTGAAACAAATATGTATATAAATATATTTATATAGCTGGGCGTGGTGGTGCACACCTGTAATCCCAGCTACTCGGGAGGCTGAGGCAGGAGAATCACTTGAATCCGGAAGGTGGAGGTTGCAGTGAGCCGAGATCACACCACTGCACTCCAGCCTGGGCGACAGAGCAAGAATCCATCTCAAAAAGAAAAAAAAATTAAAATACTATAAAGGCATGAAACAACCAGGTACATTTAGGAGGTATCTACTGAGTTCCTATTACGTGCTAGGCACAAGGTCTTTCTGCTCTGTTCACCTAGCCTGATGGCTGTCATCATCAAATATTTGTTGCATGCAAAATGCGTAAATGATCTCATATAGTCCTATAACAATCCTTTGAAGCATTATGCCTATTTTACAGATTAGGGGACTTGTCCAAAGTTACTCAACTATGAAGAGTCAAGATTCAAATCCGGGAGACGGAGGTTGCAATGAGCCGAGATCGTGCCACTGCACTCTAGCCTGGGCAACAGAGCAAGACTCCATCTTAAAATAAATTGGGAGGCCGAGGTGGGTGGATCAGGAGGTCAGGAGTTCGAGATGAGCCTGACCAACATGGTGAAACCCCGTCTCTACTAAAAATACAAAAATTAGGCACGTGCCTGTAATCCCAGCTACTCAGGAGGCTGAGGCAGGAGAATTGTTGGAACCCAGGATGCGGAGGTTACAGTGAGCTGAGATCGTGCCACTGCACTCCAGCCTGGGCAACAGAGTGAGACTCCATCTCAAAAAAAAAGCTAGATTGGTACATTTCCCTGCCTCAAAAAGAAATGCCTGAGAAATGGATTCTCATGAAATTCACTTTGGTATTAGTCTCCCTTACTAGTGATGGTTTTGCAAAATTAAAGATCTTTAGGAGATGATTGGAGGGCTTCACCAGAGATAGGATCTGATTCTTTACAGCTTGGTCCCTGTAGTGCTATTCAAGTTATTTCTCATCCTTTTCCTGTTTTCAGATCAATTGGCTGTAGGACTTAAAGTTAGAAGGAACTCTAGTGGACACTGCTGATATTTGCCTACTGAACATCTGAAAACTTTGTTCCCCCGTGCTGTTGTATGAGTCTTAGCAGGAGACAGAGCCAGAGTCCCATCACCTGGCCATTGGAATGCAGGCTTGTGAACTAAGTTCAGCTGACTGGATGCTCCCACCCAGGACTCAGAATCCTGAGGGAAGGGATAAAAAAGGCAGGAATGTTTGAGGATATACTCTTGGTGATATGGACAGTCCAGTGGTGTCTAGAAGGCTGTATTTCACGGTAGCAGTGCTGGTGGGGATGTCCTTCCAGACCACTGGGCATGGCTTTGGCTGAGTCTCCACTACCCATTTCCCATGACTCCTGTTTTCTGAGTCTGGTGTTTCAGCTTTCTCATCAATTATGTGAACTGCTAGATAGCCTTCCAGTAAGCTCTTTTTCTGCTTAGCGTGAATTGGTTCCTTTTGTGCATGACTAGAAGGCCTAAGTGATAAAGGGTTTGGAAGATTTGGCTTGCCCTTGACTTCTGAATTTTCAGCCAAGAATTCCTTCCTGCTGTCCAGATAGCAGAATGAGCATCTTCCCTAAAGTGAAGGAAAGCCTATTGCTAACATATTCCATCCTAAGCGAAGAAACTTCCTGATTGCTTGGGAGGAGATATTACTTCTAATGTAATAATGGGTACTAATGATTTTCTTCTGAGTCCTTTATAGGTTAAAATCAGATGAAGAGAGCTTATATACCCAAATTAAGCTGTGCCACCCCCCTACTTTCTGGGGTTTTTTGTTTTGTTTTGCTTTCTTTGTTTTTGGGTTTTTTTTTTTTTTTTTGAGACTGAGTCTCACTCTGTCACCCAGGCTGGAGTGCAGTGGCATGATCTCGGCTCACTGCAACCTTTGCCTCCCAGGTTCAAGCGATTCTCATGCCTCAGCCTCCCGAGTAGCTGGGATTACAGGCACCTGCCACCATGCCCGGCTAATTTTTTGTATTTTTAGTAGAGATGGGGTTTCATGATGTTGTCCAGGCTGGTCTCAAACTCCTGACCTCAAGTGATCTGCCCACTTTGGCCTCCCAAAGTGCTGGGATTACAGGCGTGAGCCACCGTGCCAGGCCAGGGTTTTTTGTTTGTTTTGAGGCAGGGTACAGCTCTGTCACCCAGGTTGGAGTGCAGTGGTTCGCAGCTCACTGCAACCTCCACCTGCTGAGCTAGAGTGATCCTCCCACCTCAGCCTCCCGAGTAGCTGGAACTACAGGCTCACACCATCACACCTGGCTAATTTTTGTGTTTTTTATAGAGATGAGGTTTTGCCATGTTGCCCAGGCTGGTCTCAAATTCTTGAGCCCAAGCGATCCATCCACCTTGGCCTCCCGAAATGCTGGGATTACAGGCGTAAGCCACCGTGCCTGGCCTCATCCACCTACTTTCTTAAGGGCAAATATCCCGCTACCTCACAAAGAGTTAAGAGCTCTCATCTGTGTAGGAAAGCATTGTGCCCTCTCATGTCTCCCAAAATAGATGTCTAATTTCTTTGAATTTTGCCTTAAATGCTCAACTTGAATGCCTCGTTATTGAGACACTGGAGGTGGCAATTAGTGAATGACTAGCCTTCCAGCTGCTCCTTTTGAGTATATTGTGCTGGGTGGATGATCCTGTTACCAGCAAATGTTGGATTGCAAACTCATCTGTCAGGTGGCAATCAAAAACTAGCCTGGAGGCCTGGGCACAATAGCTTACACCTGTAATCCGAGCACTTTGGAATGCCAAGACAGGAGGATCGCTTGATCTCAGGGGTTCAAGACCAGCCTAGGCAACATAGTAAGACCCCTGTATCTACAAAATATAGAAAACAGCCAGGCCTAATGGCATGCGCCTGTAGTCCCAGCTACTCAGGAGGTGGGGGGATCACTTAAGCCGGGGAGTTCCAGGCTACAGTGAGCTGTGATCATACTATTGCACTCCAGTTTGGGTGACAGAGCAAGACAGTTTCTTTAAAAAATTTTTTTAAAAAACTAGCCTGGGCTGGGCATAGTGGCTCATATCTGTAATCTCAGCAATTTGGGAGGCCAAGGTGAGAGGATCACTTGAGGCCAGGAGTTTGAGACCAGCCTGGTCAACATGGCAAGACCCTGTCTCTACCAAAAAAAAGAAGTAAAATAAAAATACTAACCTGCCTCTGACAGGGCCTGCCTGAAGAGATGCCACTGTTTAGGCAGTTGAGCCCTGGACTGGAAACCAGAAGGTCTGGGCTGTCATTCCTGCCCCTAACTTGCAGTGTGCTTTGGGAAAATCCCTGAGTCTCTTTTTCTGTAAACTCCAGGAAGACATAGGGTTCTACTAGACGGTTCAGGAGTGCTTCAAACCCAATAGCTCTGTAGACTCCAGGAAGACATAGGGTTCCACGAGATGGTTCAGGAGTGCTTCAAACCCAATAGCTCTGTTTTCATCCATTTTATACAATACGATTCTGCAAAAGATTTATTTTGCAAATAGGGTACTATAGCTAAAAGAAAAAAAACCCCAAAACACAAGAGCTCGCAAACATCATCGGACTAGATGGCAACCACATTCCTGTGTATATTTCAAATTCGCATCTATGTTATTAACTGAAGTTTTTATTTTTATTATAATTTTTTTTGAGATGGGTTCTTGCTATGTTGCCCAGGCTAATCTTGAACTCCTGGGCTCAAGCAATCCTTCTGCCTCAGCCTCCCTAAGTGCTGGGATTACAGGTGTGAGCCACTGTGCCCAGCCTAACTGAAGTTTTTATTTTTTATTTTTATTTTTTGAGACACAGTTTTGCTCTGTTGACCAGGCTGGGGTGCAGTGGTGCGATCTCAGCTCACTGCAAGCTCCGCCTCCTGGGTTCTCGCCATTCTCCTGCCTCAGCCTCCCGAGTAACTGGGACTACAAGTGCCTGCTACCATGCCTGGCTAATTTTTTTGTATTTTTAGCAGAGACGGGGTTTCACTGTGTTAGCCAGGATGGTCTTGATCTCCTGACCTCGTGATCCACCCACTTCGGCCTCCCAAAGTGCTGGGATTACAGGTGTGAGCTACCACGCCCAGCCCTGAAGTTTTTAATGGATGTATGCTTTCAAATTATTTATTGAACAAAGCAGAATGTAAATAAATCAATACATAACGAGATAGATATGATGATCAAACATTGCAGGCTGCCCATGATACCAATAATGAGCCAACGTTGTGATTCTGCACTAACTTACTTGTCTTTCAGAGTAAGCCAATAAATAAATGGTAATGTTCCCCCGATGTAACCTCTTTATATTCTGGTTCTTCAAAGTGATCAGTCCTTCGGAAGCAAAGCACAGAACTGCGTAGTGACCACACATATCAGAATTAGGGAACTTCTGACTCACGCCTGTAATCCCAGCACTTTGGGAGGCCGAGGCCAGAGGACCGCTTGAGCCCAGGAGTTCAAGACCAGTCTGGGCAACATGGCAAAACCTCATGGTGGCATGTGCCTGTAGTCCCTGCTACTCTGTGGGCTGAGGTGGGAGGATCGCTTGAGCGCAGGAGGTCGAGGCTGCAGTAAACCATGTTCATACCACTGCATTCCAGCCTGGGCAACAAAGTGAGACCCTGTCTCAGAAAACAAAACAGAATTAGAGGACTTCTAAGCTCTATATTAAGCAGAGAGGCACACTGGACAGGCAGTTCTTACTCGTTTTGCATACATAATCTGAACAGTATGGAAGCAAGAGTGCTTTTTTCTGTAGTCCAGGTTTTAAGATGTTTTCATAAGCAGATCTCATTGATCAGGATCTTAGACCCTGCCCTCTTGGCTCCCAGTAGGAGTGCCACTGTTAGCTTGTAGCCTGTAAACTCTGGGGACATTTTTCACAACAGCTGCAATGTGAATGCCACCATCCTCAAGGCAGGGGGTCTAGAGTAGCAGGTTAGCAGGTTCTTTTTTTTTTTTTTTTTTTGAGATAGGGTTGCATTCTGTCACCCAGGATGGAGTGCAGTGGCACGATCTCAGCTCACTGCAGCCTCGACCTCTCAGGCTCAAGTGATCCTCCTGCCTCAGCCTCCTGAGTAGCTGAGATTACAGGCATGTGGCACCACGCCCTGCTCATTTTGTATTTTTAGTAGAGACAGGGTTTCTCCATGTTAGGCTGGTCTCGAACTCCCAACCTCAGGTGATCTGCCTGCCTCGGCCTCCCAAAGTGTTGAGATTACAGGCGTGAGCCACTGTGCCCAGCCAATTTTTGTATTTTTAGTAGAGACAGTTTCACCTTGTTAGCCAGGTTGGTCTTGAACTTCTGACCTCAAGTGATCCACCCACCTTGGCCTCCCAGAGTACTGGGATTATAGGTGTGAGCCACCGTGCCCGGCCCTGGCCCTGGCCCTGGCCCTGGCCCCATTTCTTAACAACCTGATAACCTCCTCTTTTTCCTAAGCGAGGTGGGTAAATGATCCATTCTTGTATAAGGATGGGTTTACCTGTCATCAGGCAGGACTCGCCAAGCCTAAATTTGTTTCTTGACTTAATAAACTTATTGAGCATTAACTATGGGCGGGGCACAACTCCTCTGGGTCCCAACCAACATCTCTCTGGAAAATTACTGAGCAGTTTCAAAGATATAAAAGCCACTTACCCCAAGATCCTGACACTTGCCGTTTAGGGCCTTGATTACCCAGGGCTTTGCTGCTTTTCTTTCAGTCTCTCGCCGTGTGATCTCTTGGTCATCTTATGACTCACAAGAGGCTCCCTGCCAATGGGCAGGACCAGGGAGAGGAGAGAAGGAAAGCAGGCCAGGCACACAGCTACTTGTTAGTAGCCTTGGCAAAGTGAGTGAGGAGGTTAAATTGCTGGGCTAGGTTGAAAATTGGGAATTACTTGTGGATTTTATTGTTTTCCCTCTAGCAAGGATAAACTGAAATTTGCCAAAAAGCAAAGAACAAATCATTCAAAACTGTTAACGAGTTACTATATTTTCCTGGGACAGATTCATAAAATAAGGTTCTTTAAATGGAATCAGTCCAATACCAAGCTTTCTCTTGACAGTATGTCTGGCCCAGGACAAGGAGGACTTTACCCCAGGCTAAGAACAGAAGCAAAGAACATGGGGAGAGAGGAGCAGCATGCATTTGGGTCCAAACCTACTGTGACTTGGTCTCAAGTCTTCATGGAGAAAACTGGATCAGGTGAAGAAGAAGAATTAAATCAGGCCAGGCACAGTGGCTCATGCCTGTGATCCCAGCACTTTAGGAGGCCAAGGCGGGAGGATTGCTTGAGCCCAGGAGTTTGAGACCAACCTGGGCAACAAGGCAAGACCCTATCTCTATAAAAAAATTAAAAAATTGGCTGGGCGCAGTGGCTCACGCCTGTAATCCCAGCACTTTGGGAGGCTGAGGTGGGTGGATCACCTGAGGTCGGGAGTTTGAGACCAGCTTGGCCAACGTGGTGAAACCCCATCTCTACTTAAAAAAAAAAAAAAAAAAAAAAATATATATATATATATATATATATATATACACACAAAAATTAGCTGGATGTGGTGGTGCACCTGTAATCCCAGCTACTCAGGAGGCTGAGGCAGGAGAATGGCGTGAACCTGGGAGGCAGAGGCTGCAGTGAGCTGAGATCACGCCACTGCACTCCAGCCTGGGCAACAGGGCGAGACTCCATCTCAAAAAAAAAAAAAAATTAGCTGGGCCTGGTAGCACGTGCCTGTGGTTACAGCTACTCAGGAGGCTGAGGTGGGAGGATCACTGAGCTCGGGAGGTCGAGGCTGCAGTGAGCCATGTTCACACCACTGCACTCCAGCCTGGGTGACAGAGCTAGACCCTGTCTCAAAAACAAAAAAGAATAATGATTAAATCACAAGAGATTTACTATCAGAATTCAGAAGTAGCCAGGAATAGAAAAAGATGTAATTTTACGGTCTCCCTGCTCTCTGCTGGTTACCTGACTCCATCACCCTATGTAAGAATGGCCTTTGAAGGACCAAATATTTGCATAATTGACACCTTGATTTTGGACTCTGGCCTCCAGAACTGTGACAAAATAAATGGGATCTTTAAAAGACTGAGACTACTAAAAAATGGTGGAGACCTGCAATCTACAAATCAGAATGTTCAGATGCCAGTGAGTAAAACGTTCAGATGCCAGTGAAGGATGCTTAGGTTTTTCATAGCTGGATACATACAGCAAGGATATTCCAGGCAAGAGGAATTTCAGGAGAAAAGGCAGAAGGGCAGAAGGGGAGGTAACCTTAGGCTGTGTTCCATAAGCATTGTAATATTTTCTTAGCGCTGCTGTGATAAGTTGTCACAAACTGGATAGCTTAAAATAAGATAAATGGCCAGGTGCGGTGGCTCCACCTGTAATCCTAGCACTTGGGGAGGCCGCGGTGGGTAGATTGCTTAAGCTCAGGAGCTTGAGACTAGCCTGGGCAACATGGGAAACCTTGTCTCTACCAAAACTAAAAAAACTGCCCAGGCGTGGTGGCTGGCATGTGCCTGTAGTCCCTGCTACTCAGGAGGCTGAGGTGGGGGTATTGCTGGAGCCCAGGAAATCGAGGCTGCAGTGAGCCGAGATGGCGCCACTGCACTCCAGCCTGGGTGACAGAGCGAGAGAACCTGTCTCAAAAAAACAAAACAAACAAACCAAAAAATAAAAATAAATAAAATAAAAACCAAGAGAAATTTTTTCTCTCTGTTCTAGAGGCCAGAAGTCCAAAATCAGGGTGTCTACAGGGCCATGCTCCCTCTGAAGGCCCAGGGGAAGAGTCTTTTCCTTGCCTCTTCCTGGCTTCTGGTGTCGTGGCGCTCTTTGGTGTTCAGTTTGTAGGTGTATAACTCTAATCTCTGCATCCACCATCTCACGGTGCTCTCCCTGTGTGTCTCTGTGTCACTTCTCTTCTTACAGGGACATCAGTCATTGGATTTAGGGCCCAGCCTAATCCAGTATGACTTCATCTTAACCTGATTACATCTGCAAAGACCCTGTTTCCAAATAAGATCACATTCATAATACCAGGGGTTAGGACTTGAACTTATTTTCTTGGGCAGGGGGGACACAATTCTGCCTGCTATAAGCATTAAATTGTCTAATTTATTTAGATGAGGGAAATTGTGAGGTATCGGGCTGTATGTCAGATAATGATATTTGTTTCATAAATACTGTTAACTGCCTTAGGCAGAACACTTATTTGATATGGAAGGTAGTAGGGTCCTCACCTTTACAAACTTGTGCTTTGGTAGAAAATACCAAAATACCATCAAGAGACAACAACACAAGATAAAATGAAGGACGGGCTATAAAAGAACCAAGAAAAAGCCCATGGATAGGAGACATTTAGCTGGTGTTATGGAAGACAGGTAGAGGCACTGGTGGAGAGGAAGCAGAGGTAAGAAAGTCACTTCAGGTATTATGGGAATGATAGGGACTAGTTCAAAGGAGAGACAGTGAGGGATTGAGCTGGACAGTTTCCTTTAACACCACTAAGTATATTAACTATTGCTTCTGCGAGTTTTTTTTTTTTAAGCGCAGTAGCACAGTCTCAGCTCACTGCGACCTCTGCCTTCCAGGTTCAAGTGATTCTCCTGCCTCAGCCTCCCAAGTAGCTTGGATTACAGGCACATGCTGCCACGCCCGGCTGATTTTTGTATTTTTAGTAGAGACGGGGTTTCACCATGTTGCCCAGGATGGTTTTGAACTCCTGACCTCAGGTGATCCACCTGCCTCAGCCTCCCAAAGTGCTAGGATTACAGGCGTGAGCCACCGTGCCCAGCCGAGAATGAAATATTTAAAATAGCTTTATGTGACCTAAAGAGTATAACATTAATGTGACTAAATGCAATGTAGTATCCTGGGTTAGATCCTAGAACAGAAAAAGGACATTAGTGACAAAATTGCAGTCCAATTAGTGGCTTCCAGGGACTGGGAGGAGGGGGAAAGGTGGTTTAATGGGTATGGGGTTTCCTTTTGGGGTGATTAAAATGTTCTGGAATCAGATGGTGGTGATGATTGCACAGCACTGTAAATGTATTGAATGTTGATGGTAAATTTTGTGTTATGTGTATTTTATCATAATTTTAAATTTAATTTAATTATCTATTTTGAGACAGGGTTTCACTCTGTTGCCCAGGCTGGAGTGCAGTGGCACAAACATGGCTCACTGCAGCCTTGACTTCCTGGGCTCAAGTGATCTTCCTGCCTCAGCCTCAGCCTCAGCCTCCTGAGTAGCTGGGACCACAGGCATGTGCCACCATGCCTGGCTAATTTTTTTTATTTGTTGCCCAGGCTGATCTTGAACTCCTGGGCTCAAGCAATCCCTCCTTAGCCTGCCAATGTGCTGGGATTATAGGAGTAAACCACTGTGCCTGGCCTCAAAATTTCTTAAAGACCGTAAGACACATTAAAAAATAAAAAAATCCGGCCAGTGTGGTGGCTCACACCTGTAATCCCAACACTTGGGAGGCAGAGGCAGGCAGATCATCTGAAGTCAGGAGTTTGAGACCAGTCTGGCCAATATGGTGAAACCCCGTCTCTACTGAAAATACAAAAATTAGCCGGCCATGGTGGCGCAAGCCTGCAGTCCCAGCTATTTGGGAGGCTGAGGCAGGAGAATCGCTTGAACCCGGGAGAAGGAGGTTGCAGTGAGCCAAGATCGCACCACTGCACTACAGCCTGGGTGACAGAGCAAGACTCCGTCTCAAAAAAAAAAAAAAAAAAAAATCCAAATGTCTGCAGTTTAGTTACTAGTATTGTACCAGTATTATTTTTTTAGTTTAACGAACATACCATGATCATCATGGTCAACATTTAGGAAGCTGGGTGAAACAGGAACTCCATACTATCTTTGCAACTTTTCGGTAAATCTGAAATTTTTCTAAAATGAAAATTTATTTTAAAAAGTTAATGTGGGCCAGGCGTGATAGCTCACACCTATAATCCCTGCACTTTGGGAGGCTGAGGTGGGCAGATCATCTGAGGCCAGGAATTCAAGACCAGCCTGGGCAACATGGTGGAACCCTGTTTCCACTGTTATACAAATATAAAAATTAGTTGGGCATGGTGGTGCACGCCTGTAGTCCCAGCTACTCGGGAGGCTGAGGCACAAGCAATCGCTTGAACCCAGAAGACAGGGGTTGTAGTCAGCCGAGATTGTGCTACTACATTCCACCCTGGGTGGTAGACAGAGACCCCATCTCAAAAAAAACACAAACCCAAAAAGTTAACGTGAAAAAAATCCATGATCCTTATTTTTCCTGATGCATTTGGGTGTTTGTGTGTTTATATATATCTATCTTTTAGAGTATAATTTCTTTGAGGCCAAAGTTATAATGTGTATCTCTTTGGTATAATTCTTAAAATATTAGTAAAATTTTCAGAATTTAAACATTGAACAATCAAGTTCGGTTTTTCTGAAGAGCCCTAAGTAGAACAGCTTTTCAATTAAGGTCTCTGGCTGCTGTGGAACTGGAGGGTAATTGGTGAGAGTCTCCTCTCTGGGGCCTGTCAACCCAAGAGTAATGACTTCTGGCCACTTCAGACCTGAGGTAATTTCAAACCAGCACAAGTTTCCATTTGTTCTCTTTATCTAGTCTGCTCTCTATGTTCAGTTATTCATGTGGTTCAATTACCCCGAGATCTCAAGGGAGACAGGCAGGGATTTAAGAAGGAAAAGAACCAACACAGCTCCATATTTTATGTGGCATACAATATGTAGGATGTATGATACTTCTGCACACAATGGTGGTTCATATCAGTGGGATGTGGTGGCTCACACCCATAATCCTAGCACCTTAGGAGGCCGAGGTGGGTGGATCGCTTGAGTCCAGGAATTCGAGACCAGCCTGGGCAACATGGTGAAACCCTGTCTCTAAAAAAAAAAAAATAGAAAGAAAGAAAGAAACGAGACTTTATAACAATTAAAAAAAATTCCCCCCAAAATCATCTGTTCATCAGTGAGGATCTGCAAATGTCTCTGCTTTGTCCCATGCATATTTGTCATTTTTCTAAAAGGTTGATTTTGGCCGGGCACGGTGGCTTATGCCTGTAATCCCAGCACTTTGGGAGGCCGAGGTGGGCAGATCATGAGGTCAAGAGATTGAAACCATCCTGGACAATATGGTGAAACCCCGTCTCTACTAAAAATACAAAAATTAGCTGGGCGTGGTGGCGCATGCCTGTAGTCCCAGCTACTCGGGAGGCTGAGGCAGGAGAATCACTTGAACCCCGGAGGCGGAGGTTGCAGTGAGCTGAGATCGCGCCACTGCACTCCAGCCTGGCGACAGAGCAAGACTCTGTCTCAAAAAAAAAAAAAAAAAAAAGTTGATTTTTTCTAAAATAGGTTAAAATTTCTTAACTAAAACCTTAGAAATTAGAGTTCTTGGCACATGACTTTGTATAAAGTCCTATTTTTCATTAAGTGGCATCTGTTGTCTTATTTGTGGGTTGACTCATACTTAAAGCGATCGCTTTCCACAGATTTGTTCATCAGCAAAAAAGCATACAAATGCAGGAATAATTACCATTTTAGAAACAGTGAGGATGGCTCTATCCATCTATAAAAACTGGTGGGGTTGGTGTAAGACAAAATTGGCTAATAAGAGAAATATAGCTAGAGAAATAGAAGGAAACAAAACACCCAGCCAGAACCAGTTAGTTCTCTGGTCATTTGGAGAAGGTTTTACCAGTACTTGTGTGGGTTTGGTAGTTAACTGCAGAGCCATATGTGGCTTCTGTGTTTAATAACTGCAAATGTTTACTCTTAAATTCACTTGCGGTATCTAAATTATGAATAATTAATTCCACAGCATGGGATTGGGGAACCTTAAGAAATATTTTTAATTATCTTTATTAAATCCTAAATTAAAAGCATCACTTCAGGTGTTAAGAACCCAGGATCCCGTCAACTTGTTTACGTATTTTTTTGAACAGATGATAGTGGCTGTGTAACAAATTACCCCTAATTTAGGAGCTTTAGAACCACGAACATTTATCTCCCAGCTTCTGAGGCTGAGGAATCTGGGAGTAGCTTAATTATAGTCAGACGGTAGGTCAGGGGCTGCAGTGATCTTAAAGCTTGCCTGGGGCTGAATTCCTTCCAAGCTCACTCGCATAGTCTTTGGCAGCTCCTTGGTGTTTGTTGGCTGCTGACCTGTTCTATTGGACCTCTCCATAGTTTTCCTGAGTGTTCTCATGACATGAAAGCTGGCTTCCCCCAGAGTGTGTGATTCAAGAGGAAACAAGCAAGAGAGCACCTGAGATGGAGGACACAGCTTCTTGTGTCCTAACCTCAGAAGTGACATCACTTCGGCTGCATGCTAGTGGTCACACAGACCAACTATGGCCCAGTGTAGAAGAGGAAGCAGGCATCATTGGAGGCCATCTTGGAGGCTGGGCTACCACTGTGGCTGTCAAATCTTTGAGGTATTTATACTCTATTGGAAAACTTTAAAATAATGACCTAACAGCTTTAATTTTAAATGTCAGTATTTATGCTGAAAGTTTCATACTTTGCTACTACTACGTTAATGATGAAAAACTTTAAAGATACACCTAGGGGGTATATAGTTGTTTTTTTTTTTTGAGATGGAGTCTCCCTCTGTTGCCCAGGCTGGAGTGCAGTGGTGCTATCTCGGCTCATTGCAACCCCCACCTCCAGGGTTCAAGTGATTCTCCTGCCTCAGCCTCCCGAGTAGCTTGGACTACAGGCACGTGCCACTATGCTGGCTAATTTTTTGTATTTTTACTAGAGACGGGGTTTCACCGTGTTAGCCAGGATGGTCTTGATCTCCTGACCTCGTGATCCGCCCACCTCGGCCTCCCAAAGTGCTGGGATTACAGGTGTGAGCCACCACGTCTGGCCAGGGGGTATATAGTTTTAAAATATTATTTTGGTGCTGAGTGCAGTGGCTCATACCTGTAATCCCAGCACTCTGGGAGGCCAGGAGTTTGAGACCAGCCTGAGGAACATAGCGAGACTCCATTTCTATAAAAAAAAATGTAAAAATTAGCCAGGTGTGGTGGTGCATGCCTGTGGTCCCAGCTACTGAGGAGGGTGAGGCTGGAGGATTGCTTGAGCCCAGGAGGTCGAGACTGCAGTGAGCTGTGATTGTGTCACGGTACTCCATCCTTGGCTACAGAGCCAGACCGTCTCAAAAGATAAAAGAGCCGGGCGCGGTGGCTCATGCCTGTAATCCCAGCACTTTGGAGGCCAAGGCGGGCAGATCACGAGGTCAGGAGATCCAGACCAGTCTGGCCAACATGGTGAAACCCTGTCTCTACTGAAAATACAAAAATTAGCTGGGTGTGGTGGCGCACAGCTGTAGTCGCACCTACTCGGGAGGCTGAGGCAGGAGAATCCCTTGAACCTGGGAGGCAGAAGCTGCAGTGAGCCAAGATCACGCCACTGCACTCCAGCCTGGCAACAGAGCAAGACTCCGTCTAAAAAAAAAATAAAAATAAAAAAGATAAACTAATTAATCTATCCAGTGCCCCTCTTACCATATTCCTTTGGCTCTTTATCTCCCCCACGTGGTGCTCTTTTATCTTAAGAGTATGCACAATTGATAAATGAAAGATGAACTGCAAATTGGAATAATTTGGGTCCTGATTTGTGAATTGAAAAGATTACTTGAAATTTGGAATGTCCCTGGAAATCTAGGACTTCTGGTTATTCACGCCAGACGCGGTGGCTCACGCTTGTAATCCTGGCACTTTGGGAGGCCGAGGCGGGTGGATCACTTAAGGTCAGGAGTTTGAGACCAGCCTGGCCAACGTGGTGAAACGCCATCTCTACTAAAAATACAAAATTTAGCTGGGCGTGGTGGCGGGCGCCTGTAATCCCAGTTACTTGGGAGGCTGAGACAGGAGAATCGCTTAAACCCAGGAGGTGTTCAGTCGGTTGTAGTGAGCCAAGATCACGCCATTGCACTCCAGCCTGGGCAATAAGAGCGAAACTCTTTCCCCCGCCCCACCTCCCCCCAAAAAAGAAAAGAAAATGGATCGGGATCTTTTTTTTTTTTTTAAACGGCATTTACTAAACAGCTAAGTACCTTCTATGAGCAAGGCACTGTACAAGAGCTGTTGGGGATACCAAAATAATATAATCTACCCATTTACTAAAGTTATAAGCCGGACAGTATGGTGACTGGATGTTCAGAAAAGAAACCAGATGACATTATTATGGTACACCAAAAAAGCCCCCCAAAAACTGTACTCAACTGTCACATTCTTATGGAATACAATTTTTAAAGATTGTATACAATTTGCATGTGAAATTCTGCTTACTTTTTGATTAGGTATGCCACTAATGGGTATGTTTAATAAAGATATTTTATACCTCAGATGTACAGACCAGGTCCGGTTGATTTTAGCCAACAATGTATTGTTGAAAAAGACGCTGATATTTTACTGCGGCAAACCACCATTAACATAAATTTTAACCACAGTTTGAGTATTTTATTAGGGATAAGCCTTGAAACTTGAATAGGACTAGTATTTTATTCCTAACAATTTACCGTTTCATAATAAAGGCTGTCTCACTCTTAAGTGGAAAACGTATTATGTCCTACTTTTATAAACTTTGGTTGAACTAAATAAAACAGCAACATGTACCCAATGTTTTTAGACTGTTTTATTCAGTACCATAAACATTCACTAAACTATACAGAGCTAAAATCATGCAAAAGATTGCAAAACAAACTGCCTTGGGAAATTTCCAGTCTAAGCTAAATGGACCAAGTATAGGATTGAATTTTAAGAAGTTGGTGGGAAGATTCCAGCTCTTGTACTCAAAGGTAAGGTCCTAGAATTCTATTTGTTGAATTGTCTGCAGACCCTCTCCCTACAGCAGGGGCGTGGAGCAAATGTGCATTCAGGAAGTGCTTATTAGTCCCCCCAAAGCCTTTTTCGTGACGAAAGACGGATGGAGGCCTCAGACGACTCCGGCAGTCGGACCCTGAACCAAATGCCTGAGCTGCGCTCGAAAGGCTCGTCTCGCAGGAGCTGGCGAGTGGCACGGGCTTCAGTGGCCGGCCTCGGGGAGTCCGTGTCCAGGGCACTCTGTGGCTCGATTCATGTCCCCGCCCTCCCACCTGAGCATACTGGGCAGAGAGCCTGCGGCATCGGGCCAGTCGCGCCTCCTAGTCCGCCCTGGGCAGGTCGCTGGGCCCCAGGCCGCTTTTTACATCTCCTTTAATAAAATGGACAGCAGGGATCCTAACCAGACGTGGGCATCAAGACAAAGGAGGCGGCCAGACGTGCCTGAGGGCCTGCTCGCTAGCTCCCGCCTCCCCATTCCGCGGTCACCCGGGGACAGAGGCCAGGCCGGACTGGGTGGAGTTGGGACTTATACGTCTGCGTCCAGGAAGGCGCCGGGCGAGCCCCAGCTAGACGTGACGGGCGGGGCCGAACACGGCAGCCGACCAGAGGCCCGCGGCGCACCGGCGTGGGGCGGGGCAAGCGGAGCCTCCCGGGATGCCGCGCGGCAGCCGGCTTCCGGCTGTGGGTGGTGCGGGGGAACAGCGGCGGCCGGAAGCTGGCTGAGCCGGCCTTTGGTAACGCCACCTGCACTTCCGGGGGCGTCGAGCCTGGCGGTAGAATCTTCCCAGTAGGCGGCGCGGGAGGGAAAAGAGGTTTGAGGGGCTAGGCCGGGCGGATCCCGTCCTCCCCCGATGTGAGCAGTTTTCCGAAACCCCGTCAGGCGAAGGCTGCCCAGAGAGGTGGAGCCGGTAGCGGGGCCGGGAACATGAGGCAGTCTCTCCTATTCCTGACCAGCGTGGTTCCTTTCGTGCTGGCGCCGCGACCTCCGGATGACCCGGGCTTCGGCCCCCACCAGAGACTCGGTAAAGACCCAGGGGAGTTGGCTTAGGCCGGCGCCTGGAGCGCTCGTTTGAGGGAAGAGCAGGGGAGCTGGGTCTATCAGGTGTTTGGGGGCGGGGTATTGGCGATGGTGGCGCGTCCCTAAGTTTTCAGTGTAGAAGGGGGTGTGGCTCTCGGAGTTTGGGGAAAGAATAAAGGAGATGGGCCTGTCTCTGAGTGGGAAAGGGCTACTGGACGGGCTCCATGTAGTGACTGAGCGCCTGAGAGGGGTTTGCTCCCTAGCTTTGTGTTCGGGGAGGGTGTTGGGAAAGCGGTAAGGAGTAGGGCGGCTGGATCTTGTTTGGAGAGGGAGATGTGGTCAGGGTTCTTGCCTTAGTAAGGAACAAATCTAGTGTTGTGTGTTCCTACCAGAGCCAGAAAGGAAGGGCCCCAAAGCTCCAGAATTCTTCCTGGTCCTCGAAGGAGGGAACTAGAATTTCTGCTGTAGGAGGTACTTATGCAGTAATCTCGTTGGGAGGCGGAGACTGGAGTTGGAGTCTCAAGAGTTGTGTTTTTGCGAACATCCTAAGCACGTTCTTGGTTATTTCAATTGTAGCTTATTGGAGGTGCTTGGGAGATGGGGGGAGGCGGAAACCTGCTAAGCCAACTCGTGATGCTGCCACTATGAATGCTTTCCTTGCACTTTTAAACAAAGAAATTATCAAGAGTGACGAGTTTGATGAGTTTAGAGGCTAGAAAGTAGAGGGTTCCTATTTCATTAGATTTTCCAGAGAGATTGGATTTTAAGGATGGACATGCATTAAGGGATCTGAACTTTGGTGGAAGTAAGTTTGCGTGAACTTGTAGTGTATTTTAAAATCCTTTTCTCTTTCAAAAATTGACGTGTAAGACACTTTAAGTAGTAATAAAGTGTGAAATAATGTTTTCCAAGTGTGTGAAATTGTAGGCTTGCATGGTTGTACTGGTTCCCAAATTTCACCATGATACCATGTGTAGTATTTTTTTTCTTTATATTTAGTGGACAGAAATTGTAATGGATTGATATGGATATTAAAGGTGTTGAGAGTGTTATCACTTGAACAGCTGTCTTATGATTCTTTCCGATTGAAATGGATTACAAGTGACTAATGAAAGGCAAGGGATCTAGTTAGGAGGTGCTGAGAAGTGGTAAGTCAGTACAAATTGAAGGACATTTTGAGGTAGGATTGTGGTTAGGATGGAGGGATAGGGTAAGGGTCTTCATTTTAAGGATAAATGTTAGTAAAAAGAATAAATATGTATTTTGAGATATTAAAATTATATTTGCACCACCCTGACACAACTGTTTCACTTATGTTATTAATCTGTTGTTCGTAGGTAAAAATAAGCATGAGTCCCAAGGAAGCATACAGTTTAAAGAAAAACATTACTTTCTAGATCAATTCATAACATTTGCAGATCGTAAGGTTTTTTAGACCATTTTTTTTTTCCAAGACACAGTCTTGCTCTGTTGCCCAGGCTGGAGTGCAGTGGCGCGATCTCAGCTCACTGCAACCTCCGCCTCCCGGGGTTCAAGCAGTTCACCTGCCTTAGCCTCCTGAGTAGCTGGGATTACAGGCATGTGCCACCACGCCCAGCTAATTTTTGTATTCCTAGTAGAGACGGGGTTTCACCATGTTGGCCAGGCTGGTCTCGAACTCTTGACCTCGTGATCCGCCCACCTGGGCCTCCCTAAGTGCTGGGATTACAGGCATGAACCACCGCTCCTGGCCCATGTGTTTGTTTTTTATTTGCAAAATGCAGACCATCTGTGCCAGAAGAATGCATAGACTTTTCTTTTTTCTTTTCTTTTCTTTTCTTTTTTTTTTTTTTTGAGGCAGTGTTTTGCTCTTGTTGCCCAGGCTGGAGTGCAATGGCGTCATCTCAGCTCACCACAACCTCCGCCTCCCGGGTTCAAGCAATTCTCCTGCCTCAGCCTCCCAAGTAGCTGGGATTACAGGCATGTGCCACCACGTCCGGCTAATGTTTTGTATTTTTAGTAGAGATGGGGTTTCTCCATGTTATTCAGGCTGATCTCGAACTCCTGACCTCAGGTGATCGGCCCACCTCGGCCTCCCAAAGTGCTGGGATTAAAGGCTTGAGCCACCACGCCCGGCCTCTTTTTTTTTTTTTTTTAAACGAAATATTTGAAGGACACACAAGTATTATACGTGGCATTGGAAATACAAAGATCAGACGATATCCATCTTCAAATGGTTATAGCATAGGGAAATAGACATTCATTTAGGACACTTCTAAAACAGCATAGAGGAGAGTGCTAGAGTACGTTATAGCAAATGTTATCACCAAATGAATCTTAGAGATCAAGTCTAGTTTTCAAATAAAGGAGGAGGAAAATGAGTCTCAGGAAGATGCTGTCAGTTGTCAATGATGAACATAGGCCTTGTGGGTATTTTTCTTTTGAAGAATGACTTTTTTTTTTCAGTTTGTTTGACAGCTTACAATATAATTTGTTACTTAACCTTACCATTAGATTGAGTTGGTCAAGACTAGCAAATAGTTTCATAGTTGAAAAGCATGCTTTATTATTTATTTTTTATGTTTATTGTCCTACAAATACTACTATATTGCAGTACTCAATATCGATTAGGCATATGACAACATTTTTCTGAAAGGCAAAAAATACCTAATAAAATGAAGCCTGGTTTTTAGAGTCCTCTATGGGTCACCAAAAATGATTTCAATTGAACTGTTATGAATTGCATAATTTAGGAAAGTTATGAGTCATATGAGCTTAGTCATGATGATATCTTGTTGAAGTTGCAGCTGGGGTGTATAAGTCTCACTTTGATTTCAAAATTGTTTTCCCTTTGTGTTACTTTTAATAAAAGAGGATGTAGTGGGTGGGAGGAAAAAATATAGGTCACAGATGAGGGATGAGAAAGTTTGTATCTGAAACATGTATTTTCAAATTTACCTTGAGGTTATTGGCATGGGGATTCTCCATGTTGCAGTGCTGATTTCATTATTGACAGCACCATTTTACTCAGTATTTTGACATCTGGCTTTCTCTTTTGATGTTAATTTTGCTTACTGGCTGCATTCCTTTGAAACCTAAATGCTTAACTGCCCTAACTGCTCCAAGGGAGATTTAATGTAACTCTGCTTTATATTAGTCTAAGAGATAAACCATATTTCAAGAGTAGAATGGAGAGGAGTTAAGCAGATAATTGTGATGGGGAAACTGGAGAGATCCTTTTGACTTTCACAGGATTTCCTAGAACATTAAATATAGGTTTCCTCCAAGGCCAATTGTGGTTGATTTTTGGATCCTTCACCATTTTCTATTTGTGAGATAATAAGTGTATACAGCTGGAAGTGTAATGTGAAGAAAGTCTGAAAAAGATTGATAGGAAAGGAGGACAGGAATGGGCTTCATTGAGGTAACGGAAGTGAAATGAAAGGCTTTTCATATATGGGTTGAGCATCCCTAATCTGAAATGCTCCAAAATTTGAAACTTTTTGAATGCTGGCATGACAGCACACATTACCCCTAACACACGATTTTTTCACTGTTAGTGGTATATTTTTTACTGTATAGTACTTATGTGTGAATAGGTATAACAAAATGATTACTTATTGTAGCATGTAAAATCAGTCAGGAATGATGGTGATGCCAGACAACCACAGATTATTTATGTGGGTGGCCGAGACAGTGACACCTTTGCTTTCGAATGCTTCGTTGTACACAAACTTTTTTTCATGCAAAAAAAGTTACTTAAAAATATTGTTTAGGCCAGGCGCGGTGGCTCATGCCTGTAATCCCAGCACTTTGGGAGGCCGAGCTGGGTGGATCACGAGGTCAGGAGATCGAGACCATCCTAGCTAACATGGTGAAACCCTGTCTGTACTAAAAATACAAAAAATTAGCCAGGTGTGGTAGCAGGCCCCTGTAGTCCCAGCTACTCGGGAGGCTGAGGCAGGAGAATGGTGTGAACCTGGGAGGCGGAGCTTGCAGTGCGCTGAGATGGCACCACTGCACTCCAGCCTGGGCGACAGAGCGAGACTCCATCTCAAAGTAAGTGAATAAATGAAACATAAATGAATTTTATATTTAGACTTGGGTCCCATCCCCAAGATACCTCATTATGTATATGCAAATATTTCAAAATTTAAAAAATTCTGATGAATGAAACACTTCTGGTCTCAAGCATTTTGGATAAGGGATGCTCAATCTGTATCTCTTTATTTACTCCTAAAATCAGCCAAGGAAATGGGCATCTCTCCGTTTCCCCCACTTCCTTTTTTTTTTTTTTTTTTTCTTTGTTGTTACATGAGTTGTACTGGTTTCACTTCATTTGACAGTGTTCTGCTAATGACTAGACGTGTATCTCTGACCTGGACTTGTTCTCTGGAGTTCATATTCAGCTGCCCATTTGGCACTTCAAATATAACATGTCCAAAATTAGTTACCTTTTTTTTTTTTTTGAGACAGAGTCTCACTGTCACCCAGGCTGGAGCGCAGTGGCGCAATCTTGGCTTACTGCAACCTCCACTTCCCAGGTTCAAGTGATTCTCATGCCTCAGCCTCACGAATAGCTGGGATTACAGGTGTCCCCCACCACGCCTGGCTAATTTTTTTTTTTTTTTTTCTGTATTTTTAGTAGAGATGGGGTTTCATCATGTTGGACAGGCCTGTGTTGAACTCCTGACCTCTGGTGATCCACCTGCCTCAGCCTCCCAAAGTGCTGGGATTACAGACGTGAACCACTGCCCCAGCCAGTTACCTATTCTTTTGATTACAAGAATGAGTAGCTGGACACAGTGGCTTACACCTATAGTCCCAGCACTTTGGGAGGCTGAGGCCGGCGGATGACTTGAGGCCAGGAGTTCAAGACCAGCTTGACCAACATGGTGAAACCTGTCTCTACTAAAAATACAAAAATTAGCCAGGCGTGGTGGTGCGTGCCTGTAATCCCAGCTACTGGGGAGGCTGAGGCAGGAGAATCGCTTGAACCTGGGAGGCAGAGGTTGCAGTGTGCCAAGGTTGAGCCACTGCACTGCAGCCTGGGCTGCAGAGTGAGACTCCATCTCAAAAAAAAAAAAAAAAAAAAAAGAATGAGTATCGGATACAGGTTTAGCCTAGGACTAGGCAGGGCTGCTGGTAATTGTGGAAGTAGTCTCATTGCCTAACCTGAAACTTGCATCCTGGTTACTGGTCTTGCTGGAGAGTCTTGGCTCAGGTTACGTCCCAGGTCTGTTGAGGAGCTCTTGATAGGGAATTAGTTGAAGCAGCTCATACTCCATCCTCCTTTACTGGTATAAATCCATAAAGTTGTTTAGTTCCCAGGCTCTGGGGTCCCTGGCCTAGCAGAGAGCACTGCTCCCTTTTTCTCATTCCTTAGTCCCAACAACCCGCACCTGACACTTAATTACACGTGGCCTGCTTCCCTGTCCTGTGTGTTTTGGGGAGTGCTGAAGAGGAAGGCTCCTGTGTCTTCAGCACAAACACAATAAACACTTCACAGCAGTACTGGCTTTATGTTTTCCATTTCTGATATCAGAAGTAGGAGCATGACATTGATAGTGTCATTTTGGGGGAACTTTTTGTACTTCATGCAGCAGAGCAGTGAAGAGTGAGCTGAGTGCCTTGGGGTTCTGCAGTACACTCTCAAGTAGTATTTTAGGAAAATGCAATTTGCTGAAAAAATAAAAGAAATTAATGTAAAAAATCCACAAGCTGGGCACGGTGGCTCACGACTGTCATCTCAGCATTTTGGAAAGCTAAGGGGGAAGGATCACTTGAGCCCAGGAGTTTGAGACCAGGCTGGGCAACATGGCAAGACCTTGTCTCTACAAAAAAATAGAAACAAAAATTAGCCAGGTGCGGTGGCATGTGCCTGTGGTCCCAGCCACCCGGAGGATTGCTCATGCCCAGGAGGTTGAGGCTGCAGTGAGTGGTGATTGTGCCCTGCACTCTAGCCTGAGCAACAGAGCGAGACCCTGTCTCAAAAACAAAACAAAACAAAAACCCACACGTTTCCAGAACCTTCTCATATAACACTTTATTTACATTGTTCTTAAATACGTGTGGGACAGTTATATACATACCACTATACTTATGTGTATATATGTTGATATACACACAAAATTATATTCATAATTTTTGTTTGTTTGTTTTTGAGATGGAGTCTCACTCTATCACCTAGGCTGGAGTGCAGTGGCGTGATCTCAGCTCACTCACTGCAACCTCTGCCACCCGGGTTCAAGCGATTCTCCTGCCTCAGGCTTCTGAGTAGCTGGGATTACAGGTGCCTGCCACCGCGCCTGGCTAATTTTTGTATTTTCAGTAGAGACTGGGTTTTACCATGTTGGCCAGGCTGGTCTTGAACTCCCACCCTTGTGATCCACCCACCTCGGCCTCCCAAAGTGCTGGGATTACAGGTGTGAGCCACTGTGACCTGCCATATACATAATTTTTTAAAGTTTCACGATTAGTTTTAGCTTAAAAATGTCAGCTCTGGGCTTAATGAAGAAAATATGGATATACTTTATGTCAATGCATTAAAGTGAATGGCCATAAAAGCTTATCCCAGAGACAAAACAATTCAGATATAAGAGAAGTGGGGGAGTGGAAGGTTTATCTAATCTTCTGTAGGCAACTCCACAGCTACAACCAGAAGGCCATTTTGTTACAGGCCTGAAAGCCCCGTTTTCTTTTTATTCTTCTTTGAAACCTTTAGAAGGAACAAAGTATTGGCTACTTTTTACCGCTGATGTCAGTGTTAAGAATCTTGTGATAACATAGATTTACTCTCCCTGCTGAAAATCACTATGTGGCTCATCAGTAACACAACTAGACATGATGACTTAATGCAAAGGAAGTCCTATGTAAATGAGCAATGAAATTGCAACTGTGTATAAGGAACAAAATAGAATATGAAACTCCAGAATCTTTTGTTTTCATTTCTGTTTCTCCCAAGGCTCTATCATTCAAAACTCCAGAATCTTTCAGCATCCAATTGTCTCCTGATATCAGCCCCTCTCTTGTTTTCTTTTCTTTTTTTTTTTTTTAATCACAGTGAGCCACAACCTAGGAGTCTTTTAGTGGTTTCTACTTGGTTTGCTCTACAGCCTACCAGCAGATTTCCTACATTCCGGTCTTGTTCCCCTCTAGCCCATTCTCCACACTGCAGTCATAATGAAATTTCTTTCTTTTTTGGGGGGGATGGAGTCTCACTCTGTCACCCAGGTTGGAGTGCAGTGGCGTGATCTCGGCTCACTGCCACCTTTGCCTCCTGGGTTCAAGCGATTCTCATGCCTCAGCCTCCCAAGTAGCTGAGATTATATGCACCTGCTACCACGCCCAGCTAATCTTGTATTTTTAGCAGAGACAGGGTTTTGCCACGTTGGCCAGGCTGGTCTCTAACTCCTGACCTCAAGTGATCGCCCGCCTTGGCTTTCTCTCTCTTTTGTTTTTTGGATTTTGAGACAGGATCTGGCCTCGTTGCCTAGGCTGGAGTGCAGTGGCACGATATCAGCTCACTGCAACCTCTGCCTCCTGAGCTCAAGCCGTCCTCCCACCTCAGCCTCCTGAGCAGCTGGGACTGCAGGTGTACACCACCACGCCTGGCTAATTTTTGTATTTTATTTTATTTATTTTTTTGGTAGAGACGGGGTTTTGCTGTGTTGCCCAAGCTTGTCTTGAACTCCTGGGGCTCAAGCGATCTACCCATCTTGGCCTCCCAAGGTGCTGGGATGACAGGCATGAGCCACCACAGCTGGCCCATAATGAAATTTCCAACTTACAGCTATTGCCATTATCCAAAGCCCAGAATCCCTGATTTCCTTCCATAGCCCTTCATGGCCTGACCAGTGCCTGACTCTCCAGCCTCACACTTCATATTCTCTCTGTACTGCTCTGCAGTGTAGCCTCATTGAGTTGCTTTCACGTCTTTAAGTGTTGTGTTCTATTTTTTGTGGAATTCAGCATATGTTATGCCCTTGACCTAAGGCCTCTCCTTTCTTTTCCTTCTCTGGGGTGCTGCCTCATCCTTTTGGTCTTCAAAACCGTTTCCCTGGGAAAACATCTTTGACTCAGCAGGCAGGGATCATGCCCCTGCTGTGTCTGTGCATAACTTTCTGTGGCTACTTCTGTCTTGGTCTGTGATGTACTTTATAATAATTTTGGTCTTTCCTCCAGTGTCACAATACTGGAAGTCTGTTTCTTTTTCTCTGTGTTGTATCCTTAGTGCCTGAAAGGTAGGAGGTTCTCAATAAATATTTGTTAAATAATCAAGTAAATGGAGTCTGGTGGAAAAGAGAAAAAATAAGTGTAGAATGTGTGTGCAAGAAAGGAGGGGTAGGGGGATGAAAAAGGTAACAAAAGCACATAACAAAACAACAAAAAGCAAAAACAACAAAAAATAAAACGCAGATGACAAAAAAGATAACAAAATGATGACTGCTGTGCCAACTTGTAGAAAGTAAGGAAGGTGCTCTCATTCTAGAGAGAAGTAGGTAGCCATTGTAGTTTTTTAAAGAGAGAATATGGGCTGGGCTCTGTGGCCCACGCCTGTAATCCCAGCACTTTGGGAGGCCGAAGTGGGTGGATCACGAGGTCAAGAGATCAAGACCATCCTGGCCAACACGGTGAAACCCCGTCTCTACTAAAAATACAAAAATTAGCTGGATAGGTGGTGTGCACCTGTAGTCCCAGCTACTTGGGAGGCTGAGACAGGAGAATCGCTTGAACCCAGGAGGCGGAGGTTGCAGTGAGCTGAGATCACGCCACTGCATTCCAGCCTGGCGACAGAGTGAGACTCCATTTCAAAAAAAAAAAAAAAAAAAAAGAATATGGCCAGACACTGAGCTGAGATAGACAGTGCGGCAGTGTCTGGTATTAACTGTAATAAACTCTACTGTCAGAAGCAGGTGGTTTATACTTAAGTTTATTGAGAGAATTGGATATGGATAAGAGATAAACTCTTGGGAAATGGGGAGAAATATAAATTCTGTTGTAAAGGCTGTAAAAAATTGAGATTACTAGTGGTTAGAATTTTGGAAGTGAAGTGCAGTGAAATATTGAGTACCTGAGAGGTTACTTGTTAGTGAAAACACAATAGCAGTAGTACGTAGCTTCAGTTTGGCTCCAAAGGAAGAACTGTTTTTACTATAGTTTGTAATGGCTTCAGAATCTTCAATTTGAGATATCCAGTTATTAAAAGAGAATCAGTTGCAGTTGAAATGCATTAGTTAAGTATTTTAAAGTGCTTTAGCAAGCTACATTTAAAAAGTGCTTATTATAGAAAATATACCCAAAATAACCAATGATGTTACTGTCTTGTGCTTATTTTTTCTAGACCTATTTTTATACATAGTTAAGATTATACAATATGAATATTTCTGAAATCTATATTTAACATTATAACATATGTATTTTTCCATGTTCTTTCTTTTTCTTTTCTTTCTTTCTTTTTTTTTTTTTTAGACTGGGTCTCATCCTGTCACCCAGGCTGGAGTGCAGTGGTGCTATCTTGGCTTACTGCAGCCTTGACCTCCTGGGCTCAAGTGATCCTCCCACCTGAACCTTCTGAGTAGCTGAGACTACAAGCACATGCCACCATGCCTGGCTAGTTTTATTTTTACTTTTTGGAGAGATGAGGGTCTCACTATTTTGCCCAGGCTGGTCTCGAACTCCTTGGGTCAAGCAATTCTCTCACCTTGACCTCCCAAAGTGCTGGGATTACAGGAGCGAGCCACACCCTCAGCCCCATGTTCTTAAAAACCTTTTGTAAACGACATTTAAAATCGTTGCAGATTTTTTCCCCTGTCTTTGGAAGTGTTACAACATCCAACCATTTCACAGTTACTAATTTACCTTCATTCTGGTTTTTGTCCTTGAAAATAAGGCAAGGCTGAATAATGAACATCTTTGTGGCTAAAGTTTTTTTCTTTACTTTGAGTTGTTACCTTCCTTTAGCTTAGTTCAGTGGTTTTTTCTTTTTCTTTTTTGAGATGGAGTCTTGCCTTGTTGCCCAGGCTGGAGAGTAGTGGTGTGATCTCGGCTCACTGCAACCTCTGCCTCCCAGGTTCAAGCAGTTCTCTTGCCTCAGCCTACCGAGTAGCTGGGATTATAGGCGTCTGCTGCCATGCCCAGCTAATTTTTTGTATTTTTGGTAGAGACAGGGTTTTGCCATGTTGGCCAGGCTGGTCTTGAACTCCTGACCTCAGGTGATCCACCCGCCTCTGCCTCTCAAAGTGCTGGGATTACAAGTGTGAGCCACCATGCCCAGCCAGTTCAGTGATTTTCATATTTGAGTGTGTCAGCCTTGCCTGGAAGCCTTGTTAAACACAGACTATTGGATCCCACTGGGCGGATTTCTGTTTGAGCAGGTCTGAGGGGAGACCTGAGCATTTGCATTTTTAACAAATTCCCAGTTGATGATGATGCTGCTGGTTTGGGAACTACACTTTGAGAACTACTGGGCTATATTATTGACAATGAAACTATAATGTTGAGGTTAAGTTCCTAAGTCAGTAGGAGTGATTATGATCTTGAATGAAACTGAGTTCATGTACCAACCTGTATCAGGGAAATTGAAGAACTAAAGGATCATATTGCATTTCAGCACTGAGAATTCGTGCAGTTTGTGAACATGTGAATGCTGATATGTGCAAGGTTTTTGCTGAGTATTGTGAGGCAAGGATGTTGTAATGAATAAAACATAGCCCTTTTTGGCTTTTTTTTTTTCTTTTCTTTTCTTTTGAGATGGAGTCTTGCTCTGTCGCCAGGCTGGAGTGCAGTGATGTGATCTCAGCTCACTGCAACTTCCGCCTCCCAGGTTCAAGCGATTCCTCTGCCTCAGCCTCATGAGTAGCTGGGACTACAGGCGCCCGCCACCACGCCTGGCTAATTTTTTGTATTTTGGTAGAGACTGGGTTTCACCATGTTTGCCAGGATGGTCTCCATCTCCTGACCTTGTGATCCCCCTGCCTTGGCCTCCCAAAGTGCTGGGATTACAGGCGTGAGCCACCGTGCCCAGCCCGGCCTTTTTTCCCCCGCTTAGAGATGGAGTCTTGCTCTGTCGCCCAGGCTAGAGTGCAGTGGTGCAATCTCAGCTCCCTGCAACATCTGACTCCTGGGTTCAAGCGATTCTTCTGCCTCAAACTAGCTGGGATTACAGGCATGCACCACCATGCCCGGCTAATTTTGTATTTTTAGTAGAGACAGGGTTTCACCATGTTAATCAGGCTGGTCTGGAACTCCTGGCTTCAGGTGATCCTTGGCCTCCCAAAGTGCTGGGATTACAGGTGTGAGCCACCATGCATGGCCTCATTTGGGAAACTTTTGATATCAGAATCTTAGGTTTTTCATTAGAGATTGTCAGATTTCCATATTCCTCTGGAAGGTAAAGGCCTAATTGCTAGCATTCTGGAAGCCAGTTAGGGTAGGAGGGTAGGAGGGTAGGGTATTGGGTAGAGGATAAAGAAGGGGTTTGGGAAAGGTGGGGGGTGTCTCTTGGCAGTTGTATGGTTAAATTGAGTTTTTGTTTTATTTAGTGATATGTGTTTTTTGGGTACATGTGATATTTTGATACCTGTGTATAATGTGTAGTGATCAAATCAGGGTGATTGGGATACCCATCATTTGAAACATCTTTTCTGTGTTAGGAATATTACAAGTCTTCTAGCTGTTTTGAAGTATACAATAAATTGTTAACTATAATTTCTGTACTGTACTATCAAATATTAGAACTTACTAATCAAACTGTATTTTTGTAACACTGACCACTTTCTGTTCATCTCCACCACTCCCACTTCCCTTCTCAGCCTCTGGTAACCACCATTCTGCTGTCTACCTCCACGAGATCCACTTTTTTAGCTTCCACACATGAGTAAGAGTCTTTCTTTTAAAACTGGTTTTGTGAGCATATTTAACATCAGTAGCAGTAAACTTGTATTTTAAGCTCCTGTTGCTGTATTTTGAGGACCTTCTAAGTCCATTGGAAGGATTTTGAATACCATAGTGTCTGCAGTGATAGTTGTTGAAAGAAAGGGAAGGCATCAGTGCAAATATTTTTAGACAGTTTTTAAAGAGACTCAAGTCACCCAATTTGTCTTCTAAAAATCCTGATTTTGGAAGAGGCAGTGGAGTTTCTGTTGATAAAAAATGATTTATAGTTTGTGCTTGGCACTTCCTAATGGATTACATCAGGAAAGATTTATTGTCTGGCACTCTCATTTTAACGATACTACAATTGATTATTAGGTTTAGATGCTAATACCTTTTTTACCTTTATTTCAGAGAAGCTTGATTCTTTGCTCTCAGACTACGATATTCTCTCTTTATCTAATATCCAGCAGCATTCGGTAAGAAAAAGAGATCTACAGACTTCAACACATGTAGAAACACTACTAACTTTTTCAGCTTTGAAAAGGTAATTTGAATTATTCATGGAATAATGTTGGGGCACTGGGGGCTTGGTTTGGCAAAAACAAAAAAGTAAGGGTATCTACTGAAATCTTGGGAAATTACATTTTAAAGATTTGTAATTAATTTCCAGTATAATGCTTATTCTAAAATTCATACAGGGGCTGGGTGCAGTGGCTCACGCCTGTAATCTGAGCACTTTGGGGGGCCAAGACATGTGGATTGCTTGAGCTCAGGAGTTTGCCCAAGCTCAGCCTGGGCAACATGGCAAAACCCCGTCTCTACTAAAAGTACAAAAATTAGGCATGGTGACACGTGCCTGTAATCCCAGCTACTTGGGAGGCTGAGGCAGGAGAATCACTTGAACCGGGGAGGTGGAGGCTGCACTAGCCGAGATGGTGCCACTGCACTCCAGACTGGGCAAGAGAGTGAGACTCTGTCTCAAAAAATAAATAAATAAAATAAATAAAGTTCATACTGATGAGTATTTTTAAAAAAGTAAATAGATATTGCAGAGGTCTTAATGATGGTAACGATGTTTAGAAAATTCTAACATAATTTAAATTAATTGAATGCTTATAAAACCTTTTGTTTTTGGTGCTACTTTATAACCATCAATCATGTGCTAAATATTATCTTTATATATGAAGAAATAAAGATTTTGTTCAGGACCCCACAGCCTGGTGGTGAGCTGGGTCTAGATTTTACTGTTCTATTTATCTATTTAGCTAACTAGTTACTTAGTTTCCAGGATTCTTTAACCTGCTTCATATTTATTTATTTTTAAAAACAGGGTCTTGCCATGTTGCCCAGGCTGATCTTGAACTTCTGGGCTCAGGTGGTCTTTCCATCTTGGCCTCCCAAAGTGCTGGGATTACAGGTGTGAGCCACCATGCCTGGCCCAAATTTAATGTTCTTTCTACATTGAGTTCCTCTTACTTCTTAGCATAAATTGATGGATATGTTCTATTTCAGTAGTAATTTTAATACCACGTATTGTTTTGCACATTGAAATGTTAAATAATTGCAGGCCTCTTTTTAAAGTCTTTAGGAAGCTTTATTCAGTATCAAAAAACAGACACATGGAGAATTGACTGAATTATTCTTTATTTATTTTTTTGAGAGTCTTGCTCTGTCGTCCAGGCTGGAGTGCAGTTGTGTGATCTTGGCTCACTGCAACCTCTGCCTCCTGGGTTCAAGCGATTCTTGTGCCTCAGCCTCTCGAGTAGCTGGGACTACAGGTGCACAGCACCACGCCTGGGTAATTTTTGTTATTTTTAGTAGAGACAGAGTTTCACCATGTTGGCCAGGCTGGTCTTGAACTCCTCACCTCAAGTGATCCACCATTTCGGCCTCCCAAAGTGCTGGGATTACAGACAGGGGCCACTGCATCTGGCCATCTTTATTCTTTATATAGGACAAGCCTTCTCAACTATGTTAAAAAATAAAAGGAATATGTGCGTCTGGTTTAAAAAACAAGCCATGGAGGATATGCAAAGTTTTTACTTCTAACTCAGTTAGACTTCTCAGACCCAGAGAGGTTTCCTTTGTAAACTTCCAATTTTTTGTTTTGTTTTGTTTTTTGTTTTTTGAGACAGAGTTTTTGCTCTTGTCGCCCAGACTGGAGTGCAATGGCACAATCTTAGCTCACTGAAGCCTCCACCTCTCGGGTTCAAGCAGTTCTCCTGCCTCAGCCTCCCGAGTAGCTGGGATTACAGGCGCCCACTGCCACGCTCAGCTAATTTTTGTATTTTTAGTAGAGATGAGGTTTCACCATGTTGGCCAGGATGGTCTTGAACTCCTGACCTCAGGTGATCCACCTGCCTCAGGCTCCCAATGTGATGGGATTACAGGTGTGAGCCACCGTGCCTGGCCCAAAATATTTTAATACATGTTTTTTGCCTATAGGTCTCTCTCTGTGTGTGTATAGGTGATATAGATAGCATATTTACCTCATTTTAAACAGCAGCATAAATATTCCTATTGCATAAAATTGTAACAACGTACTAATACACTACAGTTGGATATTGTTTAACCAAAGTGATTTTTTTAATACAACAAACAGTGCTCTAGTGAGTATCTTTGTAAATGTGTACCTTGGTGAGGTGTTTTTATAGGATATATTCCTGGAAGGAGAATTACTGGGTCAAGGATATGTATACTATGTTTATTGATATTGCTCTTTCCTCCCAAAGAGATTTGACAAATTTATTCTTCCAGCAGCAATATATGAGTTTACCTGTTTCCTGTTATCTTTGCCAATAGTAGGTTTATCAGCCTTTAACTGTCACCCCTCTAAAGGGCATGGCATTTTATAGTTGTTTTGATTTTCATTTTGTGTGACATTGAGCATCTCTTTATATATTTGTAAGTAATTTGTTTTATATTTCTGTAAACTGCCTTTTTATCTCTTTTGACTATTTTTCTATTGAATTTGTCTTTCTAACTACTGAATTGTAGCAGTGCTTAGTATATTAAGGAGATTGGTTCATTGTCATGTGGTTATTTTAGGCAAATTTTTAATGCAAATTAATTTTTCCTAGCTATTGCAATTATCCTTAGGTTATTTTTTAATGACTTCTTTTTATTCGATTTTATGTCAGAATATTACAGTATTGGTTATTAGCTTTCAACTTACACCAAATTTGAGCAGGTTGGTAATATTAATAGCTACAGTTAATCAGGTACTTATTTTCTGTAATTTACTGGCATTTTACATAAGTTATCTCTAAAAGTGATTCCTTTTTTGAAGGAACAACAAAAAAAAAAAATTAAGGCTTAGACAGCTTAGTAACTTGCCCAAGATTACTCAGCTAGTAAATGACAGATACAAGATTTGAACAAAGGTTGGACTCCAAAACTTGTGTTATTTCTGCTATACTGGTGGAGAGTTTGGTGAAGAAGTGGATATAGTAGCAAGAAATGAGTAGGAGCGAAGGAAGAGTGAGGAAACTATAAAATGAAAAGAACTCAAAGTTTAGCTTTTTGGGTTTCTTTGGATTTGAAGTGGCCTGTAGAATCCGTATTCTAGAGGCAAAAACTTCCATAGCCTTACATATTTCTCTTTCAAGTTTGGTAGATGACATTGATTCCCTAAGAAAATATTAAATCATAGCCACTTGTTATCTTTTCTCTGTGTAAGAAAGCAGGGAAGTATGTAATTTATTTTACAAAGTTTCCATACTAAATATTTAATGGGAAATTTATCTAACAGTCTATGGAATTTTATACCAGGTGTTTTAAAATACGTTATTTCCTTTAATCCCCAAAACCATTCAGTTATTAGGTGATATTATTTCCATTTGTAGATAAATACTTAGGATTCAAAGATTGAGGCCAAGGTCAGACAGTGAGTAAATGAAAGTAGGACTTAAGCCAAGTTTGTCAGACTCCAAAGCCCATACCCTTTCTTTTCTATCATATTGCGTCATTAAAGTTTAAAACAAGAACAAAAACAAAGATAGCTGAAGTAATCAGTTTGTATCAGGGCTGAATTAACTCTATGAAACCCCTCATTACTTGATGGTAAATGAGAAGATTCCGTTTTTTGATAGCAGTGGAAGGCAAAGTAATTTAAACCAAGATCATTGCATTAAATTTGGATGTAACTATTAGAGGTTGAAAAAGCATAGAAACACTGAGAGGTTGTATGAAGAGTTGAAGTAACTTAAGAAAAAAAGAAACTTGTTTAAAATTTGCCTTACAAGTTTCATTTCCTTTTTGTTATAAATCAAGAAATTATCAGCCAGGCGTGGTGGCTCACATATGTAATCCCAGCACTTTGGGAGGCCGAGCTGGATGGATCATGAGGTCATGAGGTCAGGAGATCGAGACCATCCTGGCTAACACGGTGAAACCCTGTCTCTACTAAAAATACAAAAAATTAGCCAGGCGTGGTAGCAGGCGCCTGTAGTCTCAGCTATTTGGGAGGCTGAGGCAGGGGAATGGCGTGAACCCAGGAGGTGGAGCTTGCAGTGAGCCGAGATTGCGCCACTGCACTCCAGCCTGGGCGACAGAGTGAGACTCCGTCTCAAAAAAAAAAAAAAATCAAGAAATTATCTTATTTTTAAATAACGAAAAAGCTGCGGAGTATATACTGTTTTGATACTTTTTTGATGTTGCCTGAATTTTTTTGGAAAAAGTTAAATGTTTCTCCTAAAAGTGAAATATATCAGATTACTTGAGAAGGTCTAGAACTGATAAAGAAATGAAAGTGATATACCTGACTAAATAGACCATTAAAAATGGTTAGGGTAATAATGTTGATTCAAACTGGTTAGCTGGTCTTTAGTTACTGTAAATTCTTAAGTCAAAAGTCAGAAAGATAAAACGTTAAAGAAATCTGTAAGAAAATGACTTCACATAATTTTGGGAGGATAAAGTAAAAGAAATTTTGACATTCTGTTGGAAGTTTTATAACTCAAAAGCTAATATTGGAAAATCAAAAAACATGAATTTTATAATCGCTTGGTCTTTATCTTTAGAAAAGATTCTTAGTGTAGCAAATGAAAAATGCAATTCCACTGATTTCTTTCTGAAAAGAACATTAAGTAATGTTGCAACTCTTAGCTTTAAAACAAAATAATAAGACATTTATAATAAGTATGCTTTTGAAAGTTCTCAGCGTAACTGGAGGGAAAAATCATAACTGAGAATGTGTGGGAAGATATGTTTTAGGATAGCAGAAGAAAATGTTCCAAGGATTTACGAAATAATGTTCTATTGTCCTTTCCCTTTGACCATTAAAAAACCACAAGCAAACTAAAATTACCTTGTTATGCTCAAAAAGTTAAAAATATTTGTTGCCATGGAGATAGTCCCAGTCTAGATTTCTTTCCGGTAGTTTAAAGACTTTTGCAATCCCATGGGGAAGTAATATATTTTCAGTACAACAGCTGACAAAATTTGTTTCTGTGGGTGAGATGAATAATATACCTTTCTTTGTCTTTGGTGTTCATGGACACATTGAAAGACTATAAATAATACTTGAGAAAGTCTTGCTCACCACTCCTAGTTTTCATGTAAGGATGGAAAGTCATAGAAAACAAAAAGAATAGTAAGCCAATTAAAGAACTGGACTGAAACTCAACAAAAAGAATAGTAAGCCCACTAAAGAACTGAAGTGTATATCCCCTCCCCTCTCCTCCCCTCCCTTCCCCTTCCCTTCCCCTCTCCTCCCCCTCTCCTCCCCTCTCCTCCCCCTCTCCTCCCCTCTCCTCCACCTCTCCTCCCCTCCCCTCCCCTCCCCTCTTTTCCTGTCTTCTGGTGCCAATGGAGTCTATATTCTAATGTCTGTCTTAGATACCTTGTATTTATTTTCCTAACTGTAATTGTGGATTACTTTTTTGCAAGATATGTTGTTTTGAGGAGGAAAAAAAGCATGAGTACTTTTTTTTAATCTTATTTTGAGCGGGAGTCTCGCGCTGTCACCCAGGCTGGCGATCTCGGCTCACTGCAGGCTCCGCCTCCCGGGTTCACTCCATTCTCCTGCCTCAGCCTCCCAAGTAGCTGGGACTATAGGCACCCGCCACCACGCCTGGCTAATTTTTATATTTTTAGTAGAGATGGGGTTTCGCCGTGTTAGCCAGGATGGTCTCGATCTCCTGACCTCGTGATCCGCCCAGCTCAACCTCCCAAAGTGCTGGGATTACAGGCGTGAGCCACCACGCGCGGCCGCATGAGTACTTTTAAATATAGAAAGCAGCATTTATTAATTTTGCACAGCAATAAGAATTTTCTCATAGTCCACCCAGCTTGATAGAGACAGCATAGTACAGGGTTTTGAAATAAACCAGGTTTATTTCCCAGTTTCACCATTTACTAGCTGTGTAACTTTGAGTAGGTTGATTAGCTTCCAAGCCTCAATTTGTACTTGTGTGAAGTGGGGATAATAGATGCATAGTACCTAACACCAAGTAGGTGTTCAATAAATGGTATATAATAGGATTAGTTTTTAATAATAATTTTTTTAGATAATCAGGATTCCAACTTAACTACGCAGTCGTGTGTGTTTCCTTATTCTTCAGTGTTTTCCAGGAGAGATGAATGTATAAGTTCTTTGAATATCTTTACCCTAGTGTGAGTTTATTGTGATCTGCTGTTTTTATAGCTAAATAAATTAGTCCATTTGTCGTTACAGGAGATATATTGCTCTAAGTACCTAATAAGACTTTAGTTGTAACTTGCATAGTGTTTTATTAATGTCAATGCTTCTGGCTTTTTAAGAAAGTTTAATTATGTGAAAATGAGACTTAAAATTTGTGTGCTTAGAGTAAAACATGAATGCATTTTTCTTCAGGCATTTTAAATTATACCTGACATCAAGTACTGAACGTTTTTCACAAAATTTCAAGGTCGTGGTGGTGGATGGTAAAAATGAAAGCGAGTACACTGTAAAATGGCAGGACTTCTTCACTGGACACGTGGTTGGTTAGTATGGAGCTTGTTGGTTTGCCCCTGTGTCTGGTGTATTAGGTCTCCAAATCTAACTTGATTGCATATTCTTTTCTGGTGCAGGATAGTGGGGACGGGGTGTCATAGAAGTGCTATTCTTTGACTTTTCTTTGAGGTATATAAGTTTAGAGGCAGGAACATTCTAATAGGAGGAAATGAGTATTATCTAAATGTCATACTAGCTGGCTGGTTTAATGATTAAAATTAAATTCTTCTTAAGTGATAGGAATTTAACCTTTCTTTTCATCAGTGACTGTAAGCTTTCTTTATGATATTTTAAACAGGGAAGCTTGGAGATAAAATACTTGGTGATCCTATTACGTATGTATTTGAGAAAATCTATCAAACAAGCAATTGCAGTTTACTTTTTGACTTTTTTCTGCAATGAGAAAAAAAAATGTCATTGAAATCCACAAATAGTATAGTTCCTAGGCCTGTACATTCTAAATCATGCTTTCTGTCTCTCTTAGTTCTTCCTTTACCTAAAAGTAGATAAAATTATTCCAGAAGAAAATCTTAGCAGTTTTGTTTGTTTTGGGAAAGGGATAGGTTTCAAGTGACTAAACTTGAGGCTACCCATTAGGAGTTGAGATTATCTAGCTTCTTTCTGGAGCCTTTGTTTCTTGTTTTGCAGAGCTCTCACAGTACTAGGCAAATTCCACCCTGAAGGATTTAATTTTTATTGAGAGTAATGCATAGTTTCTTATTTGATGTAAGTATTTTTAAATAATAAATTTTTTTTTTCTCTTAAGGTGAGCCTGACTCTAGGGTTCTAGCCCACATAAGAGATGATGATGTTATAATCAGAATCAACACAGATGGGGCCGAATATAACATAGAGGTAAATTTATATGTGAATTTTTTTTCAGTAGCTTATATCTCTGATTTTCAAAAAGCTGCTCAGTTTTGCAAAGGTGAAAAGTAATTATACTTATTTCTTTCCTCTTCGTATTTGAAGTTTTTTACTAGGAAAGTAGACTTTTTAAAAAAGGATAATCTCTAAGAAGCTGTGTTATGATACACCCTGTATTTCTAAGTACCATAATTGAGAGAGTTACATATGGGATGGATAATAGGAAGAGAAAACTTTCTTTCCCTCCTGACTCATTTTTTAATTCTTTCTCAAATAATAAATGTAAACATCCTCAGAAATGAAAAGTGAAGTATTATTTTTCAATTTCTCTGTTTTTCTGCTAGACACACTGGAAATGCTAGATCAATGAAAGGTGATAGTTCATAGTCTGAGAAGTTAAAGAGGAAGCTAGGAAAGTCAGGCTGTGGTCACTCTTCCATTGAAAGAGTAGCAGTAGAAATCAAGACCACAGTGGCTGCATTGGTTAAGACACATATCTATCTGTCAGATATTAGTCTACAAAACAAAACGTTTACTACATAATTGTGAATTGAAGTTGATTCTGTGTTTCCTGAAAAATGAGAAGACTCTGGGTGGTGGTGGTGATATCACTAAAATAGATCACCTGTGGGAAAACTGAGTAAGATTGGTCAAAATGAAATGTTCAGGTGTATTTGAGTGCTCAATAGGGGTAAAACAGTCTGCTGGAGCTATATATACTATATGTTTTAATTATATCCAATCTACATGACTGTTAGTCCTTTGACTGTCTATTATTGTGAAAAAGAAACCTATGGCCTTGCAGTATGTTATAGTTTGTTAATGTTTAAGCTATTTAATGTCAATGTTTTGAGGAGTCTGGCCTACCAGAAAGAGTCAGAAATTTAGTAGAAAGTAAAGGAACTAATATTATAAATGCATTCATTCTAGAATAGGCAAAGCATCACTGGAATGTCTTAAATTTGCCTGTTCTTTCAAATCAATTTATTTTTTAAGAATACCTTTATTTTAAAATATATGCTCATTGCAAAATTCGGAAAATAGATTATCTGTACTTGGACAGATAACTACTATTGACATTTTGACAGACATCCTTCCAAATTTTTTTTTCTATGTGTAAATACACAAATAAATATACCCACTATTTTTTCCTGCAAAACTAGGACCATACAATATGTACAGTTTGTCTTCACACATTTTTCATTTAACAATATGATTATGAACCTTTTCGTGTTAATGTAGATCTAAATTAGGGGTTTTTTTTGTTTTTGTTTTTTTTGAGACGGAGTCTTGCTCTGTCACCCAGGCTAGAGTGCAATGGCGTGATCTTGGCTCACTATAACCTCTGCCTCCCCGGTTCAGGCGATTCTCCTGCCTTAGCCTCCCAAGTAGCTGGGACTGCAGGCGTGTGCCACGATGTCCGGCTAATTTTTTTTTTTTTTTTTTGAGATGGAGTATCACTCTGTCACTCAGGCTAGAGTGCACTGGCGTGGTCTCGGCTCACTGCAACCTCTGGCTCCTGGGTTCAGGCGGTTCTCCCGCCTTAGACCCTTGAGTAGCTCAGACTACAGGCACATGCTACCTCACCTGGCTAATTTTTGTATTTTTAGTAGAGACGGGGTTTCACCATGTTGGCCAGGATGGTCTCGATCTCCTGACCTCATGATCTGCCAGCCTCGGCCTCTGAAAAGTGCTGGGATTATAGGCGTGAGCCACTGTGCCTGGCCTCAACTGTTTTGTTTCTAACTTTTGAAATAAAAGGTATTGTAGTGAACAGCCTTGGGCACACCTTTTGGTGCATGTGTTTAGTTGGAATAGTCTGGATGATAGGTAATAGTCTGGGAAGTTAAATGAAGAAACTGTAGGAAGCTCTGTCTAGGCTGTGCGAGGGCTTCAGATAAACTCCCATAGCTGAGTAGCTTAACACAAGCAAAGTTTTTTCTTACTCTCCTGTGGCTTGATGTGGGTTAGGTGGTTCTCCTCTACTTTGTGGCTTTGACTTTTGGACACATGTCCTCTGTAGTTCTCACAGAAAGAAAACAGAGCTAGAGAATTATACAGGATATTAAGAGCCAGGCTTGGAAATGGCCTTCCGTTCAATACATTCTAGAACACTTTATCTCTGACCTGCTACAAAGGAGAATGGAAAAGATAGTCGTAATTTGAGCTCAGAAAGAGAAAACAGTGTGGTAAATGCACAGCATTGTTTTTGCTGCAGTGCATATGTCTGCTTATTTCCTTAGAATAATTTATTCTTTTTTGTTTTTTTGAGACTGAGTCTCACTCTGTTACCAGGCTGGAGTGCAGTGGCGTGATCTCGGCTCACTGCAGACTCTGCCTCCTGGGTTCAAGCCATTCTCCTGCCTCAGCCTCCCGAGTAGCTGGGATTACAGGTGCGCACCACCACACCCAGCTAATTTTTGTATTTTTGGTAGAGACGGGGTTTCACAATGTTGGCCAGGATGGTCTCGATCTCTTGACCTCATGATCTGCCAGCCTCGGCCTCTGAAAGTGCTGAGATTAAAGGCGTGAGCCACTGTGCCTGGCCAGCTTATTAATTCTTAAGCTAAAATATGTGTCTTTAGGATCCAAGTTAAATTTGCTCAGATTACATTTTTTTTTTTTTTTAAGATGGCATCTCGCCCTGTCACCCAGACTGGAGTGCAATGGCGTGATCTCGGCTCACCACATCCTCTGCCTCCCAGGTTAAAGCGATTCTCCTGCCTCAGTCCCTTGAGTAGCTGGAATTACAGGCGTGTGCCACCATACCCCGTTAATTTTTGTAGTTTTAGTAGAGATGGGGTTTCACTGTGTTGGCCAGGCTGGTCTTGAACTCCTGACCTCGTGATCTGCCCGTCTTGGCCTCCCAAAGTGCTGAGATTATAGGCATGAGCCACCACGCCCAGCTAGATTACTCATTTTTTTCAAATACTTCCTTTTGGAAAAATAGGAATTCTGTTTCCATCCATACCTTTGTTTCACTAAGTACAAAAATGAGTATAACTAATATTTCATTGTAAGATATTTACTTAGCCAGGCACAGTGGCTCACACTTGTAATCAGCACTTTGGGAGGCTGAGGCGGGTGGACTGCTTGAGCCCAGGAATTTGAGACCAGCCCAGGCAATATAGGGAGACCTTGTCTCTACTCCTCCACAAAAAAAAAAAAAAAAAAAAAAAATTAGCTGGGCATGGTGGCACATGCCTGTGGTCTCAGCTACTCAGAATGCTGAAGCGGTAGGATCAGTTGAATTCGGAAGGCGGAGACTGCAGTGAGCTGAGATTGTACTGCTGCACTCCAGCCTGGGTGACAGAGCGAGACCCTATCTCACACATACACACATACAAAGATGTTTACTTACAAGTATACTCATCAGATACCTTGAGGGACTTTTGCAAGAAATTAATAATGTTTATTGAAAAAATGATTTACTACTTACAGGGGTGATTTTCATACTCTTTATAATTCTTTTGATACTTTTATAGTTCATAAGTGTGGTGATTGGCTGTTCACACACACATATGAGATGTACCACCCTAGAACCTTGTTACAATGTTAGCACATTACCAGTCTGACATGAAAAAAAATAATTCTTTACACTTACCTTGATGTAAAAACATTGTCTATCTGCACTAATATCTTAGGAATATAAGTGAGCAGGAAAAAATATATATCTTATTTTTAACACATCATCATTAAATATTTTGTTTATGACAGTCTTACTTGGTCACTCAGGCTGAAGTGCAGTGGTGCCATCATAGCTCACTGCAGCCTTGACCTCCTGGGCTCAAACAATCCCTCTTTTCTGCCTCCTGAGTAGCTGGGACTACAGGTGCATGCCACCATGCCCAACTAATTTGTTAAATTTTTGTAGAGTGTATCAGATTTTTGATGAGGTCTCACTGTGTTGCCCAGGCTGATCTCAAATGTCTGACTGTAAGCAATCCTCCTGCTTGGCCTCCCAAAGTGCTGGGATTACAGGTGTGAGCCACTGTGCGCAGCCGTTAAATATTTTAAACCGTCACTGACTTTACCATAGCTTACTATTTATATAAATAATCCTGGGTTAAACTTGCATAGTGAGATAATATTTCCCCCAACTTTTATTTATTTATTTGAGATGGAGTCTTGCTCTGTCGCCCAGGCTGGAGTGCAGTGGCGCAATCTCGGCTCACTGCAGTCTCCGCCTCCCAGGTTCAAGCATTTCTCCTGCCTCAGCCTCCCAAGTAGCTGGGATTACAGGCACACGCCACTGTGCCCGGCTAGTTTTTATATTTTTGGTAGAGACAGGGTTTTGCCACATTGGCCAGGCTGGTCTTGAACTCCTGGTCTCAGGTGATCCACCCGCGTCGGCCTCCCAAGGTGCTGGGATTACAGGCATGAGCCACTGCATCCGGCCTAATTTTTGTATTTTTAGTAGAGACGGGGTTTCACCATGTTAGTGAGGCTGGTCTTGAACTTCTGACCTTGTGATCTGCCCACCTCGGCCTCCCAAAGTGCTGGGATGACAGACGTGAGCCACCATGCTTGGCCTCCCCCAGCTTCTAGTTTTGAAAATGTTCAGCTGGTGCAGTGGCTCATGCCTGTCATCCCAGCACTTTGGGAAGCTGAGGTGGGTGGATCACTTCAGGCCAGAAGTTCGAGGCCAGCCTGGCCAACATGGTGAAACCTCGTCTCTACTAAAAATACAAAAATTAGCCAGGCTTGGTGGCTTGCGCCCGTAATCCCAACTGCTCGGGAGGCCTAGGTGGGAGAATCGCTTGAACCTGGGAGACAGAGGTTGCAGTGAGCTGAGATCGCTCCACTGTACTCCAATGTGGGTGACAGGGCGAAACTCTGTCTCAGAAAAAAAAAAAAAAGAAAATGTGCAAATCTACAGAAAGATTAAAAAGTACCCTGTAGTTACAGAAAGATTTTTTTAAAAAATACCCTGTAGCCCTTAAACAATTTCTAACATAATGTCCTGTTAGCTTTCTCTCTTTTTTTCGTGAATCATATGAAAATCATTTGCAAACATCATGACCCTTCACCCCTAAATACTTCTGTATGCATCCTTAGGAATAAAGGCACTCTTTTCTATAGCTGTAATAAAAGTAACATACCTGAGAAAATGACAAGAATTCTACAATATTATCTAATAATCATGCCATAGTCAAAATCTCTAGTCATCCTCAAAATCTCCTTTGTAGATTTTTTTTGGTTTTCCAATCCAGGATCCAATCCAGTTTTCTGCCTTTTAGTCAATTACTCATCAAATTATTTTTTCCAGCAACTTACTATTAATAATGGTAATAGCCTTAGCTTTTATTAATAACAACCACTTTTCTTTTGAAATGTTAATATAAAACTAGATTTATTACCTACATAATCTTCATAATCTTCAAGTTAGGTATTATCACTACTTTACCTAATGAGGGAGGTTATGCTCAGGGTACTTGTCCAAGGCACATAGTGAGGTATGGTTGAGGTTTGAACTCAGATATATCTGATCCCAAAGCCAGCTGTCTTTTTCTGTGCTGGACTGACTATACTAGGAAATAATCAATGTGAACTTAGAAATGTTTGACCCAAAAGAAAAAAAATTTCACTTCTATTCATAGGCTAAATGAACTTTACTAAATATGGAAGATTCCTGTAGCCCGGAAGTTGGGTTAGTTAACTTTTGAGATCTCTGCCAACCCTGAAATTCTGTAACCCTTGTTTCTTACATCTGCCTCATACATGGATTACCAAAGATGTATATGCATATAATATTTAACAGTTTTATTGAGATATAATTCACATACTATATTATTCACCCACTTAATGTATACAATTTTGTAGTTTTGTGTGTGTGTGTGTGTGTGTGTGTATTTTTGAGATGGAGTCTCTCTCTGTCACCTAGGCTGGAGTGCAGTGGCATGATCACTGCAACCTCTGCCTCCTGGATTCAAGTGATTCTGTGGCCTCAGCCTGTTGAGTAGCTGGGATTACAGGCGCCCACCACCATGCTCGGCTGATTTTTGTGTTTCAGTAGAGATGGGGTTTCACCGTGTTGGTCAGGCTGGTCTCGAACTCCTGGACTCAAGTTATCTGCCCACCATGGCCTCCCCAAAGTGCTGAGATTACAGGCGTGAGCCATCGCGCCCGGCAGTTTTCGTATATTGATGGAGTTGTGCAAACACCACCTCATTCAATTTTAGAACATTTTTATCACCTGAAAAAGAAACGCTGTCTCCTTTAGCCATACTTCCCCCTTCCTCCCTAACTCCCCCAGCTCTAGGCAACCAGGGATCTACTGTCTATTTAGATTTGCCTGTTTGGGTCATCTCATATAAATGGAATTATATAACATGTCTTTTGTGTGTGGCTTCAATTTTTTTATTTTTTTGAGATGGAGTCTTGCTCTGTCACCCAGGCTGGAGTGCGGTGGCATGATCTCAGCTCACTGCAACTTCTGCCTCCTGGGTTCAACTGATTCTCTTGCCTCAGCCTCCCGAGTAGCTGGGATTACAGGCGCCTGCCACCATGCCTGACTAATTTTTGTATTTTTTACTAGAGTCGGGGTTTCACTGTGTTGGCCAGGCTGTTCTCAAACTCCTGACCTCAAGTGATCCACCTGCCTCGGCCTCCCGAAGTGCTGGGATTACAGACATGAGCCACCACGCCCAGCCTGTGTGTGGCTTCTTTCACTTAGAATAATGTTTCCAAGGTTCATCTGTGTTGTAGCATGTATCTGTATCTTATTTATTTTTATTGCTGAATAGTATTCCATTGTATGGATAAACTGCATTTTGTTTATTCATTGATTAGTTGTTGATGGACATTTGGGTTGTTTCCACTTTTTAGCTATATTTACATTACTGCTTGTGTTTTCATTTCTCTTGGTTATATACTAGGAGCAGAATTGCTGGGTCATATGGTAATTCTACTTTTAACCTTTGAGGACCTGCCAGACTGTTTTCTAAAGTGGTTTTACCATTTTACATTCTCATCAGCGTATGTGAGGGTTCTGGATTTCTCTACATCCTCACCAGTATTTGTCTTTGATCATAGTCATCCTAGTGGGTATACAGGGGTGTCTCATTGTGGGGTTTTTTTTTTCCCCATTGGGGTTTTGATTTGCATTTCCCTGATGGAGATAAATATATTTTTTGTGTGTCCCCCCACAAACTGCCTGGTTCTGATGAGACCAGTGTTCTTACAGAGAATAACTTTGCTTTGAAACAAAACAAACAAACAGCCTTTTGACTTGGGTAACCTTTGGAGTATGTTAATTGTGATTTACTCTGGCCTTGTAACATCGTAAGTGGAGATTTTGTTTAAAAACTGCGTTTGCTGAAACAAGTAATAAGGTTCAGACCTATTGTTACAAGTTCTGAGTTTTCTTTCATATAAATATGTTTGTTCTTTTGTGTGGATAAAACCTAACGTGTCAAAAAGGTGTCAAACACCTAAGTATTAAGGAAACTAAAATGAAAATGCTGCATGAACAGAAACCTTGTCCAATTTTCATTACTATAGCACCATCACCTATAACAGTGCCAGTATACAGTAGATATTACATAATATTTTTGAATGAATGAGTGGAAAATGATATGCATTTTTCTCTTCTGCATCTTCTGAAAGATTTCACAACGTGCAAAGTATGTAAGGCTTTATTTATATACAGATAAAATAATCAGAGTTTACAATCTATGTATTTACTTACCTGCATAGAAACTCCATATGATTAAAAATTGAGATTATTTATTTTAATAACATGACTAATCAGTTTACTTAACCTAGAAATGAATGTTATCTAAGAACAAGCAAAGAATGTTAGAAGAATTTAGTGTTTAGGAATTATTATTGTTTTCCATCTCAGTCGTATATATTTTCTGTTTTAGCCACTTTGGAGATTTGTTAATGATACCAAAGACAAAAGAATGTTAGTTTATAAATCTGAAGATATCAAGAATGTTTCACGTTTGCAGTCTCCAAAAGTGTGTGGTTATTTAAAAGTGGATAATGAAGAGTTGCTCCCAAAAGGGTTAGTAGACAGAGAACCACCTGAAGGTAAGACTTAAAGAGTGTATTTCAAATAAGAAACAAACATACTACAATTGACTTCAGTAGGGGTGGTGGTGATTTGTTAAAAAATAACATGATTGTCAAGTAACTATAGTATTTGGCATGAAAATAAGAGGTTTGTTCCAGAAATTTTCATCTTCTTTTGTTTATAATGTAAGAGTTGAAAACTCTGGAAAATAATGGGAACAACAGAGATTAGACTTTAAAAAAGATTAGGGAAAAGGGAAATGGAGTGATCTGAGGGAAAATATTCCTGCAGATATTTAGAAATGATAAAATAATATGGTGGAAAGACAATCTTTAGAGTTTATAAGAAATTAATTGGTAGTAGGAGGGACCTATATATATACTGCTTAGAATACAAGAAGGTTATATCCATCTTGGGACAATCCATTTAGGGTCATTTAAAAAACGTAACCATCTTGGAATTTTACTGCCCAAAACACCTCTGGTTAGGTTTTTTGTTTTGTTTTGTTTTGTTTGCAGCGCGATCTCGGCTCACTGCAACCTTTGACTTCCAGGTTCAGGTGATTCTCCTGCCTCAGACTCCTGAGTAGCTGGATTATAGGCATGTGCCACCAGGCCTGGCTAATTTTTGTATTTTTAGTGGAGATGGGGTTTCACCATGTTGGTCAGGCTGTTCTCAAACTCCTGGCCTCAAGTGATCTGCCCACCTCAGCCTCCCAAAGTGTTGGGATTACAGGCGTGCATCAACATGCCCGGCCAAAGACGGTTATGTTATTAAAGTTATATATTAGCATTTTAATATATAAATAAATAAATTCTTAATTTATTTCACAAGAAAGTTGTCCTATTAAACTAATTTTCAATGTGAATATCTTGACATTTTTACTGTTACATTGGTTAATTCATAAACTTCTTGTTGTAGAATATGACTGACAGCTTCATAGCCCAGCATTAGGTGACTGTTTTACTCTGTTGAGCACTATTTATTTATTTATTTATTTAGAGATGAAGTCTCACTTTTGTCGCCCTGGCTTGAGTGCAATGGCACAATCTTGGCTCACTGCAACCTCCACACCCTGGGTTCAAGTGATTCTCCTGCCTCAGCCTTACAAGTAGCTGGGATTACAGGCGGGTGCCACCATATCTGGCTAATTTTTGTATTTTTAATAGAGATGGGGTTTCATCATGTTGGCCAGGCTGGTCTCGAACTCCCGTCCTCAGGTGATTCACCCACCTTGGCCTCGCAAAGTGCTGGGATTACAGGCCTGAGCCAACATCCCCGGCCTTACTCTGTTGAGCACTTTTTAAAGTTTCTGTATTGGAAAAATTAAAGAGGCACTTGTCCTTGGTTTTGAATTCTACAGTGTTTAAACTTTATGTTACTTTTCACTTTTCTGTCTTCCTCCAAATTATTTTTTGTTGTTGTTGTTCAGAATCCTTTAGTGATATTAAGCTCACATAATGTTTGTTTCAAAAATATGTTAGATTTAAAGTGTTACCATAAAACTCCTTGTTTTGGTGAATTTTGATTTAATAGTGCATACAAATTCATATTAGAGCTTGTTCATCGAGTGAAAAGAAGAGCTGACCCAGATCCCATGAAGAACACGTGTAAATTATTGGTGGTAGCAGATCATCGCTTCTACAGATACATGGGCAGAGGGGAAGAGAGTACAACTACAAATTACTTAGTAAGTATTTGATATTGCATCGAGTAATTGAAAAAAAAATTTGGGTGGGTACATTCCATGAAACTCAATGCAACCAGATCTGTTCCAGATACTCTGTTATTTCCCTAAAATATGTGAGGGATATTCTCTGAGGTTTTTATGTTACTGTATGGAAATTATAGTTTCAAATTTGTGACAACCCATTTTACCCTTGAACTAATATTTTCTGCATGTTAGAATTTATGCATATAGGGTTTGGGAGAGGTTATAATGTAGTCCTTCCTCCTTGATATAAGTGAGTTCTTTAAAAACATCACTGCTATCATGGCAGTGAACCTGTGGTGTCACATGTGAATGTAAAAATATGTATTTGCACGAACCCATGTTTTTCTTTTGCTTATATGTATATTTCAGAGAGGAAGGCGAGTTTTGTTTGTCATGTTAAAGACCTAATCATTGGACTTCACTTGAAATAGGTGGGACTTTCATGGTCATAACTAGTTCTAGGGCACAGAAGTGAAGGAAAGATGTAAGAAGTGATGATACTGGATTTTTAAGTATGAACTATTATGATTTTTGAAGTCTGGGGAATCATTTTTCATTGACATTTTTTGCTAGTGTGACTTCATTCGTCATGATTACTTGGCACTGACCAAAATGTTGTTACTGAGGGAATAATGGAGAATGCAGCTATTCATGAAGCAAGAAGAAGCTGGTGCAGTAAAGATGTCTTTCTCATTGCCTTGCTTTTCCCATGCTGTCCATTTTATTCATACCCTCCCAACTTCTTTCCCTTCCCTTCCATGTCAAGTGGATTTTTTTTTTTTTTTTTTTTAAACACAGAGTCTCACTGTGTCGCCCAGGCTGGAGTGCAGTGGCACAATCTCAGCTCACTGCAACCCCCACCTCCTGGGTTCAAGCAATTCTCCTGCCTCAGCATCACAAGTAGCTGGAATTACAGGCGTGAACCACAGCACTCGGCCCCATATCAAGTGAATTTATTATGAGGCTAGTAAGAATCACTGTGATTCTTGTTCCTAAATAAGAGAGATTTTTACTTTAAAAAGCTTCTCTCTTAATCTGGGTTTTATATTAAGGGGCTCCTCTTATTTTACTTCTTTGTTCATTGCACTATAAATATGAATATAATGAGAGATCTAGTCTTAAAAATTGTATTTTTTTACAACTTCTTAGGCATAACTTGTTTCACAGTTGCTGGAACAAACCACATCAACCCAGTTTTTGAACAGTAGAATATTCTCTTTGAGAAAAAGATAGGTAATTAGCATTTTGTTCTTTCTCATGTCGTTTTCCTTGGAAACTATACTGCCTTCCTTCTCCAGTTTTCCCAAATCAGAGAACAAAAGAAGGAGAGTTGCTGAAATGAACCTTGTTCTTTCTGGCTGTCTTCTTACCCATTCCTCAGTGCTGAACTTTTTGGGGTGAGAGTCGGGGAATAGGGTTGGCAGTTGTCTGCCACGGCCCCTTACTTGTTTCTGGGGAAGACATTCGAGGTACTCACCAAGAGATAGAGTGAAGATGGAATTCTTTTTAGAAGGGAATACAGTTGACCCAGGAACAGTGCGGGGGTGTGGTTAGAAGCACTGACCTTCTTCCCTCTGCAGTCGAAAATCCTCACGTGACTTTTTTTTTTTAAGGCTCTGTCGCCCAGGCTGGAGTGCAGTGGTGAAATCATAGCTTGCTGCAGCCTCTATTGCCCGGGCCAAAGCAATCTTCCCACCTCAGCCTCCTCTAGCTGGGACAACAGGTGTTCACCCTTCCTGGCTAAGTTTTTTGATTTTTAGTAGAGATGGAGAATTTCCCAGGATGGTCTCAAACTTCTAAGCTTAAGCAATCCTCCTGCCTCAGCCTCCCAAGGTGCTGGGATTACAGGCATGAGCCACTATGCCCGGCCACTGTATAACTTTGATTCCCCAAAAATTTAACTACTAATAGTCTACTGTTGACCAGAAGCCTTACCAATAAAATAAGTTGATTAACACATTTTTAAAATATGTATTATTACTGTGTTCTTACAATCAAGTAAGCTAGAGAAAGGAAAATGTTATGATGAAAATCATAAAAAAAAAAAAAGCCAGGCATGGTGGTGTGTGCCTGTAGTCTTCTGTTACTCAGGAGGCTGAGGTGAGAGGATTGCTTGAGTCCAGAAATTCAGGCTGTAGTGAGCTATGATCGTGCCGCTGTACTGCACCCCTGGTGACAGAGCAAGACCTTGTCTCTTGAAAAAAAGAAAAGAAAATCATAAGGAAGAGAAAAATACATTTACTATTCACGAAGTGGAAGTGGATCATCATAATGGTCTTCATGTTGAGTAGGCTGAGGAGGAAGAGGAAGAGTTGATCATATTGTCTCTGGTGACAGAGGCTCAAGGAAATCCATATGTAAGTGGACACTTGAAGTTCAAATCTGTTGTTCAAGGGTCAACTGTATTTCAGGTATACTGATTGACTTTTAAATTTAGTTTTTATTATTGGCTGAAACAGTAGTTTTAAAAAAGCCTGTTACTTGTCATTTTGGTTCCATGTGCAATTGAGTACCTGAAATTTAGGTTAAACTATACCATTGTTTTATTCTGGTAACAGCACTTTAAGTTTGGGGCCAAAGGTTGGGAATACTCTGATACAGTAACATCTCAATGCTAGTTTTTGTGAAAGTAGAAACTTTTGCAATGGCCTCTAAACTGAGATTTTTTCTTTCCCCATAGATTTTATATTGCGTTGCCAGGAGAGGTAAAGAGTTACATAATGTCTTTTTTCTTTTTTAAATATACACAGATAGAGCTAATTGACAGAGTTGATGACATCTATCGGAACACTTCATGGGATAATGCGGGTTTTAAAGGCTATGGAATACAGATAGAGCAGGTATTTATCAATAGATATGGCTTATATTACTTAAGTTATGTAATGTAAATATTTGTCACTTGTATTCAAAACCTAAAAACTTGTCCTTAACAATAATTGTAAATAAGTTTTCTCAGATGCCAATGATTTTTTTTATGATGAATTGTGCAGTATTTTTGATGTTAATTAGTTCTAGATTGTGAAGTTTTCTGTCCTTAGTCTCGCTTTAGGTAGAAAGCCTTTTATGCTGCTGTGCTTTGTTCCTTCTTTGAATTCATGGCCTTTATATTCTCTGTAGTTTTCTTCCCCCCTCCGATTATGCTTAAGTCTTTAGTTAAAACTCTGGCATGCACCATTGAATCCTTAGTCAGAAAATTTACTAAAAAATACTGTGTACCTTTGCAAGGCTGTATTTATATATACAGAACCTTTAGGTTCTTTCCTCTCAGATATCTCCTTCTGATTTCTTGTAATCTGTTAACAGAGTGTGTCTAGCAATGTTATATTAATGTCATCTTAATAATAGCTCATATTAAAAGTTATTTCAAATTGCTAGGACTAATTAAAAAGGCTTCTGACATAGGGTATTGCTTTGGGCAGAGAGACATTTTGATATGTAAATTATATAAATTGTTATCTCTATTTTTTTCCAAGCTTTTTGTAGTAAACCATATTTTTATAAGTTATATAGTATAGAATTTAGAGGTTGAAAAAAATTTTAAAAATCATTCACCATGTTTATAAATGTTAAACTTTGATATTACTTGTATAAAACTAAGAGAATTATTTTTCCCTTTTCATTCTCTTTCACTGTTACGCATTTTCTTTTTAAGTTATTATTTGAATAGGTAACATGTACACAGTACAAAAGCCAGTGAAAAGTAAGTCTCTGCAGCCTGTTTATTGTCAAACCAGTTCCTTTCCCCAAAGACATTCATGTCACTAGTTTCATATGTATCTTTCTAGAGATGTCGTATGCAGGTATAGTGTATGTATATGTCTGTATTTGACACAACGGTGCTAGGCAGTACACTTTTACACCTTGCTTTTTCATTTCACAGTATGTTGGAGAGTACTTCATGTTCATGCATGTAAAGCTGCCTCACTTGTTTTATTATAAATAGCTGCATCATGTTTGAGTTTCAGGGAACCTGTAAATTTTCTTTTTGCTTTAGGCATTTGGAACCAGTTGAAGAAACAGGAATAATATAGGAGATTAAAACATTAACTTCTTTACATCTGATGAAGGATGGATTGGAGGATGTGGTTTAGATTTGCATCATGGTGGGCTTCTAAGTAGTTCTATCCCAGATTTGACCTTGACCAGCCACCATCAAAACTGCAGAGTCCACCCCAGTAAACTTACCACACAGTGGCAGAGGAGACCAGAATGAGCCTTCTCTGCAGGCAGGCAGGGAGGCAGGCAGGCAGGCAGGCAGGGAAGAGAGACTCACAGAAACTCTGAGCTGAGCATGGTTTCCTTCTTTATCTCACACTTACTAATGGGAGCCTTTGTTACTTTTTTTTTTCTTCTTTGCAGGTTTAATATGAATTTGTCTGAAATGCCTGTATAAGGAGAAGACTATTCTTAGCCTTTTATTCCTTTGATGCACAAAGAGATGTATATTTTATTATTCTTTCCTGAATTGTCGACTATAGTCGTAATAAATATTTTAGGCTCCTGTAACCCAAGTTCTTATTTTTTCAAAATAAACATAGAGGATATGAAAATTTAAGAGTACATTTATAATATTATAAATAATTCATTGACATATGTTTTCCATATCATATGCTTCTCTGTTTGTTTCAAACATTGAATATTAGTACTGAAGAATTTATGAATTTTGGTTTTAAAATGTTTTTTTCTAGAATGATTCTTTTTTTGAACAGATAAAATAATGCAGTATTCAGAGCCTTCTGACTTATTTTGGAAGTGTTCTAAGTATATGATCTCTTTAAGTATAGATTCGCATTCTCAAGTCTCCACAAGAGGTAAAACCTGGTGAAAAGCACTACAACATGGCAAAAAGTTACCCAAATGAAGAAAAGGATGCTTGGGATGTGAAGATGTTGCTAGAGGTAGGTCTTAGAATCCTGGATATGGTGCTAACACCACTTTGTCATTTCTGATATGTGGATTGTATGTGTTTTAATGAAGGAGCATGTTAGAAAAGATGGACACCCAGAAGCAGTCTCCTCCAGCTGATCCAGCAGTAACCCCATCCCGTGTAGCAGCATAGACAACAAATAACAAAAACTCTATGAAAAAGAAAAACGCTATAAAGCAATGCTTCCTTTTTTTTTTTTTTTTTTTTTTTTTTTTGAGACAGAGTTTCACTCTTGTTGCCCAGGCTGGAGGGCAATGGCGTGATCTTGGCTCACTGCAACCTCCATCTCCCAGGTTCAAGAGATTCTCCTGCCTCAGCCTCCCAAGTAGCTAGGATTATAGGCATGCACCACCACGGCCGGCTAATTTTTGTATTTTTAGTAGAGACGGGGTTTCTCCATGTTGGTCAGGCTGGTCTCGAACTCTCGACCTCAGATGATCCGCCCGCCTCAGCCTCCCAAAGTGCTGGGATTACAAGTGTGAGCCACCGTGCCCGGCCAAAGCAGTGCGTCTTAACCTTAATATCTTTGAGGATCTAATGAGACAATCAGTGGATCTTCTCTAGAAAATAACATGGATACCCAATATATAGAGGTTTTGCACACTGTTTCATTAGTTCTGCACACTTAGTTCAGCTCTCTCTGAAGCTTATCAATTTATCTTTTAGGGCAGTAATTATCAAACAGGTTATGAACATGTATTGGAGAGTAGAAATATAGCTTGGAGATCTGAAAGTTCTCTACAGGAATTTAAAATCTTTGTGTTTTTATTCTGGCGATTAATCTAAAGATGGCTAACTTAATCATTTTATGTCATTTGGAGTCTTGCTGTATAACAGGATGCTGCCATGTGATTCCAGTGTCTTGAGTTTGTGTGTGCTATTACTTTGGTGTAGAATGACTTTATATGAAGCGATAGTTTTTATCTTTTAATGTGTTGGCAAGTTTATTAGTTTCCTGTTGTTGCTTTAACAAATTATCACAAGTGGAGCAGCTTAGAACAACACTTATTTATCCCATAGTTTGCATGGGCTAGTCCAGGTATGGTGTGGCTCATCTGGATTCTTGTTTCGGGTCTCATGAGGCTGAAATCAAGTTTTCAAAGCTTCAATAGAATTAAAGGATATTATAACTATTCATCCAGATGGAGAAGCATAATGTGCAGCACCTGTGTGGTACTCACTCATACCTTGTCTAATTTGATCTGCTGAGCACCCTGAGAGGTTGATTGAGACAGCATCCTTGTGAGGAGGCTCAGCAAGTGTTACTGTTTATTCCAGCTGACATGACAAAGCAGCATAGGCTGGGGGACTTAAACAACAGAAGTTTGGGTTTTCACAGTTCTGGAAGCTGGAAGTCCAAAATCAAGGGGTCAGCAGGGTTGATTTCTTCTGAGGCCACGGTACTTGTGGTGTAGATGTTGTCTTCTCCCTGTGTTCTCACATGGTCCTTCCCTCAGTGTGTGTGTATATTCTGATCTCCTTATCAGGACACCAGCCATATTGGATTAAGGCCCACCCATATGACCTCAGTGTACCTTAATTACCTCCTTAAGGGCCCTGTTTCCAGATAGAGTCACATTCTGGGGTACTGTTGAGGGTTAGGACTTCAACATTTGAATTGTGGGGTGGCACAATTCAGCCAGTAGCAGGAAGATTAAATGACTTGTCTGATTAGTCATACAACTGGTGATGGCAGAGGTTGAATTGAGCACAGATATCCTGACTCCTAGAACAGCTGAACCACTGCGCCTGTCTGCTTTTCTGTGAGCCTCCAGACAGCCCATGGCAGGGGAGGAACCAAAGAGAAGAATGACTTATGTTGACAGATGGTCCTCTCCAGTTTTCTTCCCTAAGCCTCCTAGAATATTCTTAGAAGCCTCACCCTTTTACCACGGAACTATCAGAATCCCCATGTAACCACACTTCATTCCTCATATAGGGCACTCTGGCCTCTCATTTAAAGCATTTTAAACATTGAGGGTTTTGGCTAGGCATGGTGGTTCATGCCTGTAATCCCAGCACTTTGGGAGGCTGAGGATGAGGCAGTGGATTGTTTGAGCCCAGGAGTTCAAGGCTAGCTTGGGCAACATGGTGTACAAAAAATACAAAAATTAGCCAGGCATGGTGATGCATGCCTTTGGTACCAGCTTCTTGGGAGGCTGAGGTGGGAGGTTCACTTGAGCCTGGGAGGTCGAGGCTGCAGTGAGCTGTGATTGCGTCACTGCATTCCAGCCTAGGTGACACAGCGAGACCCTGTCTCAAGCAAAATAAATCAAAACCACCCCCCAAATTAAGGTTTTTTTAAACTTGGAGACACTGGACGGTTATGGTAGAGGTTTTTAAAGTAATGTATGAAGCCCTTTTAAATTAAGAAAAAAAAAATCCTCTCAAACCTGCAGTGTTGATTTAAATGGATGTAAAATCTTTATTTTAGTAACATAAAACTGGGTATGTATGCTTTTCTATAAGTGTATATTTATATAAATGACAATATATTATGAAGCTCAAAAAAGTTTAAGATTAAAATTTCTATAAAACCAATTGAATCCTTGAAATACTTGAGAGGGATCTGTTTTGGCCTGGAGTGCTGCAATCCCCTTATCGAATTGGAGCATCTCTAGTCCTGGGCTGTATGTCTTCAGAACAGCCCTCGGAGGAGCAGTGAGTTAGTTCTGAAGAGCTGGAGCAAGCTCCCGAACTATTCCCTTTTGTGTCCCTTGTCAGATGACAGTGTGTGCCTCTCACCTGTGCAGGTGGAGAAGCACTTCAGGGAAAGAGCAAAGCACTGCACGAGGTTGTGATTGCTGGTGCTGAGCTGCATGCCATCATAGTTCTGTTCTGGAATGTTTAGTTGATTTAGATGACATCTTTTAGTCTGATGTAATTGTTAATCTAAGAATGCTTTTTTTTTTTTTTTTTTTTTTGTCTTTCAAAGCAATTTAGCTTTGATATAGCTGAGGAAGCATCTAAAGTTTGCTTGGCACACCTTTTCACATACCAAGATTTTGATATGGGAACTCTTGGATTAGCTTATGTTGGCTCTCCCAGAGCAAACAGCCATGGAGGTGTTTGTCCAAAGGGTGAGTTTTTCCATTTCTTGTGTGAATATGATGCTGGGATTATTAAGATGATTGGATTATATTATAATTCTGTATTTAATAAGCAATTTATCTCTGTTTCCTTTTGACTTTAGCTTATTATAGCCCAGTTGGGAAGAAAAATATCTATTTGAATAGTGGTTTGACGAGCACAAAGAATTATGGTAAAACCATCCTTACAAAGGTATGTTGTTTTATTTCTAAAAGAATAGTGTTAGAGTTTATTGTAGTAGAACCTCAGTTATATATTTATGTAGGTATTTTTTAAAAAAATGTAATATATACTTTTTTAAAATTTCTGCCTAAAGAAAATTTATGTATTTTCGTGGGATATATGAAAATTAAAGCATAAAGAAGAAAATAAAAATGGCCTGTCAGCCTTCTTTTGAAACATGTGAGGACCACTGCTTTTCTCGAACCCTCTGTCCTGGAGCCCTCTGACCTGCAGCAACTCTTAGAGCTCCCTGTCTCCTAGTCCTGCAGTGCAGCTGTCATTCAAGGCATCCCACACCCTCTTATTTTCAGAACCCCATGGTCTCCCTCTTTCTCAGTGCCATCATTTTGGTGTAGTGTATCTTGCAGGAGCTTCCTAAGAAAACGTAGATGACCTGCATATTGTTGGGATTTCATATATCTGAAAATGTCTTTATTCCACTCTTAAGCCTGATTGATAATTTTGGCTGAGTATATTCTTAGTTCTCATGTTCTCTATGGTCTTCTGTGCATGTTGCTTCTAAAGAATCTGAAGTCATTTTGAGTTCTTATCTTTGTTTGTCACCTGTTTTTTTCTCTGGAATATCTTAAGATCTTGTTTTTCTCCAGCTATGTCTGTTAAAATGTGTTTGACTACAAATAACAGAAAATTAAATAAGCAGTGGTTTAAATAAGGGGTTTATTTGTCTCAGTCAACAAGAAGTTCAGGGATAGCATTTTCTGGGTGGTACAGCAACTCAGAGGTGCCCTCAGTGGCTCGAGAACAAGCAGGAAGTCTTTGTCCTCATGCATGTCACCTCATGGTTTTAAGATGGTTCTCTTCTGTGTTGGAGAAAGGAGGAGAAAGAGAACATGGCTAGCCTAGTCTGGCCCTTCTGAAAAGCTTCTCTGGAGGCCCCATCCTGGCTTTTGTTTACATGTTACTGGACAGCACTGGGTCCCGTGGCTTCCCTTAGCCTCAACGGAATGTGGAAAGCTGGCTATTTTAGCTGAGTATATTGCTGTCCTGGGCAAAATTAGGGCTCATTAAGTAAGGAAGAAGGGGAGAGAGATGTTGGTAGGAAATATTAGTATCTGATATACTGATTTTTAATTTTTATTTAATTTTTATTTTTTTTGAGACAGAGTCTTGCTCTGTGGCCCAGTCTGGAGGGCAGTGGCACCATCTTGGCTCACTGTAACCTCTGCCTTCTGGGTTCAAGCAATTCTCCTGCTTCAACCTCCTGAGTAGTTGGGATTACAAGCACCTGTCACCACGCCTGGCTAATTTTTATATTTTTGTTTTAGAGACAGGGTTTCACCATGTTGGCCAGGCTGGTCTCATGAACCCCTGACCTCAAGTGATCCACTCACCTTGGCTTCCCAAAGGGCTGGTTGGTATACTGATTTTTTGACTATGATGTTATACTTGGTGTAGGGTATGGGAAAATATTTGCAAAAGACACATCTGAGAAAAGACTGCTATCTGAAATATACAAAGAGGCCGGGCATGGTGGCTCATTCCTATAATCTTCGGCACTTTGGGAGGCCGAGGCAGGAGAATCACTTGAGCCCAGGAGTTTGAAACTAACCTGGGCAAGATGGTCAGACCCTGTCTCTACAAAATTAAAAATAAATAAATAAATAAAAATTTACATATGTATAAAGAACTGTTAAAATTCAACAATAAGAAAATGAACAACCTAATTTAAAAACAGACAAAAGAGCAGAACAGATACCTCCAAAGATATACAGATAGCAGAGAAGCATATGAAAAGATGCTCAGCGTCATATGTCATTAGGAAATTGCAAATTAACAATGAAGCTGGGTGTAGGGGTACATGCCTGTAGTCCCAGTTGCTTGGGAGGCTGAGGTGGGAGGATTGCTCGAGCCCAGGAGTTTGAGACCCATCCTGGGCAACATTAGTGAGATCCTATTTCTATAAAAAACTTTTTAAGAAACCCAACAACAATGTGCTATTACTAGTAGCTTATTAGAATGGCTAAAATCCCAAACACTGGCAACACAATTCCAACAAGGCTATGGAGCAACAGGAACTCTCATTAATTGCTGGTGGGAATGCAAAAATGGAACAGCCACTTTGGAAGACAGTTGGCAGTTTCTTTTCTTTTTCTTTTTTCTTTTTTTTTTTTTTGGAGACGGAGTTTCACTCTTGTCACCCAGGCTGGAGTGCAATGGCGCAATCTCGGCTCACTGCAACCTCTGCCTCCCAGGTTTAAGCAATTCTGCCTCAGTCTCCTGAGTAGCTGGGATTACAGGTGCCCACTGCCACTCCCAGCTAATTTTTGTATTTTTAGTAGAGATGGGGTTTCACCATGTTGTCCAGGCTGGTCTCGAACTCCTGACCTCAGGTGATCCGCCTGCTTCAGCCTCCCAAAGTGCTGGGATTACGGGTGTGAGCCACTACGCCCGGCCATAAGAATGTTTATGGCAGCTTAATTCATAATTGATAAAACTTGGAAGCAACCAAGATATCCTTTAGTTGGTAAATGGATAAACTGGCACATCCATAAAATGAGAAAAAAATAAAAAGCTATTAAGCCATGAAAAGACATAGAGGAACCTTAAAAGCATACTACTAAGTAAAATAAGCCAGTCTGAAAGGCTACATACTATATGATTCCAAATATATGACATTCTAGAAAAGACAAAACCATGCAGACTATAAAATGATCAGTGATTGCTAGATGCTGGGGGAGGGAGGGATGAATAGGTGGAGAGCAGGGTAATTACTCTGTATGATACTTCAACAGTCAGTATAAGACATTATGCATTTGTTGAAACACATAGAATATACAGCACAAAGAGTGGACCCTAACATAAACTGTGGACTTTGGGTGATTTAAAAACAGGTGGTGGCAGGAGCCTATAGTCCCAGCTCCACGGGAGGATCACTTGAGGCCAAGAGTTAGAGGCTGTAGTGTGATAAATGCAACTGTGAATACCCGCTACATTCCAGCCTGAGCAACTTAGCGAGATCCTCTTTTTTTTTTTTTTTTTTTTTGAGATGGAGTCTCGCTCTGTCTCCCATGCTGGAGTGCAATGGCATGATCTTGGCTCACTGCAAGCTCTGTCTCCTGGGTTCATGCCATTCTCTTGCCTCAGCCTCCCAAGTAGCTGGGACTACAGGCACCCCCACCACCACGCCCGGCTAATTTTTTGTATTTTTAGTAGAGACGGGGTTTCACTGTGTTAGCCAGGATGTTCTCAATCTCCTGACCTTGTGATCTGCCCGCCTTGGCCTCCCAAAGTGTTGGAATTACAGGCGTGAGCCACTGTGCCCGGCCCGAGACCCTGTCTCTTTTTATATATATATATATATATATATATGTGTGTATATATATATATATGTGTGTGTATATATATATATATATGTGTGTATATATATATATATTTTAAATTTAAGTTCTAGGATACATGTGCACAACGTGCAGGTTTGTTACATATGTATACATGTGCCATGTTGGTGTGCTGCACCCATTAACTCGTCATTTACATTAGGTATATCTCCTAATGCTATCCCTTCCCCCTCCCCCCACCCCACGACAGGCACCGGTGTGTGATGTTCCCCTTCCTGTGTCCAAGTGTTCTCATTGTTCAATTCCCACCTTTGAGTGAGAACATGCGGTGTTTGGCTTTTGTCCTTGCGATAGTTTGCTGAGAATGATGGTTTCCAGCTTCATCCATGTCCCTACGAAGGACATGAACTCATCCTTTTTTATGGCTGCATAGTATTCCATGGTGTATATGTGCCACATTTTCTTAATCCAGTCTATCATTGTTGGACAATGTTGAACAATAATGTAGAGTGGTATGAGAAAAGAAAAAGACACTAATTAGCTTTTGGGAATCTTTTAATTTCTTTTTTTCTTTTCTTTTTTTTTTTTTTTTTTTGAGATGGAGTTTTCTCTTGTTGCCCAGGCTGGAGTGCAATGGTGTGATCTTGGCTCACTGCAACCTCCGCCTCCCGGATTCAAGCAATTCTCCTGCCTCTTTCTCCTGAGCAGCTGGGATTACAGGCATGCGCCATCACGACCAGCTAATTTTGTATTTTTAGTAGAGATGGGGTTTCTTCATGTTGGTCAGGCTGGCTCTCGAACTCCTGATTTCAGGTGATCTGTCTGCCTCGGCCTCCCAAACTGCTGGATTACAGGCGTGAGCCACCGTGCTTGGCCTTAATTTCTAAATTTATTTTTTTCTTATGGTACTTTGTTTTAGGGGAAAAAATCTCTCAAACTGTGTTTTTCCTCTATTCTCACATCACAACCATCATCATCAACACAGAAGACTTGTGTGACCAGACCAAACGTGTGGGGATTTTCCCCTACATATCAAGCAGTAGACATCAGCTAGGTGTCCTCCAATTCAATTCAAACACTCTCCACCCGGAAATAGTGTCAGATCTCACAGCTTGAGGGCCCAGTCCCACAAGACTGACTGTTCCCTCCTCCCCACCAGTTACAAGTCTGAGCCTCCAGAACTTCTGACCAACTGGCTTCAAGTTGGGGTTTCCACATTCTCCTCTTTGGGTCTGATTAATTTGCTTAAGTGGCTCACAGAACTCAGGGAAAAGCTTAACTTAGTTTATGGGTTTATTACATAGGATATTTTAAAGGATACAAAGAAGCTGGGTGCGGTGGCTCACGCCTGTAATCCCAGCACTTTGGGAGGCCTAGGTGGGTAGATACCTGAGGTCAGGAGTTTGAGACCAGCCTGACCAACATGGTGAAACCTCGTCTCTACTAAAAATACAAAAATTAGCCAGGTGTGGTGGTGCATGCCTATAATCTCAGCCACTCGGGAGGCTGAGGCAGGAGAAGTGCTTGAACCTGGGAGGCAGAGATGCAGTGAGCTGAGATTGCGCCACTGTACTGGTCAACAGAGGGAGTCTTTGTCTCAAAAAATAAAAAAAAAAAGAAAGGATACAAAGAAATAGCCAAATGAAGGGATACATAGGGCGAGGTCTGGAAGGGTCCCAAGTACAGGAGCTTCTGTCCCCATGGAGTTGGGATGTACCTCCCTCCTGGCACACGAATGAGTTTTGCACCTTCCTGTCAACCTCCACGTATTCAAAATGCTCTCTGGAAGCTCTCTGAATCCTGTTTTTTGAGATTTTATGGAGGCTTCATTACATAAGCACGAATGACAACTGTGTAGAAATGTGATTGGACAAAATGGGTATGTTCTCATACTAACCGACTGAGTGGGGAAGCCCACCAAGGCCTGTCCAGATTCTCCTTGACCTCTCTGTGCAGCATTCCTCCCTCCACAGTAAAGGGCAGGACCCTCTCTAGAATGAGAATGAGCATGAGGATCTCTGGACCCACAATCAGATTAGAGTCCTGCCTTGGATCAGGTAAAAGGAGGACAGGAGAAGGTCAGAGAGAGAGATTCTGTTTCCTGAGGATTGCTCCTGAGCCCTAAAGCACCCCAACATTATAACAGAAGACCGTAACCAGGGCTACGGAGGGTTGTAAGCCAGGAGCCATGGATAGAAACATACATGTGTGTACAGTAGCTCACGCTTTTACTTTTTTGGAGTCACAACTTCTTAATGGCTTGATTTCATGACATATTTTCTTTGGTCTTCCAGAACTTTCCTCTTAAAAAAACACAGCAAAAAACAAAATTTGATTTGAAATTTTTAAGATTTTTTTAAGAGTCATTAGCAAATCCACTAATGAATTTTCCCCAAGCAGTTAGGAGATATTTCTCTACATTACACCTTTGGGATTTGAGTGCTTTTGCTAAAAATTTAAGTTTTTTTTCCCACTACGGTTTTAATATGAACATGGGGAAAGACTTCTTGTATAGAAAAATGACTTGCAAAATATTATTTTTTCAGGTTCTATGGAGTGATTTCCCCCCCTTAGGAAAAAAGAACTCAGGAATTTTAAGTTTATATGTATATGTATTTATTTTATTTTATTTTATTTATTTATTTTAAGACAGACTGTCACTCTTTTGCCCAGGCTGGGGGTTCAGTGGCCTATCTCGGCTCACAGCAACCTCTGCCTCCTGGGTTCAAGTAATTCTTCTGGCTCAGCCTCCCAAATAGCTGCGATTACAGGCGCCCACCACAATGCCTGGCTAGGTTTTATATTTTTAGTAGAGACAGGGTTTCACCGTGTTGGCCAGTCTGGTCTGGAACTCCTGACCTCAAGTGATCCAGCTGCCTTGGCCTCCCAAAGTGCTGGAATTCCAGGCGTGAGCCACTGTGCCTGGCCTTTAAGTTTGATATTTTATTCAGATAAATATGGAAAAAAAATTTTAGCTTTATTGGCAAAATTTATTATTCATATAGAAATCATCTGATAATCTGATAGATTAAGTACAGCCCTGCAACTGGATTCTAATAAACCAAGTCCTCTAGGTCATTAAGATTGTTATTGGACATGAATTCAGTCATTGAGAAAATAAAACATTGTTTTGTTGTTCCTTAGTTGTGGTTTTTTTTTTTTTTTTAAGATAGAGTTTCACTCTTGTTGCCTAGGCTGGAGTGCAATGGCATGATCTCAGCTCACTGCAACCTCCGCCTCCTGGGTTCAAGTGATTTTCCTGTCTCAGCCTCCCGAGTAGCCGGGATTACAGGCGTGCACCACCACGCCCAGCTAATTTTTTGTATTTTTAGTAGAGATGGGGTTTTACTATGTTGGCCAGGCTGGTCTCGAACTCCTGACCTCAGGCGATCAACCCACCTTGGCCTCCCAAAGTGCTGGGATTACAGGTGTGAGCCACTGCGCCTATCCATACTGTTTTTTTTACCCCTTGCTTTTTTTTCCCTTTCTGCTGAGATGCTTTAGGTTTTAACAGACATGTGATTGGGCCAAGGGGCATGTGAGGAGGCTGGACAGTTAACTACAGTTAGCTTATTGCATTTATCAGCACCAGATTGTGTGTGGTTGAAATGGCCAAGGTTTGATGTTTTGTTATGAATGTTCCAGTATATCTTATAAATTACATTTTCTTAAATTGATTTGTTACTACTTACAATAATGTTTGATAGTATTAAATAAAATCCTACTTATTCTGTCAAATTCATATAATTGGTAGAAGAATCATAGTCCGGTTATTACTCTTTTTTGAGACAAAGTCTTACTCTGTCACCCAGGCTGGAGTGCAGTGGTGTGATCATAGATCACTGTAGCCTCAGCCTCCTGGGTTCAGGTGATACTCTCACCTCAGCCTCCCAAGTAGCTGGGACCACAGGTGTGCACCACCATGCCTGGCTAATTTTTTTTTTTTTTTTTTTTTGAGACGAAGTCTCGCCCTGTCTCCCAGGCTGGAGTGCAATGGCGTGATCTCAGCTCACTGCAACCTCCGCCTCCTGGGTTCAAGCAATTCTGCCTCAGCCTCCCGAGTAGTTGAGATTACAGGTGCGTGCCTCCATGACCAGCTAATTTTTGTATTTTTAGTAGAGACAGGGTTTCACCATGTTGGCCAGGCTGGTCTCGAACTCCTGACCTCGTGATCCACCTGCCTCAGCCTCCCAAAGTGCTGGGATTACAGGCGTGAGCCACCATGCCCAGCCCACCTGGTTAATATTTTTATTATTTTTGTAGAGATAGGGTCTCCCTGTGTTACCCAGGCTGGCCTCAAACTCCTAGAGTAAAGTAATCCTCCCATCTCAGCCTCCTAAAATGCTGGTATTATAAGCATGCAGTTCTTACTCTCTTGTTGATCTGATTATAAGGCTCTATTTAAGACAGCATAGGCCCAACTGGCAGAAGTAGGTGATGGCTGGATATTGAGAAATAATGTTTTCTTTGCATGATCCTTAAGGAAGCTGACCTGGTTACAACTCATGAATTGGGACATAATTTTGGAGCAGAACATGATCCGGATGGTCTAGCAGAATGTGCCCCGAATGAAGACCAGGGAGGGAAATATGTCATGTATCCCATAGCTGTGAGTGGCGATCACGAGAACAATAAGGTATGTGTGTGTCGAGAATTTTTTATGTGGTTTGGAAAGAGGCTGTGTATAATGATCATAATGAGAGCTCAGAAACGTATTCCATTCCTAGGCGTTTCCCTAGGGATGGATGTGCAAATTACAAAGTACCTTGAAACGTGGCTGTGTGTTTTGGGGTGAAGCACGGTTCATCTAAATCTGGTTAAAACTATCATTTGGACTTTGTTGTCAAGCTTAATGGTGTAGATTTGAGCTCTAGGAAAAATTACTAATAATAATGGCTTTTTTTGGAGTTCTGGATTTCAGGGTCTGGTGGGCTCAGGCTTTATGTTAAAAATTTGTCATTTCATTTACAAGTTGTCATTCATTTTAACTCTACAATTTACATGTACAATTTACACGTTTTTATTAACTTTTGCAGTTAAACACATAGTTTGCCTGACTACAAGCCTCATGGGAGAAAGGCCCTTCCTTGTCTGTCTTATTCATAGCTCTATCTTATTCATAGCTCTATCTCCAGTGCCTAGTAGGAGTATCTGGCATGTAACAAATATTTGTTGAATAATTAATGGAATCATTTACTATTGAGGGTTTCTGATAGAGAATACTAGTTGATTTGGGATACTGTAAAACACTTTCAGAGACTTTAAGAGTGCTGTGACTAACTCTTAGAGTCTGAACTAAAAGTTGTGTTAATAAATATCTGGTTCTTTCATTTTATTTGAAGTTAAACAGCATAAAGCAGTGTGAGGAAAACAATAGTTGCACTGCTGAGTTAAAGAGGGTCGGTGGGGAGACCTTAAAGGAGTCTGATTCTAATCACAAAAGATTGTGAAGTATTTGTCCTGACTCCTATTTTGAGCTTGGCTGTGGGCTAATGTGCAAGCCTTCCCTGGACACAGAGGGCAAGATTACTTCTGCTTTTCCCTGGCTCTGACACCCTGCTTTCTGAAATTTCTGCCTCCTGTTCTTTTCGTGATCTTTGATTGTTGCATCTCATTTTTTTTGGCTTTTTATGTATATTTTCTGCATCTCATTTTCTTTGGCTGTTATGTGTAAACAGTTCCTCTGTTACTTTGCATGTTATGTTTTATTTTTCCTCTGCTTGACAACTTGTGCCAGAGAAACATTTTTCTACCCCTTTTTGTCTACTCTTCCAACCTGTCTAACTGTTGAATTTTCCTTCTCTTTTCATAGTCTCTGCATTTCTAATCATGTTCACTATAGTTCAGTGCTGCCCAATAGAACTTTCTGCTGTGGGGCGGGGGATGTTCTGCGTCTGCTCTGCCCAGTATAGTAGCCACTAGCCCAGTGGAGCAATTGAAATGTGGCTAGAAACTGAGGAACTGAATTGTAAATTCTATTTTATTTAAATTTTTAATAATGTTTGCCTGTGATGGGAGACGGGAATGGGCATTAACTGTAAAAGGACATGAGTGACATTACTGGAAGGATGGAAATGTCCTAAAATTGACTTATAGCAATGGTTTCAACACTTGGTAAAGTTATTAGAAATCACTGAGTTATATACTTGAAATGGATTAATTTTGTGATATGTGAAATATGTCTTAATAAAGTTGTTAATAAGCCAACAAACAAAAACAGCAGTGTGGGAGCAGAGGAAAAGTAGCGCGGATATAGAGGAGCTGTGAAGTCATAAGTTGATCATTGTTGAAGCTGGTGAGGGGCACGGGGGCATTCATGATACCATCCTGTCTACTTCATAGATGCTTGAATATTTCTGTAATAGAAAGTGTAAAATATGTGACTAGGAACAAAATTTAAGTAGCCACATATGGTTGGTGGCTACCATATTGCATACTGTTTCTCTAAGTAATAGGTCATATGCTTCTTGGTTATGAGGATAGTGTCGGAACTTGGGAGCAAAATGTTTTACTTTGCAGACTGCCTGAGTGGACATGCATGCTGCTGACTCTTCCTGCTGCCAGTTCTGGGGCTCTTCAAAACAGCCCTGTAAGAACTTGCCAGTGAGGCATGGTGGCTCACACCTGTAATCCCAGCACTTTGAGAGGCCGAGGTGGGCAGATCACCTGAGCCTAGGAGTTCAGGATCAGCCTGGGCAACATGTGAAACTCCATCTCTACAGAAAATACAAAAATTAGCTGGGCATAGAAGCACATGCTTGTAGTCCCAGCTACTCAGGAGGCTAAGGTAGGAGGAACCCGGGGAGTTCAAGGCGGCAGTGAGCCAAGGTTGTGCTACTGCACTCCAGCCTGGATGACAGAGTGAGACTTTGTCTCAAAAAAAGGAAAAAGAAAAAAAAGAACTTGCTAATGAGAATGGGGCCTGGGAAGAACTTTTTTTTTCTGGAGCTGCCAGTCTGTATCAATGAAGAACAATTTATTTATTTTGTGCTGAGCACATCATATTTAGTCTGTGTTTTTCTAGTTTGGTTGCCCAAGTAGGAGTCCCCTTGTAAGAAGATAATGTGCATCTTCTATGTTTTATTTATTTATTATTATTTATTATGATTTTTTGAGTGGAGTCTCACTCTGTCGCCCAGGCTAGAGTGCAGTGGTGTGATCTCTGCTCACTGCAACCTCCACCTCCCAGGTTCAAGCGATTCTCCTGCCTCAGCCTCCTGAGTAGCTGGGGTTACAGGTGCATGCCACCACACCTGGCCAATTTTTGTAGTTTTAGTAGGATGGGGTTTCACCATGTTGGCCAGGTTGGTCAACTGACTGGTCAACAAACTCCTGACCTCAGGTGATCCACCTGCCTCGGCCTCTCAAAGTGCTGGGATTACAGGCATGAGCTGCTGTGCCCAGCCTATGTTTTAAATGAATTCCTTAATAAAAATATTTTTAACTGATGAAAAGGGCTTACAGGACAAAAATAAAGTAGTTCCTTGACCTAGAAAGACAGAACCCATCACCCTCTACTAGGCAAGCCTATGAAGAGCAGTTTGCTGTGGGTGGACTTCTCTGTGGACAGATGACATTAGTGAAAAGGAGTGTAGGACCTTTGAGATTGTAACTTCTTAGGAAGGTTTGCTGAAGGGAAGAGGAGGTCTTATGACAAGGATGCAAACAGAAGCTGCCAGATCTTCAGGGATGTGTAGGCAGAAAGCCAGAGTGGAGGGTTGGTCCTTTTATCGTTAGTGCTCTCCAGCTGCTTGGGAGTTGTAACTCTGACAAATCAGTGAAGAGGTCTTCTTACCTGTTCACTGTGAATTTTAACTCCATTTTAACCTGATAAAATGGAGCCCAGAGATACATGATGTTGATGAATAAACCCACCAAAATGCCAACTGCCTGAGGCCCCGATTAGAATAACCAGACCCCTTAGACATCTGTACTGTAACAACAGATTTGGGCCGGGCGCGGTGGCTCACGCCTGTAATCCCAGCACTTTGGAGACCGACGTGGGCAGATCATGAGGTCAAGAGATCGAGACCATCCTGGTCAACATGGTGAAACCCTGTTTCTACAAAAAATACAAAAATTAGCTGGGCATGGTGGCGTGCACCTGTAGTCCTAGCTACTCAGGAAGCTGAGGCAGAAGAATCACTTGAACCCGGGAGGCGGAGGTTACAATGAGCCAAGATTGTGCCTCTGTAGTCCAGCCTGGTGACAGAGCGAGACTCTATCTAAAAAAAAAAAAACAGATTTGAAGATGTTTTTTAAAAAGCCAGTTAGTATTTCTGTGTAAGATGAGGTCTTTGCTATCTTTCTGAAACTAGCTCCTTTGGTGTCTGATTTGGTAGTTACAGGCACCTTTGGAGGGTCTCATACACTTGGCTCTCAGGGGCTTCATGATTGTTGTCTGGGGTGAAAGTGAAGCCATTTTGGCATCTGCAGAGCACTTTGGAGACCCCGACCTAAGAAGTAACTATGCTCAGTTTTCCCTAAGCCTCTTCTTTTTTTGATAACTTCAGGAGGTCTGGAAAATGACCACAGTTTTAGAGCTCCTGATAAAACCCTCAGCCTTAAAAGGGAGTTATCCTAGTGGTTCTGTACTCCAGGGTGGGAAGCTAGTGTAGAGACTTTTTGAGACACTGGTCTTGCTGGTTGATGAAAATGTTTAGGTAACAATTGGGGATTTAATTTATGTAAAATGTACTATTATGCCTATTACTAAGCTCAAATATTTAAACAACTTTAAACTTGGATCATCCATATAAGTAGCCAAAGAACGAGAAGAAACCCCTTCTCCTGCATTTCTGAATTGTTTTGTCTGGGACAACATTAACCTACAGAGGTTCTTAATTCTTGTCACTGCATGAGTGGCATGCCTGAGGTGAGGAGATTTCAAGTCTGATGGAGCTACGAGCTCTCTGTTGTGCTATTCTGCTTGTCCTTAAGTGGGCTTTGACTGGGATGTTTGGTCTCAGTATTTGTATTAGCTTGCTTACCTTCATAAGAAGAATTATAGATCCTTAACCAAGTTCACATCAGCCATTTAGCATTCTATGGAGGGAGGTTCCCAGTTCCATATCAGTGGCCTTTGGAGGAGACTGTGGTGGCCTTGCCATAACTCCAGGGTGGCTCTGATGGTGGTTTTACATTAAGAGTTTGTCTCTAGAGAAGACACAAACATTGCATGGGAATACATTTTTATGATATTATTTTGGGTCCTTATTGCCTTTTTTCTCTCAAGATGTTTTCAAACTGCAGTAAACAATCAATCTATAAGACCATTGAAAGTAAGGCCCAGGAGTGTTTTCAAGAACGCAGCAATAAAGTTTGTGGGAACTCGAGGGTAGATGAAGGAGAAGAGTGCGATCCTGGCATCATGTATCTGAACAACGACACCTGCTGCAACAGCGACTGCACGTTGAAGGAAGGTGTCCAGTGCAGGTGAGGAGTCTCTCCACAGGGATTTTGGGAAGTTGGTATAACAAGATGTCCAAAATAAGAGAAGAATGAACTTGCAGGGGCTTTAGAATCAACTGAAAGTGGTGTGAGTGTGTTTGTTTACATTTACCTCTTTTGCCCTTCACAGCAAGAAATTGCTTTCTGGGCCTGGCACGGTGGCTCACTCCTGTCATCCCAGCACTCTGGGAGGCTGAGGTGGGAGAAATGCTTGAGAACAGCCTGGGCAACATAGTGAGACACTATCTCTTAAAAAACAAAAAACAAATAAGAAAAGAAGAAGCTTTCTGGAAAGCAGTGTGACATTATGTAACAAAATCCTTGACCTTGCATGCTCCTTGGTTTAGCAGTCCTATAGTTAAAAGAATCTTTTTTTTTTTTTTTTCCTGAGACAGAGTCTTGCTCTGTCGCCAGGCTGGAGTGCAGTGGCGCGATCTTGGCTTACTGCAATCTCTGCCTCCTGGGTTCAAGTGATTCCCCTGCCTTAGCCTCCTGAGTAGTGGGACTACAGGCACGCACCACCATGCCCGGCTAATTTTTTGTATTAGTAGAGACGAGGTTTCACTACGGTGGCCAGGATGGTCTCCAACTCCTGACCTTGTGATCCATCCACCTCGGCCTCCCAAAGTGCTGGGATTACAGGTGTGAGGCACCGTGCCTGGCAAAATAATCTTTTTTATTTAATTTAATTTAATTTATTTATTTATTTTGAGATGGTGTCTCGCTCTGTTGCCAGGCTGGAGTGCAGTGGCGCGATCTCAGCGCACTGCAATCTCCACCTCCCAGGTTCAAGCGATTCCCCTGCCTCAGCCTCCCCAGTAACTGGGACTACAGGTACGCACCATCACGCCTGGCTGATTTTTTGTATTTTAGTAGAGACGGAGTTTTAGCATGTTGGCCAGGATGGTCTCGATCTCCTGACTTCATGATCTGCCCACCTTGGCCTCCCAAAGTGCTGGGATTACAGAGGGGAGCCACCGTGCCTGGCCTTTATTTTCTTTTTGAGACAGGGTCTCAGTCTGTTGCCCAAGATGGAGTGCAGTGGCATGATCATGGCTCACTGCAGCCTCAACCTCCCAGGCTCAATCAGTCCTTCCACCTCAGCCTCCCGGATAGACAGGACTACAGGTGTGTGCCACCTGGCTAATTTTTTTTGTATTTTTTATAGAGATGGGGTTTTGCCATGTTGCCCAAGCTTGTTGTAAAGTCCTGGGCTCAAGTGATCCACCCTTCTAAGCCTCCTAAAGTGTGGAGATTCTAGGTATGAGGCACCATGCCTGGCCCAAATAATCTTTTATTTCTTTTTTTTTTTTTTTTTTGAGACGGAGTCTTGCTCTGTCGCCCAGGCTGGAGTGCAGTGGCGTGATCTTGGCTCACTGCAACCTCCGCCTCCTGGGTTCAAGCCATTGCCCTGCCTCAGCCTTCCCAGTAGCTGGGATTACAGTGCGCACCACCACGCCCAGCTAATTTTTGTGTTTTTAGTAGAGATGGGGTTTCACCATGTTGGCCAGGCTGGTCTCGAACTCCTGACTTCGTGATCTGCCTGCCTCAGCCTCCCAAAGTGTTGGGATTACAGGTGTGAGCCACTGCTCCTGGCCGCCCAAAGAATCTTTTGGGCAACAGAGATAAGATTTAACAAGGGTATAAGATTTAACAAGGTTTTTTTATGGCTACATCCTAATAGCAAAATTTTGGAAACAATCAAAATGACAGTCTTGGGATATGAATGTTATCATGATTCTATATACTGGAATAGTGTGGAGGAAGTAGGTTACAAGTTAGAAAGTTACCCAGGTTTTCATTTTTTATATACACTGATAGACCAGTGCCTGGCTTAGAAGTAAAAGGGTTAAACTTCAGTTTTCTGGTGAATAATTGAGATTTAACTGGATACAGTGCATATTAACGCTGTAAATACTGATGGGGAGTAGAGTTCTGGCTGCCGAGTGTCTTAGCTATGGATTGCCTTGTGGCCCCACCTTGTCTTTTTTTTTTTTTTTCCTTGTCTTTTTTTTTTTTTTTTTTTTTTGAGAGAGAGTCTCGCCCTGTTGACCAGGCTGGAGTGCAGTGGCGCGATCTTGGCTCACCGCAACCTCTGCCTTCCAGGTTCAAGCTATTCTCCTGCCTTAGCCTCCCGAGTAGCTGGGATTACAGGCATGCAGCACCATGCCCGGCTAATTTTTTGTATCTTTAGTAGAGACGGGGTTTCACCATGTTGGCCAGGCTGGTCTCAAACCCCTAACCTCGTGGTCCACCTGCCTCATCTTTTTTTTTTTTGAGACAGAATTTCTCTCTTGTTGCCTAGGCTGGAGTGCAGTGGTGCGATCTCGGCTCACTGCAACCTCTGCCTCCTGGGTCCAAGCGATTCTCCTGCCTCAGCCTTCTAAGTAGCTGGGATTACAGGAGTGCACCACCACGCCCAGCTAATTTTTGTATTTTTAGTAGAGATGGGGTTTCACCATGTTGGCCAGGCTCATCTCGAACTCTCCTGACCTCAGGTGATCCACCCACCTCGGCCTCCCAAAGTGTTGGGTTGGGATTATAGGTGTGAGCCACCTCGCCCAGCCCATCTTGTCTTTTTTAAATTAATGCGTTAAATGAATGAAAACCAAGGGCACCAAGATGTTTCACAGGTGATTGCTGTGTTCCCATTCTTTTCTCCTATAGTGTGGCATTGATGTGACCTCACGCACATTAGGAAGGGACAAAGTGTGTGCAGGTAGCTCTAGCAGCGGAGATGTCTGATGATGTAGGAGTGGGTGACGGAGCCAGGAGGTCTTCCCCGGTGATCTTCAGGTCACTGTAACATAACTGTAGCGTTTGATTTGATATGGGGCCATAATTTGAATTGCTCTGTTCCTGTCTGCTGTTCTTCTCCAGTGACAGGAACAGTCCTTGCTGTAAAAACTGTCAGTTTGAGACTGCCCAGAAGAAGTGCCAGGAGGCGATTAATGCTACTTGCAAAGGCGTGTCCTACTGCACAGGTTCGTGTTCTTGTTGCTTCCTTGGAGTGCTGTGGGTCAAGTGTGTGTGTGTCTTTGAAAAACAAGATTATGTTTTGTTCAGATGAGAGACACCCTATTTTTAATCTCATATGCCGGGTTGAGTTTCTGGCATTCCTTTGTTTGTGACACTTGGCTTTGGTGGGTTTAAGACCTGTTTCTATTTCTCTTTCATTTCCATCACTCTCCTCTTTCTCCTCACAGACATCCACTCTACTGTGGTTAACATTTGCCTGGATATGTGTATATCCTTGAAAGATCATATAGTGTTTTGTGCATGTATGTGTTTTTAATGTGCCAAAATGATATTCTACCTTAAATTTACTTTTAAAAAATTCAGTATCATGTTTTAAAGAATTATCCGTATTGTGCTACAGATAATTTAACAAGGTTTTTTATGGCTACATCCTAATAGCAAAATTTTGGAAACAATCAAAATGACAATCTTGGGATAATGAATGTTATCATGAATCTATGCACTGGAATAGTGTGGAGGAAGCAGGATACAAGTTAGAAGGGTAACCAGTTTTTCTATATGTATCTATATGTATTTCACTGTTGGGGACACCTACATATTGTTTAGTTATATGATTGGCTGTGTTTTACTTACAAGTCACCAAGTGGTAGCTACTTCCATTGCCTTCATCCCCTTGATATCCCAGATAGGACACAGATCACATCCTCCTACGTCCCTTCAGGAACCTGTGTGTTTCTCTGGGTACGGAGGAGTGTCATTGTGTAGTCACAGAGGCAGGATATGCTGGTCTCTAGAGCACCACTGCTAGGTTGCCTGTGTCTGAGGACTCCTTATCCTGACGTTCTGGCCAACACTTGGAATTACCCTGCTGTCCTATTAGCATGATGAGTATAAAGTAATCTCTTGTTCTTACTTTTTTTTTTAACAGCCCTTGTCCTAATGCACTTACTTACATTTTTCTTGAGCATCTCTTTATATTTTTCAGCTATTCAGATTTCTCCTGTGAATAGCCAGTTCATATATTTGGTTCATTTTTTAAAAATTGGGTTTCATGTTATTTCACTACTGTGAATTTGGAGGAGTTCTTATGTAATCATCCATTTGGTTTGCATACGTCTCCTATCTGTTGCCATTCTCAGAACAGAAATCTTTAACGTAATCAAATCCATCATTTTGTTGTGTGTGTGTATTTTTTAAACACATGGTTCAGAAAAGCCATGGCGGATGGTTAAAAGGATATTTTCCACAGCTGCTTCTATTAGCTTCATAAGTTGTCCTTTTACATTCAGGACTAGAATCTTTCTGGAGCTAACCTTTCCAGGTGTCCAGTATCTTTTGTTCGGTCAATTGTTGCTTTAAAAATTTCAAAGCTATGTTATTACTAGGTATATAAACGGACATATCTCTACATCTTTATCTGCTGTTCCTTACCAGTATATAATGTTCCTTTTTTACCCTTGCGATGTTTTTTGACTTAAATTGTCAAAAAGCAATATTCAGTTTGCTATTCTAGTTTTTTTGTTCCTCTGATATATCTGTCCCATTCTTATATTTTTCAAAATTTGTCTCTCTTGGTTGGTTGGTTTGATTTTGTAATAGCTTTATTGATACATAATTCACACTCATGTAGTTTGCCCATTTAAAGTGTACAGTTTAATGATTTTTAGTATATTCAGATTTATGCAGTCATCACAATTAATTTTAGAACATTTACATTACTCCAGAAAGAAACCCTGTATCCTTTAGCTATGATCCTCCAAACCCCCCATTCCCCACAACTCAGAGCAACCACTAACCACCCTATTCTTTATGGAGTTGTCTGTTTTGAACATTTCATATAAATGGAATTATACAATATGGTTTCGTGACCACATATTGTATGACTGGCTTCTTTCACTGAACATAGCATTTTCAAGGTTCATGTATGTTGTAGCATGTATCAGTACTTCATGTACTTTTATTGCTGGGTAATATTCCATTGCATGGATATGCCACATTTTGTTTATTCATTCATTGGTTGATAGACATTTGGGTTGCTTCCACTTTTTTGCTATAACAAATAATGCTGCTGTGAACATTTATCTATGAGTTTTTGTGTGGACAGTTCCTTTGGATATTATTCAGGAATAGAATTTCTGGGTCATGTGGTAACTATGCTTAATCTTTTGAGGAGCTGTCAGACTGTTTTCCAAAATGGCTACACCATTTTACAGTCTCAGCAGCATTGTATGAGGGTCCCAGCTTCTCCATATCCTCACCAACACTTGTTATTATCTTTTTTATTGTAACTATCCTAGGTTTTGTGATAAGGATGCAAACAGAAAGCTGGAGGTCTTCAGGGACCTAGTGAATGAAGTTGTGTCCTATTTTGGCTTGACTTTGGTTTTCCGTGTGCATATTATGACATGTTGCCCATGTTTTTATCTTTTGGGATCTGTCACTATCACATTACTTTGCCAAATGTTAGGAACCTGATAGCCCGGCGCAGTGGCTCACACCTGTAATCCTAGCACTTTGGGAGGCCGAGGTGGGCAGATCACGAGATCAGGAGATCGAGACCATCCTGGCTAACACGGTGAAACCCTGTGTCTACTAAAAGACACAAAAAATTAGCTGGGCGTGGTGGCGGGCGCCTGTAGTCCCAGCTACTTGGGAGGCTGAGGCAGGAGAATGGCGTGAACCTGGGAGGCGGAGCTTGCAGTGAGCCGAGATCACGCCACTGCACTCCAGCCTGGGCAACAGAACAAGACTCCGTCTCAAAAAAAAACCAAAAAAACAAATGTTAGGAACCTGAATATCTAAATCAAGCTTTAAAGAAGCATTTGCTAGCTATGCTCAATGTTTCATCTTCACTGTAATAATAGATTGAGAAAAATGCTTTCTTTTAAATAAACGTAAGTAAAACAATTTGAAAACGTTGTTCTTATCGAACAGCCTTTTGTTCCCTTGATTAAATTTTATACAAAATAGTAGATAGCAGAGGATAAGTTCCTGATAAGGAATCAGTATTTTCTAGCAAGAAAAGCTAGAGAACAACCTCAAAAAAAAAAAAAAAGAAGAAAGAAAAAAAGCAATTAGCATTTCACAACCAGCAGCAGCAACATCACCTGGGAGCTTATTAGAAATGGAAATTGTCAGTCCCCTCCCTGGATCTACTGCATCAAAAAATGTGGGAAGGGAGGCCAGCAGTCTGCTGTGTAACCTTCTGTCAGGTGATTTCCATGCATGCTAAACTTTGGGGACCATGCTAGGTAGATGATACCATTTTCAGAATTATTTTCCTACCTGTCTAATACTCTGACTTTAGTCTTTTAAGAACAGATGCTCAACAGATATTTATTGAGCATTTTTTAATGTATCAGGGCAGTATCATATACCAAAAATACAATAATGATCCACAATATAAACCTTCCCTGAGCTCACTGGACATCATACTTTCAGTAATAGTTTGTTAGATGACTGTTGACATGATGAATGCCCAGTGCTCATGAAAGGTTTTATGAGAACAGAGGCAAAGTGCCTGGTTATCTGTTGGGTACTTAATAAACCATCACTTTTGTTTGAAACTGGCCAGATTTTCTGTACATTTTGTGTTACTGCTCTGAAACCCTCTAAGTCAGAATTCTTTTGATTGGCTTCATTCTTCAGCTGAAAGGCCAGTCCAGAGCTGTGGATATATAGTCCATTGCTTTCATAAAGTGTTTTTTTTCTCCTCCTCTATTTGTGTTGACTTTTAGCTACTTGTGCTATTCATTTTCCAGAATGATTCACTCATTCCATCCTGTCTCTCCCAGTTTAACTTTCTTTGGTGGGTTTTCTTTGGCATTATTGGCCTGGGCACAGTGGCTCATGCCTATCATTCCAGCACTTGGAAGGCCAAGGTGGGAGGATCCCTTGAGCCCAGCAGTTTGACACCAGCATGGGCAACACAGGGAGATCTCGTCTCTCAAAAAAAAAGAAAGAAAATTAGCCAGGTATGGTGGCGTACACCTGAAATCCTAGGTACTTGTGAGGCTGAGGCAGGAGGATTGCCTGAACCTAGGAGTTTGAGGCTGCAGTAAGCTATGATCACACCCCTGCCTTCCAGCCTGGGTGACAGACTGAGACCCTGTCTCAAAAGAAAAATAAAAAGAATAATTGATTTATTTAAGAAATATTTGTAGTATACCTATAATATGATAGGGATTGGAGATAACTTAATAGATTTGATCATTGCTGTCATGGGGCTTACCAGTCTAGTAGAGGGAAAACAGAAAATAACATTAAATATATATATATAAATTGCAAAACATATGCAATGAAGGAGAGAAGGAGTGTGATAGTGCATAATGGAAGTGGGAGGCCACATCAACTTAGCATCCTCAGGGATATCTCAGAAAACCTTTGAGACAAAACTTAATCCATAAGAAAAGCCAGCTAATTGCCCCAAAAGAGTGGAAACACCAGCATTCCAGGTAGAAGGAATAGTATCTGTTAATATTGAAGGAACTGAATGGAGGTTGTCATAGCCAAAGCAGTGGGCTGTGGGAGAGTTGTGTGCGATGAAGTCAGGGCCAGATAGGGAAGGCCGTGGAGTTCTTTTAAGCCTTCATACAAAGTTTGCAATTTATTCTAAGTAATAGCACATAGGATATTCTTTTATATATGACTGTGAGATGCAGAAGTGGAGACCATGCATTCTAACTGGGGCTTGGGAGGCCAGGGACTCGTGCAGCCTAGCCTGGCACATAGCCAGGCACTCCCATTTAAATGCTGATTGCTGGTGAGATGCAGGCTCTTGTCCTAGCTCTGTAGGTCACTTTTTGCTTTTGCAAGGTAAGATGCTCACTTGTATGAGAAACAGCGTATTATGCACCTGTAGAACTGGTGGACCTGTGACTCATTCTTTGTTATGACTGGTGTTTGCTTCCAGGTAATAGCAGTGAGTGCCCGCCTCCGGGAAATGCTGAAGATGACACTGTTTGCTTGGATCTTGGCAAGTGTAAGGATGGGAAATGCATCCCTTTCTGCGAGAGGGAACAGCAGCTGGAGTCCTGTGCATGTAATGGTGAGCAGTTTTATGCCCAGTCCAGCAGCAGGAGAAAACATGGCCTTTGTCTGCCAGGCTCCCTTCCTCCATTTGGAGGTCGTGCTAATGACAGCAGTGGTGAGATGCAAGCCGAGGATGAGGGGACGGGGAAGGGCAGGGTGGTGTCTGGAGACAGGCATCTCTGCATGCAGATCCACCATACCTGGGAGACCTAGCCTGTTGGTGTTTCTTCTTGCTGCAGTTTCAGGCCATATGGCAGGCTTTGAGGTGGGAGAGGAGGGAATTTTGTTGAGGGTGAGTGGGTGGGTAGGTAGAGGTGTGTCCTAGCCTTCCTCTGCTCCATATCATACAAACCACAAAAGCAGCAGTAGCTATCTACATTACATTGGCATGGAACTAGGATACTCCTGCAACAACTCCACCAGAGAGAGCTGATTCCAGGACCTAACCCCACTAGATGAGGATTTTTGCAGTTATCAAGAAGGCTGGGTCTGCTCCCCTCTGATCTCTTAGAGCAGCCTGGGGCAGGAGCCTCTCTCCTGCTGGCCTGTCAGTTTTCCTTAGGTTTCTGTGCTATTTTGGAACCCCTGGGTTTGAGGGCATCCTCATGGACTGGTCAGGGACTGGCTGGACTCTGCTTCCCACCCCACTTAAACCATGGGAGTTGATGAGGGAGTTCTCTTGCTTTCAAAATAGACAAAGAGCCAGGTGTGGTGACTCACACCTGTAATCCCATCACTCTGGGAGGCCGAGGTGGGCAGATCACTTGAGGTCAGGAGTTCGAGAGCAGCTTGGTCAACATGGCAAAACGCTGTCTCTACTAAAAATAAAAAAAATTAGCCGGGTGTGGTAGCGTACACCTGTAATCCCAGCTGCTAGGGAGGCTGAGGCAGGAGAATTGCTTGAACCCAGGGGGCGGAGGTTGCTGTGAGCTGAGATTGCGCCGCTACACTCTAGCCTGGGCAACAGAGCGAGACTCCATTTCAAATAAATAAATAAATAAGTAAAAAATAAAATAAATAAAAGACAAAGAACCCGGTAGTTAAATAAAATCACTGGGTTGGAAGCTCACCATCCATACAGTGGAGTGAGGAACTCTTCCAAGTTCAGTAATGTGTAGGTAAAGATGATAGGTTGAGGGCAGTGGCTCACATCTATAATCCCAGCACTTTGGGAGGCCAAGGTGGGTGGATCACTTGAGCTCAGGAGTTGTTTGAGACCAGCCTGGGCAACATTGTGAAACCTCATCTCTTAAAAAAAAAAAAAAAAAAAAAGGTAACACATAGTAGATGCCAAATAAAACAATCTGTTGTGTTGAATGGCAAGAGGCTTGGGGTGCTCTGGAAGGACAGAGCCCGACACAGTAAAAGTCCAAGAAATATTTTATAAATTAGTGAATGATGAAAAGGTTTTCTTTTTTTTTGTGAGATGGAGTCTCACTCTCGCCCAGGCTGGAGTGCAGTGGCGCGATCTCAGGTCACCGCAGCCTCCGCCTCCCGGGTTCAAGTGATTCTCGTGCCTCAGCCTCCTGAGTAGCTGGGACTACAGGCAAGCACCACCACACCTGGCTAATTTTTTTTATTTTTAGTAGAGATGGGGTCTTGCCATGTTGGCCAGGCTGTTCTCGAACTCCTGGCCTCAAGTGATCTGTCCGCCTTGGCCTCCCAAAGTGCTGGGATTACAAGCGAGAGCCACTGCTCCCGGCCTTTTCTGAAAAGGTTTTCTTTTTGCTCGTTTTTGTGTTCTAGTTGATTTTTTTTTCTCCTAAGTATGGTTTAATTTTCTGGCATTTCTGCCATTCCTATGTATGCCCACATGGCTCACAGATGCCCGGTGTTTTATCCTGTGACCTGTCAGAGCTGTTCTTGGGAGGAGTTGTGGAGCTTTGGCTGCAGGGCTCATGCTCCTGGGGTCACTGAGCTCCCCACCCAAGGGTGGACAGTTGTGTCCCAGCTGCTCTCGCTTTCAGGGAGCCAGTGTGGGCCCCTGAGGGGCACACTTTAGACTGAAAAACCAAGGATTGAAGTCAGCAGGGTGAAGTTGGGACAAAGGGAAGCATTTAGAAGAGCATTGTGAGGGGCTTGAAGGGGAGAGAACAGTTAGACTTTGAAGAGAGGTCTTGAATCTAGAACGGATTTTTCTCTGCATTTTTTTTTAAACCTTGGGGCCTCTGTCACTGAAGGCTGAGGAGTGTGACCTCAGAAACTACTCCTTGGTGGGGGCTATGGATAGTATTAGCTATTTAAATAAAAAATAAATGTGATTTCTTACCTCTTTGGGAGCATGGTCAGGGAGGAAAGAGGAGGCAGGAGGAGAGGCAGGTCTCAGAACAATCCAGCTGTCAATGCGTGTTCTCTGTTCCAGAAACTGACAACTCCTGCAAGGTGTGCTGCAGGGACCTTTCCGGCCGCTGTGTGCCCTACGTCGATGCTGAACAAAAGAACTTATTTTTGAGGAAAGGAAAGCCCTGTACAGTAGGATTTTGTGACATGAATGTGAGTATTTATGTACAGCTTTTTCTGTAACAGCCAGATAGGAAGTTTTTATTTTGTAAGTACTTGATTTTGCAGATGAAAAGAAATCAAAACACAAGTGGGGCTACATCCTTCTGGCCCATTGTTATCTACGGGTATTACTTAGGAGGAGAAGACGGAGTGCTTTCAGGTCCCTGCCTGTAGTTTCCTTCCATGGTGGGAGGCTTTGAGCCCAGAGACTGAGAAGGACTGGGGTGGGGACTTTATGGTAAAGTTGGTTGGTTTCAGGCAGTGGGTCCTAATTATGTTTTCCTAGATTACTTACAGAACTGACTAAGATTGCAAAATTATTCAGGGTGTGATTTTGAAACAGGTGCTGAATGAGTAGGAAAGACCTAGAAGGCTGCTTGACTTACTTAAGCCAGACCCTTTTGTTCTCTAGAGAAGCATAATTTTTCTCATGCAGAATGATGGGAGAGGGTTTTAAGATTTACGAGGCTTCACAGGGAGTCTGGCTGTGGTGTTCACTGTCCACTGTGTATGTGTAGAGTCCTTACTGGAATGCCTCATCTTTAGCAAACTGGTTTCCTTGATTTTTGTCTCCTGGTAATTCTAAATCACTTGTAAAAATGGAGTAATTATGAAAGTGTTAATGACAGATGTCCTACTTTCTTGGGTACTCATTACGCGGAAGTTATTGCCTTGTGTCAAAGATGGGAAAACGTTTGATTTTAATGAAGCCCTTTACATGTCAGTTATTTTTATAAAGCTACATTGCTTCTGAATACATTGTGTTTGGGAATGATGCTGTATGTATGTTTTTTCTTCATAGGGCAAATGTGAGAAACGAGTACAGGATGTAATTGAACGATTTTGGGATTTCATTGACCAGCTGAGCATCAATACTTTTGGTAGGTGATTTCCCCAGATTACTTACTTACTGAGAGCTGAGTCGATTTCTGTGATGACATTAGAAAAGTGTGCTTTCAGAGTGATGTGCTCTAATTCTGCAGTAGAAGGTGGAACTATTCACAGCTTTAGTTATGAAACAACTTTGTTGGCTAGAATAAAATGAACTCATAGATAGTCTGTCCCCGTGGAGCTTGGATGCACAGATTTTCTGACAAGGGAAATAAAGTCAAAATACTGGCTTCCTTCTTTACCCAAAAATATCCATGTGATTAGCATAAGCATAGTTTAATGCTATAGACTGAATCCTGATTGATGTAAGAGTGTTTATTTGACTGAATGCTATATACTGAATCCTGCTTGATGTAAAAGTGAGCCTCATATTTTGCAGAAGCAGGGTATATCATGTTGTCACGAGTCCATAATTTAATCACAAAAATAATATCCAGGTAACAAAAACTTTGTCTTCTTAAGCATTTACTAGTAGTAGCATTCCATATTAATCTGTTGACACAGCTACTCCAGGTAACATGTTGAATATTCTGCAATCTCTTCCTGTCAGCCAGTATATGAGGGCTATTTCTTTAAAAGCACTTGGTATGGAGAGACGGTGTGGTGTAATACAGGCAGCACAGACATTCTGCTCTCGGTAGTATGTCTAGCCAGCAGCTCTGGCATTTGACACAATGGTAATATCCTAAGAGCATTTCACTTTAGATTTGTGAAGTACTTGGTCAAGACATTCACTGTTTGGAATTGTTCACAGGAAAGTTTTTAGCAGACAACATCGTTGGGTCTGTCCTGGTTTTCTCCTTGATATTTTGGATTCCTTTCAGCATTCTTGTCCATTGTGTGGTAAGTCATCAACTTTTAAGTAATTAAATGTTTTATTTAAATTTTGATCAACTCCAACCATGTAATCTCTGGAAAAGGTAAAACTTGTTCTTAGCAAAGTTTGGCCTGATATTTCCAATAGCTTTTTTTGTTGTTATTCCTAGGGGAACATGTCTTGTAGAAAGCTTAACTAATGGTCTTTTAAAAAAAATACTATTTTTGTGTGTTGGTGTTTTAATATATAAATTTCTTAGGAATTTTATACTTTTAAGCATAGGAGACTGTTTAACTGGATTTGTCCAGGTCCTTTGATGAGTAAAGCCCTTATTTAAGAGCATTTTCAGGCTGACTTTGTTGCAATAGAGCAAATATCAAACATCGGCATTTCAGATGTTCCCCATATATCATGTAGATTATTGGCAGCAGATGGCTATGTCTTCAGCCTTCTGCACAAATAGGATGTAGGGACTGGGGCCCAGCTGTCTATATAGAGTATTTACATCTTCCCCAAAAAATAAGAGTAAGCAGTCTTTTCTGTTCTCATTCAGAATCAGTAACAGCTACAAGTTGAATTGGGCTTTGACTAAGGAACTCCTGGTCCTTTATAAATTTGAGGCCCTTTTTCATAAATGTTCTTACGAATCCATTCACTTGCATCTGTGGGGAATGGGGATTTGTCTGCTGTAGAGATGAGAAAGTCACACCCAGGCTTCCAGACTTGTTTTCCCAAACTCTTTCATAGTGGCCTTCCTATGAGCATTTAAAAATTCCAGCACAACTCTGATGACAAAGGAGTTTTTCCTACTGCCTCCTTCCTTTCCTTTCCTGCTGGCTTCTCCTGCCTAGGGGCCATCTCACAGAGCAGCTCTTCCTCAGGGTGGTGAGCATGATGGGTATAGGAAGATCTCTAGGGAGCACTTCTGCTGAAGAAAGCTGAAGGTGACGTGCTTGAAGCTTTGACAGATGTCTCTGGATGACAGTGCCATCCATCACGATTGCTTCTATTGGAGGATGGAACCTATTTTGTTTACAGGGAAGTTACACATGTGGACAAGGCACGACCCTTGATTTCAGAGCAAAGCCTCTGATAGGAGGGAGGGCCATGGCTTGTTTCTGGTCATAGAATGCATTGATGGCACCCAGATAGGAAGCCTAGTCCTGGATTCTTGGTCCTTGCCCTCTGTCACCTATTATGCTTCAGCCACAGGCAGGGACGGGGCAGCAGATGGCCATGTGGTTAGCCTTCTGCAGAAGTAGGATGTAGGGATTGAGGCCCAGTTCCTCCAGCTGCAGGCCCAGCCACCTGGTCTTCCTACCAGTTGCCCTTCCAGTCAGTGCGGTCCTGGTGTACCCAGCATCTGGGACATTTGTCATTTCATGCACAGGAAGATGCCTTTATTATTCCCCTGCCCACAGAGGGATAAATTTCTCAGAAAACATAGCACTTAAACCTTGCCTCTTTCTGTACTTAACGCCAAAATGTATTTCCTTTGAGTGCAAAGCAAACACTTCTAGACTGGTGGCATAACTAAAGCTTGGGTGAGAAATGGATTGTCATCTGTTGAGCCTGCTATCACTTTCTACAACTCAGGTTCTAAGTTCTTCAGTTAGTGTTAGGAATAGCCTGTGATGAAATAGTACTCACTAACTGAATTGTATTTGTAGGGAATGACCTTCTTGCTGTTTCTTTCTAGGATAAGAAATTGGATAAACAGTATGAATCTCTGTCTCTGTTTCACCCCAGTGTAAGTATACCATAAGAAAGAAACATAATCTTCGCCTGGTCTGAGGCCCTGTTAGGCAAAGACCTTCACCTGACCCAGCAAGAGCTTTCACTGGCTGATGGAAGGTCATGTTGCAGCAGGAAGGGTCTAGGTTGGAATGTTTACCCTTCTGACAGCAGTGATGGTGAACTTCGATTAGTTGCATGGATGGAGATTTAAAGAGCTGTGCTGTCCCCTTCCCAAGCCATAAGGAGTGATTTAGCCATTCAACACTGAGTTAATATTTTGAGTTCAATTTCTCTCTTGGGATCTTTCTTACCTTGAGAGGTTTGAATCCTCTTTTGGGTCTTCAAATGGTAAGTTTTCAGGATGCTTGAAAGCTAGTAATTACTGTTTTTGCCATTAAAAGTAATGGCATTAATTACTTTTGCACCAACCTAATATTTTTTAGTCACTTCTTAGGTTGAGTGAGCCTCACCTAGCACTTTTTTCTTAGCATCACAGTGCCAACAGAATAAGGGGCTGTTTGATGGGTAAGGGTGGAGCTGTGAGGACCTCCGATTCATCTTTTATTCCTATCAATTGAACCCATCTCTTTGCAGAACGTCGAAATGCTGAGCAGCATGGATTCTGCATCGGTTCGCATTATCAAACCCTTTCCTGCGCCCCAGACTCCAGGCCGCCTGCAGCCTGCCCCTGTGATCCCTTCGGCGCCAGCAGCTCCGAAACTGGACCACCAGAGAATGGACACCATCCAGGAAGACCCCAGCACAGACTCACATATGGACGAGGATGGGTTTGAGAAGGACCCCTTCCCAAATAGCAGCACAGCCGCCAAGTCATTTGAGGATCTCACGGACCATCCGGTCACCAGAAGTGAAAAGGCTGCCTCCTTTAAACTGCAGCGTCAGAATCGTGTTGACAGCAAAGAAACAGAGTGCTAGTTTAGTTCTCAGCTCTTCTGACTTAAGTGTGCAAAATATTTTTATAGATTTGACCTACAGTCACAGCTTATATTTTGTGAAGACTGGGAAGTGACTTAGCAGATGCTGGTCATGTGTTTGAACTTCCTGCAGGTAAACAGTTCTTGTGTGGTTTGGCCCTTCTCCTTTTGAAAAGGTAAGGTGAAGGTGAATCTAGCTTATTTTGAGGCTTTCAGGTTTTAGTTTTTTAAATATCTTTTGACCTGTGGTGCAAAAGCAGAAAATACAGCTGGATTGGGTTATGAATATTTACGTTTTTGTAAATTAATCTTTTATATTGATAACAGCACTGACTAGGGAAATGATCAGTCTTTTTTTTTATACACTGTAATGAACCGCTGAATATGAGGCATTTGGCATTTATTTGTGATGACAACTGGAATAGTTTTTTTTTTTTTGCCTTCAACTAAAAACAAAGGAGATAAATCTAGTTATACATTGTCTCTAAATTGTGGGTCTATTTCTAGTTATTACCCAGAGTTTTTATGTAGCAGGGAAAATATATATCTAAATTTAGAAATCATTTGGGTTAATATGGCTCTTCATAATTCTAAGACGAATGCTCTCTAGAAACCTAACCACCTACCTTACAGTGAGGGCTATACATGGTAGCCAGTTGAATTTATGGAATCTACCAACGCTAGGGCCCTGATTTGCCGGGCAGTTTTTCTGTATTTTATAAGTATCTTCATGTATCCCTGTTACTGATAGGGATACATGCTCTTAGAAAATTCACTATTGGCTGGGAGTGGTGGCTCATGCCTGTAATCCCAGCACTTGGAGAGGCTGAGGCTGCGCCACTACACTCCAGCCTGGGTGACAGAGTGAGACTCTGCCTCCAAAAAAAAAAAAAAAAAAAAAAAAAAAAATTCACTATCTACAAACCTAGAATATTTAAAATACAAAGATTGCCTGTTTTCAAACACTATTGAATAAGAGGGTGAGATATTTCTTAACAACAACAACAAAAAAAACAGGTTGTTTTGAATGTGATGAGCCAGCCAGGAGATAGAATACTACCTGCCCTTAGGGTTGGGGGCTGTCCCCACAAGAATTGATACTTCAGAAACCCTTTTTATTGACCCACAAGCAGATATTTGAATTACTTCTTACTTTATTGCTCCAGGATTCTGGATGGGCTGCATTTACTGTGTGAAGGATAAAAATCATTAGCCTGGATTCTGATTTCTATAAATTGCCATTAAAAGCTTTTTTTCCCCTAAGAACTGAAATGTGCTCACCAGCCAAAACATTTTAACTTGTAAACTTTGAGGGCAGTTAACCAAACCTGTGACTAATCATATCTCCTCCTACCCCCCCATTTCCAAGGACATTTGTTACTCAGATACTTGTTATACTAATACTTGAACTTGTACCTTATGGTATTTGCTATCTTTTAACTAGTCATGATATTCTTATACTTTAGTTACACTTTTGGAATTTGATACAAGGTTGAGTGGGGTGTGTGGGTGTATGTATGAGTGAAACAGTTCTCAAAAGAATGTAAGAAAAACCATTTTTATAAAATTGTGACTTTTTAAAAAAATAGTCTTTGTCATTTATAGAATTAACAAGCTGCTCAGGGTATATTTTATAGCTGTAGCACTGATATCTGCATTAATAAATACTGTCGAAACACAATGGACCTAAGTATAAAACTTCCCTGAAAAATCTAATACTTTTATTATTAATATATTATTAATATCAGTGGCAAAGGTTTAAGCCTGAGGAAAAAAGCGTACCTCTACATATTGACAACTTTGAGTTCTGTAGATAACAAGCAGATTTGGGTCTCCTGTGATTGGCTAATGGTCTCCATCTCCCAGCAGACTTAATTCAGGTTTTGCTTCTGCTACATCCCGCCAGTAAGGAAGCAGCAAAGGTAGAGAAGAGACCTTTTTCTCTATCAAAGGCCAGAGATGCGAGAACAAAAATTCATTCCCCTTTGGAGACAAATGTAGTCCATCTGATAAATAAGATGAGAAGTCCTAGAAGGGAGAGAAATCGGTTAAAGGTGGGTAACTGGCCACGTGTGGTAGCTCACCCCTGTCATTCCAACACTTTGGGGCCGAGGATTACTGGAAGACAGGAGTTTGAGACCCTGTCTCTACAAAAAATTTTAAAAATACAAAAATTAGCTGGGTGTGGTGGCAAACACCTGTATTCCCACCTACTTGGGAGGTGAAGATGGAAGGATCACTTAAGCCCAGGAGTTGGAGGCTACAGTGAGGTATCATTGCACCACTGAGTTCCAGCCTGGGTGATAGATTGTCTCCCCCCACAGCGCGCGCGCGCGCGCGCGCGCACACACACACACACACACACACACACACACACACACACACACACACAAAAAGGCCGGGGAGGGAGGGTATAACTTTTCTAAATGCCAGTGTGTACCATTCTCTCATTTGTGGCCCTGCGACAGAAATATCACCAGCCCCTTTCATTGTAGGCATCTGACCTACAATGTGTCTTGGACTACAGTAGCACTGATGTGCTATTTACGTAGGTGTTTGAACACACAGAGAACCCTGACTAGTGCTGTAGTGCTGTCTCCATATTATAGAATTGAGTTTCATGAAAGTCAGTCACCATTAAGTGAGCTGGGACCTCATTCCAGGTCTTCTGAATCATATGACATGATTCTCAGGTTATTTGAAAGAACCTTAACAGGTAAATATGGCCTATTAACATAATCAGCAAAAATGAAAAATTTGGTATTAGGAGTGTTCAGGGGCCCCATGAGTCAATATTGTTTTTGACTCTAGGCAGGTTTTTAGGTAGAAAGAACTTCTACCATCTAACCTAGAACAGTAATTGCTGGGACACAGGAGTCCAGTCTCCCTCCCACTGCCCTGAACTCAAGAGTATATATTTAAAAAGATAGATACACATATTTTTGGAGACAGGGTCTTGCTTTGCTGCCCAGGCTGGAGTGCAGTAACATGATCATGGCTCACTGCAGCCTCAACCTCCTGGGCTCAAGCGATCTTTCTAACCTCAGCCCCCTGAGCAGCTGGGACTACAGGCACGTGCCACCATACCTGGCTACCTGGCTAATTTTTGTGCTTTTTGTAGAGATGGGTCTCTCATTATGTTGCCCAGGCTGGTTTTGAACTCCTAGGCTCAAGCAATACTCCCACCTCGGCCTCACAAAGTATTGGGATCACAGGCATGAGCAGCCATACCAGGCCCTGAACTATAAGAATTTTACCCATACAGCCATTTCTTTCTTGGGGAAGAATCTCACTAGCCAAGAGCTCTGTTAGAATCTGGGTGGCCAACTAGCTTATGTGACTTTTTTTTTTTTTTTTTTTTTGAGCTGGAGTCTCACTCTTGTTGCCCAGGCTAGAGAACAATGGCACAGTCTCGGCCTAATTCAACCTCTGCCTCCCGGGTTCAGGTGATTCTCCTGCCTCAGCCTCCCAAGTAGCTGGGATTACAGGTGACTGCCACCACGCCTGGCTAATTTTTGTATTTTTAAGTAGAGATGGGGTTTCACCATGTTGGCCAGGCTGGTCTCGAACTCCTGACCTCAGGTGATCCACCTGCCTCAGCCTCCCGAAGTGTTGGGATGATAGGCATGAGCCACCGCGCCCGGCCTTATGTGACTTTTAATAGACCAGACATTTAGATGCTATCATATAATAGTAGCACTTCTTCCTCGGCCTTGGTTTTCTCATCTAGGCAGTTTGAGATGAGATGATCTCTAAGGACGACCCTCTCAGTTTTGTATTAAATTGAAAAAGACATGTGAGCAAAACTAGCCCAATAGTTTGCAGTTTCCTTTCCTAGACAACAGAACTCTAGATGTTGACCCTTTTGGCACTCAAGCTGCCAAGGCCCCTCCTGATCTGGGAATTCTGAAGGTTCCAGTACACTCAGGGTTTCAGAGGAAGACTAGAGGCCTAGGGTCCAGATCTGCTTAGGCTCTCAGGGCCTCCAAAGGTGACTGGTGACTCGGCATCCACGTGGTAGTATGACTTTCCCACTGGTGACCATTTTCCCTATTACAGATGGATAATAAATGTGTAGGTCATTGGAACGATTGGTATGGATTAATATTTAGGGGAGAGGAAAAAGTTGGCACTTGGGTTAGTTTCTTGGCTGTTTTCTATGTTGCTTTGTCCAAGTAGCCTAAACCTAACAGCTAGGAATAGAGGAAACCGGTGAGGCTGTGAGTCTTCCCATTTGTCCAAAGAGCTTCCCGCACACTGGATCCTTCCTTCCCTTGAGTACTTCAAATATCATCAGTCCCGTCCAAGCTTTCTCTCTGGATCCCAGCATAGCAATGAAATAGCCTTTAATGTGCCCTACTGAACAAGCTCTTTACAGAAGAGTAGCACAAGGTCACAGAAAAATTAAAAAAGACCAGTGCCTGTCTGCCCCTCTTCACCAGTATCTGTGTGGAACCTGAATTTAGCCATACCTTTCCTTGCCCTAACCTCTGGCCACCACGGACCTGTTCTGTTACTGCAGTCTTGCCTTTTTTTGGGGGGTGGGCTGGGGAGGGTGAGACAGTCTCCCTGTATCCTCCAGACCAGAGTGCAGTGGTGTGACCTCTGCCTCCCGGGTTCAAGCGATTCTCGCACCTCAGCCTCCTGGGTAACTGGGATTACAGGCGCGCTCCACCATGCCCAGCTAATTTTTGTATTTTTAGTAGAGATAGGGTTTCGCCATGTTGGCCAGGCTGGTCTTGAACTCCTGAACTCAGGTGATCCACCTGCCTTGGCCTCCCAAAGTGATGGGATTACAGGTGTGAGCCACCACACCCAGCCCAAGTCTTGCCTTTTTGAGACACCAAAACAGATGGACTCATGTAGTAAGTAACCTTCAGAGACCAGCTTCCTTCCCTCAGTGAAGCACCTCGAGAGTCACCCACGTTGCTGCGCTTGTCAGTTCCTCCTCTTTATTGCCGAGTAGTATCCCATTCCACGGACACACCAGTTTCCCTATTCATCACAGAAGGACACTGGCGTGTTTCCAGCAGGTAGGAATAATGCTGCTGTCAACAGTTACACCCAGGTTCTGTGTGAACATAGTTTTCATTTCTCTAGGGCAGAAAACCCAGGAGTGGACTGCCAGGTCCTCCCTAAGTGTATGTGTGACTGCGTAAGAAACCAGCTGTCTCCTGAGTCAGTGCACCATTCTATGGGACCTGCTTTTTACCTTTTATATTTGTGCTTTCAGGCTTTAAAACAAAGTAACTTAATTAGAACTACATATCTCAAACAGTTTTATTAGCCAATACTGTATTTAAATTCATTGTTTTACCTATTAACAAGTTTTAGCTTTCTGCCGTTCTCTGTATGAAAGAAGAACTTGGCCTGGACGTTCATAAATATGAGCCATGTGTTGCTCATTGATGTCACTGCGCACTAACTCCTAGCCAAGGAGCCTGGCTGAATTAAGCTGCTGGGCTTGTGAGCCATCCTGGAACCTCCATTCCTCCCCTCCCCCAAGCCTGTTTGTTTTCATTGGCTAGAGGGATGACTGTCTTAGCTAAGCAGGGCCTTTCTAGGGAAAGCTGCTGCACACACACCTGGTTTACTTCTGTGTGATCCTATTTACCCCGAGAGGACCGAGCAAGCCACCGTACCTGGCTGTCCTGCATCAGGGTCCACAGGTCAAGTACGTCAGTCCCACAGTCTTGGGCCACTTGTAAACACGCATTGGCATATTCACCAACAACAGAGTTCAGGCGATTTAGTTTGCAACCTATTGAAGAAATAGAGATGGCAGTCGGTAAACCCAAGTGCTGGCCCTTGTGTAAGTTCTGCTCCACTCATCTAGACAGTTTCGAAATGCCATTAAATATTGACCCCACTTGGGCCAGCCCCGGGGTTTAGGGTATATGCTGATGAGCCTTGCAGGTTACTGGTGTGCTGCTCTACCCAGCAGAGGACAAGGTGCAGTGGGAAGAAGGAGCCTTCAGTGGTAACCGGAGTCTTCTGAGGCGCCAGGGAGGATGTTCTAGAGGACACCTTGAACAGAGGCAGAGAGGCAGGAAAGGCCCAGGAGGGCTGGGCTGCTTGGAGAGTGCCGGCTGCAGGAGCTGGGCTGGGGGCTGGTAAGGGCTGCACTGGTAAGAAATGCCAGGCCATGGAAGCTGAACGCTGCGCTGACACCGCTGGCTTCTTACATGTAACAGCTGCACCGCAACACAGCAAAATCATTTGTCGGCTTTAGACAAAGAGACCTTCGTTTTGATGCCTACAATTTTCACTAAATAGCTGTGTGCCTGAACAGCTTAACCGCCCTGAAGCTTTCTGCATTCTTATGATGACAGTGCCTACCTAGTTGCAGGAATATTGGCAGGATTAAGAGACTAAACACCAGCAAAGCAGCTAGCACAGAACGATTGAGTGTATCTAACACAAGTGCAGGCTGCCTCATCCTCCCAGGGAGCTGCACCAGGGAAGGCTGGAGTGCAGTATCTGGGGATTGTGCTAGGTTGGTTTGGAAGGTGGGGCTGGGGCTAGGGGAGAAGGCTCAGGAGGCTGCAAACAGGACAGTGAGGGCTGGCGAGAGGCGGACTACAGAATGGTATTAAAGAGAAAGCATGAGGATGTGGGCAACTGGATGCAGGCCACAGGAGGACCTATGCTGGCCCAGGCTCTCCATCACAGAGAAGAAACTATTCACCAGCTTTGATTCATACTTGGGATCAATTGTTTATAAAATTCACCTAGATTATAACTAGCTACCCCATCCCTACAAAAAAATTTAAAAAATTAGCTGAGCATGGTTGCACATGCCTGTGGTTCCAGCTACTTGGGAGGCTGAGGCAAGAAGATCACCTGAGCCCAGAGGTGGAGGCTGCAGTGAGCTATGAGCAATCCACTGCCCTACAGCCTGGGTGACACAGCAAGACCGTCTCAAAAAATAACCTGCTGAATTTCTAGGGGACCAGTTATTGAGATGTGACCCCTCCTCTACCTGCTTTGCCCATCACTGACCTTTTAAAAAGTCTGCATTGGGCTACATTCAAGGCTAGAAAGGGGAAATGAAATTAAACATTCAGAATTTCATATATATTATTTTCCTGGGAAACAGTAGACAAAAAGAAGTCTAAACAGCTTCTGTGGACCATGCTATGTAACATTTTTCCCCTTTTGTTAAAGCCAAGATGACACTGCCCCCCAAAGCAGTTAGGGCTGCAGGCCCAGAAGCAAGCTGGGGCTCTGAAGTTGTCTCCAAGGGAGCTTTGTGGGCCTTAAACACCTCCCCTCCCCTGCAGAACACTCTGGTGTCTCATGCACAGCAATAGGGCCCCTCTGCCCTGATGTGATGCCCAGAACCTACTGTCACCATGTCCCGCAGGCTGGGGTTTCTCCCCGTTTGTCTGTGCCTCCGGTGTGTGGCACCCCTTGGCATATGCTGTTTGTGACTTGAGAACGCATTGGATCCTTCTCTAAGGATGACAGGCCCTTTGAGAGCAAGGGACATAGCTACAACCCCACTCAACAGTAAACTCATATAACAGTAAGGACTTGAGCTGTGAAGTCACACTTGCTGGATTTGATTCCTGGTTCTGTTGCTGGCTGTGTGACCTTGGGCCGGTTACTTAGCCTCTCTAAGACTCCATTTCTCCACTGGTAAAGTAGGGACAATAACAGCCTTCCATGAAGTTGTGGTATGTGTGCTGTGGTGTGTGTAAGAAACATCTGGAGTGCTGAAAATGGGTCCAGAAATCTACCTAAAAATCCCAGTTAACTCAGAGTCAGACCACACTTTGAGAAATAGCTGTTCTGTGTTGCAAAGCCAGTCATTTGTCCTAGAATGTTGAGTTCTGGGCAGCTTAGAAAACTTCCAGTCCAGGAACGGTGGCTCATGCCTGTAATCCCAGCACTTTGGGAGGCTGAGTCGGGCAGATTATCTGAGGTCAGGAGTTCGAGACCAGCCTGGCCAACATGGTGAAACCCGTCTCTACTAAAAATGCAAAAATTAGCCGGGCGTGGTGGTGCACACCCATAATCCCAGCTACTCAGGAGGCCGAGGCAGAATTGCTTGAGCCCAGGAGGCAAAGGCTGCAGTGAGCCGAGATCATGCCACTGCACTCCAGCCCGGCTGACAGAGCCAGACTCTGTCTCCAAAAAAAAAAAAAAAAAAAAAAAAAAAAAAGAACTTCCATAATGCACATTTTCAACATTAACATACAGCTGACCCTTGAACAACACAGGTTTGAACCGTGAAGGTCCACTTATGTGGAGAGGTTTTTCGGTCAAAGGTGGATCTAAAACACAGCACTTGAGGGATGTAAAACCCAAGTATAGGGAGTGCTGGCGACTCCTATCCGATCATTCCTACCCCCAGCTTCTGTGGACCAGGAAAAGCCCCAGGTGTGGACTTCCAAGTCAAGGCACATCAGCATCAGCCCCCCCAGGCCGAGCACCACAGCTCTACACAGATCTCAGTGGCCTTCATGTGCACCCTGGAGTCTGGCAACTGTAAAGGTCAGCAGATGCCAGGCCCGCGGTTCCCTCCTGACTATCCAAAGCCAGAATCCCTTTTCTAGGTCAAAAAAGGTCTCAGGTATAACATAATGGAAGCTATACTTTAATAATTTTGGATTGAAAACAGACTGAAATGGACATACTGAGCCCCTAAGAAACAGAAGCCCCAGGCAGGAAACCACTGTCCTATCAGAGTTCCTCCCTCAGCATTCCTATCCAGATTTGCTGAGATTGGCTGTGGTTTGTTTACCTTGTATGATGCACTGTTCTTCCCAGGCTGTTTCACAAAGTGGGGTCGGCGTGATGAGAATGACTCGATTCTCAGGGATGTCCACGGACTTCAGGTACTGCACCATGCTCTTCAGGTTCGCAGCGTACTCCTCCAGGGGAATGTGCTGCTTGGGATTCTCATCTGCTCAAGAGAAACATGAGTGCTCACCAGATGCATATTTATTATACGTGACAATTCAGGTGAACACACTTCTGCAAATGCCTGTTATTCATGATGTCACGGGGGGGGGGGATTGTTTAACACCAAGGACACAAAGAGAAGGTTTTCTCCTTATGAATTAAAATGTATAGTTCTTCATAAAACAAGACTTCAAAGGCTCTAACTAGGGGCACCGTAAGTACTCTTGTCTTTTCGTCACTAGTATCCAGATGGTTATTACATCAATTAGGTTGAATTTGTAAAGAAATTAAAGAGCCCAGCCTGTTGGGTGAGACGGCCTAGGTTCAAATCCTGGCTTTGTCACTCCTCGCCACAGAACCGCGGATAAATACTTAGACTTTCTGTACCTCATTGGGAAAATGAAGATAATAAGGTCTCCCTCCTAGGACTGAAAATCAAAACAGCTAAGAGTTTACAGCACTGAGAGCAGGGTGCCTTCACAAAGCAAGCACTCAGTCTAAACAAATGGCACCCACGAATACTACTACTATTACTGCAAAGGAGTATTTTCTAGATAGGCTCTCACTGAAGTATTACAACGGTCATTGGTTACCATTTGCTAACCACATGTAAGTACAGCGTAAAGAAAAAAAGTCACCAATGTTCCTACCACCCAGAAAACCACTGTTGGCATTTGGATGTATATCTTTCCAGTCTTTTCATGAAGATACATACACTTTTAAAAAAATGAGTTTGCACTGAAGATTATATTCACACTGAAGACTTCATATTTTGCTTTTCTCTACAAATTGTTTTAGAGACAGGTTCTCGCTCCATCACCTAGGCTGGAGTGTAGTGTGATCACAGCTCACTGTAACCTTGAACTCCTGGGGCCAAGCAACCCTCCCACCTCAGCTTCCTAAGTACTGGGACTACAGGCACGCAACACCACACTAGGCAAACTTTGTTGTTATTGAGACAGTCTCACTCTGTTGCCCAGGCTGGTCTCAAACTCCTGGCCTGGCCTCCAGTGTTGGGATTACAGGCATGAGCCACCACGCCTGGCTCACATAACATATTATGAGCTTTTCTGTGTCCATAAACAGTTCACAAAAAAATGAAATTTAGTTGTAGGGTGACCACATGATGTTTCTGTACTGTACAGCTTGTGATCTGCTGTTATATATAAATAGCAATACACAGCCAGGTGCGGTTGCTCATGCCTGAAATCCTAGCACTTTGGGAGGCCGAGGCAGGTGGATCACCTGAGGTTAGGAGTTCAAGACCAGCCTGACCAACATGGGGAAACCCTGTCTCTACTAAAAATACAAAAATTAGCCAGGCGTGGTGGCGAGCGCCTATAATCCCAGCTACTCGGGAGACTGAAGCAGGAGAATCATTTGAACCTGGGAGGTGGAGGTTACAGTGAGCCGAGACCGTATCACTTCATTCCAGCCTAGGCAAGAGTGTGAAACTGTCAAAAAAAAAAAAAAAAAAAAAAAAGCAATACACAGAAATCTCTGCACACACATCTGGCTGCGTATCTGAATATTTCCTTAGGTTGAATTTCTACACGTGGGCAGTCCCTTGGTGCATATTGCCACACAGCTTTCCAGAGGATCACAAGCTATTCTCTCACCAGGAATGTAAGAGTTCCAATCTTATTTCATGCCTGTCAGCTGTAAGTATTACTGCTTCATATTGCTTTTCTGAGTCAAAAAATCAAAATACCTTGTTTTAATTGTCATTTTTTGATAAGTTTTCACACATTTTCAAATATGTATTTGCTGTTAAATTTCGCCTTTTATCTATTCCTGTCCTTTGCCTACATTTTCTATTGGAGTTGGTATTTTTCTTATTGATTTCTACACTAAAGACATTACTCTCTTGTCTGCCACATTTTGCAGATATTTTCCTTAATACATCATTTTCTTCTGCGGTTTTTTCGTAGCCTATTTTATTTCATAAACCTGTTTTTCCTCTGTGGCTTCCTCCACTGCTCTTATACTTAGGAACTGTGTTTTTTCCTTATGCTAAATTTGATAAAAATTTATCTTTTAAAAAAATTCTGTTTTGAGTTTTCTTATGGTTTTTGGTACAAGATAGAAAGTGAAGATTAATTTCTTCCCAAATATAATGGTTAGCGTGCAGTCTGCACCGATACCTGTCATCTACGTAATCTTTCTCCTAGAGAGCAAGAATTCCTCTTACTGCAGTTGGTGTTCCTTCATGTCCAGCCTCAACTCAGAGGTCTCCCACGGTGTGCCCGTGAATAGCAGACCACAGCACTTCTGTGACACAAGTAGGGTAACAAAAGAAATCTCTGAAAGGTGACTACCTAACTTCCCAAAACAAAGGCTGATTTTTCTCGTTGATAGCACGCAGAAGGCTTTTTTCAAGAGTAGAAGGGGAAGAAAGGCCTCTTACATGGCTAGCTTTCCTCTAGTCACAGCAGCAATTCTTCAGCAGTCAAGGAGAGACCATCTCCTTTTCCAAACCCACGTTCACCATTGCCCGGGATTCAAGCCTAACTGAGGTCAGGGTGGCTGCTGCCCTGAGATATCCCTCCCTAAGACACGCCACCAGCTGCCATCAGTGTGATGCAAGCCACAAGGTATCCTTAAGCTTTCTGCTGCCAAATGCATCAACTGAAGAGAACACATTACAAACTTAGCATAGCACTAACAGACTCTAGAAAATATTTAAGTGTTTGCAAGATTAGGACTGCCAGCAACCGAGGTATGTAGAAACCGAGTCGAGAATAAAATCCACCAGTGTTAAAGCCAGGAATACATATAAACTCAACATAAGTTTGGCAAAACTGTATCTATTGGGAGAAAGTAAACAGTTGAAAAAAGCATATTAAATGCAAGTTTGCTGTAACATAAAAATGATTAAAAGTGAGCTAGAAGAACATCAAAAATGCTTTTACCTTTTAGTGCACTGTCATTGGCCCCAAAGAAAATTGTAACTGCTACTGGGATGTCCAAACTGTTTCCTTTCCTGATTAATCTTGGAAGGATAATTTTGGCCCATCTGGTATTGTAACCTGAAAATCCACGATTCAGAACATCACATTTTCTGAAACAAAAAATTTTAAAAAGATGAATTGTGGGCAAGAAGTGTTTATGGTCCCAGTAACCGGCCTTTAGTGAGGGTGTGATCTCTGGGATTCTAAACCCGTCACGTGTCTCTGAGCCACCCCCAGGTTTCACTTTGATAGGAGCAAGAACATAGCTGAAGCATGCTAATCTTAAGCCATTCAAAGATACAGGTAAATATACCATACTCCTCCGTGAGAGAAGTAATTATATATAAAGGGGGCTGTGATGAAGTCTACAGACTACCTGACTTCAAGCATGGTATAGTGGGGTGCTTTTAAGATGGAGTTCACAACAGATAGATCATCTGAGCAAGTATCTCAGGTAAAAAGTCACTAATATCCTGGAACTTAAATAGTTTAGTTTGGTTTATATTTAAATAGTTTATAGAATATTTGAGATTTCTGGTTTTGATTAAATAGTTTTAGTAAATACATTTGTTGTGTTTCAACTTAAACCGGTTAATACTTTTTGTTTCCTTCTTAAAAACAGTTGGATTCACAGTACTGTAGGTGTAATGGGGGGAAAAAAAAAAAGCCGGGTTGCCTGGATTGTTTCTTGGCTCCCTGTGTGACTAGGCGTGACCCTGGGCACGCTGTGCTCCTTCCTCACATGTAAAGTGAGGAGAATCCCAGTTAAGGATTCGCATCAGGCAGTAGGTTTGAAACCCCTCAGAGAATACCAGTCACATAAGAGGGACTCTTTTTCTTAGTCTTGGTAAAATGATATGATTTGGGATTTGCTTCAGAATAATCCATAGGAGGGATGGATGGGCTCATTTCACTCTTTGCTTCTGTAGATATTTAAAGTTGTCCATAAAGTTTTCTTAAAATGACGCCTGGGGTTCAACTTAAGATTAGTAAATCAATATGGTTCATTTTGCTGTATTCACATTCCTATACATGCATAACCAAGCAGAGAAGCTGGGGCACCCGCGGAGAACTGCAGGCCACAGCGTCAGGCAGTGGCTCAAAAGCAGCACAAGGGGACACTTTCTGACACTGCTCAAAGTTCTCAGGTGGCATTTATAAACTGCAGAACCACCACCAAAACTCAGCCTTATTTCTAAGAGATTGTTTGTGTGTGTAATGATTATAAAATGCGACTAGCCATTTTACAGAGTGAAATCACAATACTTTAATGAAGTGCTGGGCTGGGTGTGGTAGCGAGTGCCTGTCGGTCCCAGCTACTCAGGAGGCTGAGGTGATGATGCCTTCAGCCCCAGAGGTGGAGGCTGCAGTGAGCCCTGATCACACTGCTGCACTCAAGCCTGTGTGACAGAGTTGTCAGGCCTCTGAGCCCAAGCTAAGCCGTCATAACCCGTTACCTGCACGTATACATCCAGGTGGCCTGGAGCAACTGAAGAACCACAAAAGGAGTGAAACAGCCAGTTCCTGCCTTAACTGATGACATTCCACCATTGTGATTTGTTCCTGCCCCACCCTAACTAATCGATCGACCTTGTGGCATTCCTCCCCTGGACAATGAGTCTCAAGAGCTCCCCACAGAGCACCTTGTGACCCCCTTCCCCTGCTAACAATAGATAACCACCTTTAACTGTAATTTTCCACTACCTACCCAAATCCTATAGTACTGCCCTACCCATCTCCCTTTGCTCTTTTCAGACTCAGCCCACTTGCACCCAAGTGAATAAACAGCCTTGTTGCTCACACAAAGCCTGTCTGGTGGTCTCTTCACGTGGACGCGCCTAACAAGAGACCCTGTCGCAAAACAAAAACCAAAACAAAGTGCGGTAGAATTGTGACAAGGTGAGTCTTAAGTCATGGCAGCACTTCAAAAAAAGGCAAAGTAGCTTCCTACCAGTGTGGTGTAGCAGTGAAACTGCAAGTTCTACAGTCATAGCAGCTGGACTTGGATCTGTCTGCCCCTGACTAGGGAAGAGGCCTTGGCCATTTCCTTGATTTGTCTGAGTCTACCCAGCCATCAGCGCTCAACCCTAAAATATCTAATTGGTCAGACTGAAGAGTAAATGTTTTCTGTTCCTTCTCCTATATACTGATTAGGGGAGGCAAGCAAAATTAATAAAGGAGAAATGTTCTGTTCAGAACTATCCTTCATCCATAAGACGGATCCCTAAGACATTTTCCATCCATAAGAACTCAAGTATCGGAAACCATTCTCACCTGACCAGCCTGTCAGCCAGCGATGCTCCCCATCCACCCTGCTGGAAGGAAAACTGGAGGAAGAAAAGCCCATTATTACTACTAATGACTGTAACTGGGCATCTCAGCAAGGGCAGTTCTGATTGGCAACTTCTATTTTCGCGGCGCTCCCTTCTTGGCTTTGATTGCTTCACTCCAGGAGGTCATTTTGGGGATTACAGGTAAGTACACCTGGCAGCACTTTAGCAGAGGGGGATTTTTCTCTATCAAAAGCTAAACAGCCTGTATTCCCAGCACTTTGGGAGGCCGAGGCGGGCGGATCACATGAGGTCTCGAGTTCGAGACCAGCCTGGTCAACATGGCGAAACCCCGTCTCTACTAAAATTACAAAAACTAGCCCGGTGTGGTGGCGCACGTCTATAATCCCAGCTACTCGGGAGGCTGAGGCAGGAGAAACGCTTGAATCCGGGAGGCGGAGCTTGCAGTGAGCCGAGATCGCGCTACTGCACTCCAGCCTGGGCGACAGAGCGAGACTCCGTCTCAAAAAAAGAAAAAAAAGCTAAACAGAAATCTAAGTTCAGGAAATAAAGTCAAAGGTCAGTGAGGAAATGAAGGCCACGCCGCCTCACTGCTTTGCTGGTTACCGAGCTGAGGGTGAACACTTTTTCATACACATTCCCATAGAATTCGGCGAGCCCGGACTGCCCCATATGCCTAAACATAATGTTACCAGTCACTGGCGTCTACACAAAAGCCTGGTGAAGCAAGTCCTGTCTGAGAAGAGGACACACACAGGAATGGAATTGCCACTCTCTCCCCGAAGTAAGAACCTGCATTTAGAAGGCCGTTCCCTTCATGGGAGGTGAGATGATCTTGGATGAACGGATGGTCCTTTTCTACCTAATTCCTGAAGGCGTTTTACTTCCAAGGTCAACCCCTAACGGCCCCACCTGTGCCCGCAGGGAATGGGGCGAGAGAGCTCCTGGCGCCTCTGCCCGGAGCTGGCCGCGGGGCCTCCTGGGACACAGCGCGCGGTCGCCCGCAGCCGCTAACCCGGACCCGGAAGGGAAAGGCCGCTGCCCAGGAGGGCGCTGAGGGGAAGACCGCGCATCTCGACCCGGGTGGGAGGCGGCGCGGGGCGGGCAGCGCGGCCGGGTCCCCTCGCGTCTGTGCCTGGAGCCCGGGCTCTCGCGGACGCCGTCGTGACCTCCGGGACGCCGCGGGCCCGGAAGGCGCAGCCACTGGGGGACCCGCCACTCCTCCGGTGTCGCCACGGGCGTGGCCAGGTCTGCGGCCCAGCCGTCTCGGGCGCCGAAGAGGACGGCGAGGAGCCTCGGCCTGCTCGGCAGCGACCCCGCAGGGAGGCCGGGGCGGGAGGCCGAGCGTCGGGGCGGCCGTACCTGGGTGATGGAGTCCCCGAAGAGCAACAAGCGAGGCCAGAGCAGGGCGCTCCCGCAGCCCGCGGCCTCGCACAGCGCCATGGAGCAGCCAGTCGGGGCGGGGCGGGGCCGCCAGCCACGAGAGGCGCCTGCGCAGTGGCCGCCCGTGGGTTGCGGGAGCCGGGCTCGTGGGCACCCACGCAGTAACTTTGGTGACGCGCGAAGGTCGTTGCCCCTTGGAGTCCGTTTGCAAGAAGCTCGGCCTCCGCGCTTGTTCACCCACAGCAAGGCTGCCCCCAGGGAGTCCGGAGCCCGCGTCCCGCTGCGTGGTTCCCGGAAGAAAAGCGGTTGGGGGCCCTTCTAAGCCCACCCCGCGCTCCGCGGGCGCAGGTGCGTTCGGCAAAGGGCAGGAGTGTGACCTCAGGACGCGCGGCGGGAAGCACAGCTGGCCCTCGGTGGGGCGGAGGGCTGCTCCAGGCCCCCCTGGAAGAGGTCGTGGGATGCCCGCGCGGCCTCCTGCGCCGAGCGTCACTCTGGAGGGCCTGTAACACCCAAGAGGACGCAGGCACTGCGGAAACCCTGGCAGTACCTCGTGGTTCTGCGAATGACAAGGGGAAGCAGCTGCACGTTCAGTGCGCGCGCAGCCGGCCGCTTTTCTTTTTCCCGCCATTGGGTGGATGCGCAGATGCAGAACCCCGCGGACACGGAGCACTGACTAACTTCCAAGGGATTCACCTGTTAAAACGTGGTTGTAATGCAACGTTCTTACCTCAACTGTGCAATGAAGTTCGGCAGCCGAGCTAAAAACGGGTGGGAAGGATGCCTTGAAATCACGGAGCTGTAGATGAGTAACAGACGGGCCAGGGGAGCCGGCGCAGAGGCCGACCCCGCTCCCTGGGGCGGGGCGATGGGCTTAGAGCATGGCCTTCTTTAGGTTGCTCGTCCCAAGCTCGCTTGGATCACCTGGGGGAGCTTTACAACTAAGATCCAACCTAGGGCCCTCATTCCAGCCCGACTAACTCACCTCCTGGTGGCAGGACTTGGGCACAGGTGCACTTGTGATGCACCCCACGTGATTCCCACGGGTAGCCCAGATTGAGAGCCCCTGCTAGAGCAAGCAAAGATGCTGGACTTCATCTTTATCACAAGGACTTCATTAAGGCCTTCAAGCAGCAGAGGCTTGAGGCCAGGTCTGTTCCAGGAATCAGCTGTAAGGGAGGAGATGGAGGTGGTTGCAGGAATTCAGAGGGGAGAGTAGACTTGGACTCGAACAGCAGCAGTGGAGATGAAGACAGAAAAGATTCAAGTGCAACTTAGAATCCTTATTATTAACTCAAATTGGTTACCCCAGGGGAGAGGGTAACCAGCAGCGGTTGCTATCGGCAGATCTTGATGGTTTCAATGGGAGCTGCACATACATGCCTGGAAGAAGAATCCATAAATTCTAAAATAATGGGCAGTTGATTTAGTAGTTCGTTCTAGAATAATGGACAAATTAATTAGCGATTTAGCAGTATTCAGGCTGTTGAAATAAAGGCCATTTGACATTAAAAGTAAACAGGCTCCCCCAGAGAAACGAATGCATTTTATTTTAGGTAACAGAAGTAGAGTCAAGTATTTTTTCAAAGTCCATATACAGGCACAGTCTCAGTGAACTGGCGTCAGGGCCTCGTACAGTCTCTGTGCAGCCAGCTCCACCATTTCTCGGAGGGATTCATCGTCTTCACTTCCCTCTTCACATTCTACAGTCTGAAAGTGAGGCACAAACGAGACTGTTAGAATTAAGTCTATAATGATTATATAGAAGATAAATGAATACTCTTTAAAAAAACCATCATCTCATAAAAAATTAGCCAGCTGTGGTGGCGTGTGCCTGTGGTCCCAGATAAGAGGCTGAGGTGGGAGGATCACTGAGCCGGGAAGGTTGAGGCTGCAGTGAGCTGTGACTGCACCACTGCGCTCCAGCCTGGGCGGCACTGCGAGACCGGGTCTCAAACTAAAAAAAAGAACAATCATCTGTGTGTGCGGAGGTCATGGTGGGACTGATTACCATGAAACAGAACGGCCGCCCTACACACTTGTGGGCGTGCAGTGCTTCCTGACAGCAGCACGGTCCTAATTAGTGATGACTTGAGGCTGGGGTGAAAGACTGGGGAAAGTCTAGTAAACTACATTTACATCAAAGCCCACAGTTTGATCTAGTAGATGATACTCCAGGGAAGTTCATCTATGCCACACAAATTACTTGGCAAGGAATGGATGTGGCTACCTACTCAACATTTGGTACTGAATTTGACTGAAACTCACTAATAATCTTCCAGTTGCTTTTTTTTTTTTTTTTTTTTTTTTTGAGACAGAATCTCGCTCTGTCGCCCAGGCTGGAGTGCAGTGATGTGATCTCAGCTCACTGCAACCTCTGTCTCTTGGGTTAAGGTGATTCCTGGGTTCTCCTGCCTTAGCCTCCCAAGTAGCTGGGATTACAGGCACACCACCACGCCTGGGTAATTTTTGTATTTTTAGTAGAGATGGGGTTTCATCATGTTGGCCAGGCTGGTCTCAAACTCTTGACCTCAGATGATCCACCCACCTTGACCTCCCAAAGTGTTGGGATTACAGGCGTGAACCACCACGCCTGGCCTCTAGTTCTTTTTTTTTTTTTTTTTTTTTTGGAGACAGAGTCTCGCTCTATCATCCAGGCTGGAGTGCAGTAATGTGATCTTGGCTCACTGCAACCTCTGCCTCCCTGTTTCAAGCAATTCTCCTGCCTCAGCCTCCTGAGTAGCTGGGACTACAGGCACCTGCCGCCATTCCCGGCTAATTTTTTTTGTATTTTTTAGTAGATATGGGGTTTAACTGTGTTGCCCGGGCTGGTTTTGAACTGTTTGGAAAATCCACTTGGATCTTGCTGGTGCAAACAGAAGAGCGGCTTCTTTAAAAAATGGAGAGTCAACTAGATGCCAAACTAGAGAAGGGATGAGGTGAAGTAAGCTGTATTATGGAAGAGGACAGCAATGGAGTGGCATACACGCGAACCTTGTACTATGCAGTAACCCGGAAAAACACGGAAAACTTCAACCATAATAATATAAAAAGAACAATGTGAAAAAAATGTTGGAAACACTGGAAGCAAATGCCAATATGCAAAAGTAGACTGTTGAGTGTGAGAGCACAGATTATTTATGCCTTCACTTTATTTCCCAAATGTCTTGAAACGTAGGAAAGAGCAGCTACATACCCGTGTCTCCAAGTTAAGGTTGGCAGTTTTCCCGTCCACTGTGACGCTAAGAATAGAGTCATCCTTTACACTTACACAGTCTTCTCCAAATATGTCCCTGAAAATAAGCAGAAATGCAGGATTAGTGAAAATGCCCAGCTTTATATACTTGAGGAAAAAATAAAACTGAAGATAGGTCCTAGTTCTAAAGTAGAATACTGTATTTACTTTTTTTCTTTTTTTTTTTTGAGATGGAGTCTTGCTCTGTTGCCCAGGCTGGAGTGCAGTGGCACAATCTTGGCTCACTACAACCTCTGCCTCCCGGATTCAAGCGATTCTCCTGCCTCAGCCTCCCTAGTAGCTGGGATTACAGGTGTGCACCACCACAGCCAGCTAATTTTTGTATTTTTAGTAGAGTCAGGGTTTCACCATGTTGGCCAGGCTGGTCTTGAACTCCTAGCCTCAAGTGATCCACCTGCCTTGGCCTCCCAAAGTGTTGGGATTACAGGCAGGAGTCACCATGCCCAGCCTGTATTTACTTTTGAGACAAGCTTCTTATTTGCCTTGATACAGCTTATTAAGTTTATAAAACAGGGAAAATACACAGCTATTATTCAAGAATGATCTATTCAGCAGGCATCATGCTAGGTGGTTTATATACATTATCTTAACCTATAATTTTAGTAAGGATCCCCTTTTACATGTGAAGAAAACAAGACACAGAAGTTAAGTGATTTGCTTAAAGCCTCACAGCTAGTAAACAGCTGAGCTGGCATTCAAATCCAGGTATCTAGGTTTAAATGGCTCCCAAGCCCACTAGCTGTGCACTCCTACTTTAATTAAACTTGGTATTTATTGAGCATCTTCTGTGTGGCAGATTCCTTCTGTGCTAGTAGCTGGGGATAAAGAAGGCACTAAGACATTGCCTCTGTCATCGAGAGAAACAGTTTTGATCATTAATTTCAACATCGTCCCCATTGGTACAGAGGTGTTAGGAAACAGCAGTCCACCAGCAGGCTGAATGCAGGTAAGAAAGGCAGGCAGTGACTCTAAACAACCCATGGACCATGGTCAGCCTAGGACAGTTAAGCACTGACAACACTGTATTAAGCGGGGGAAGTGGGGAGTGGGAATCAACTGCTTGCATCTTCAGGCAGTTACTGCTCATCATATGTGTGAATAAACTTAGGTGGGACCCTAGCACAAAGGAAAAGATTATATTTTATTTTATTTATTTATTTTGAGACGGCGTCTTGCTTGTTGCCCAGGCTGGAGTGCAGTGTCCCGATCTCGGCCCACTGCAACCTCTGCCTCCTGGTTTAAGCAATTCTCCTCCCTCAGCCTCCTGAGTAGTTGGGATTACAAGCACCCACCACCACACCTGGCTCATTTTTGTATTTTTAGTAGGGGTATTTTGGATGGGGTTTTGCCATGTTGGCCAGGCTGGTCTCGAACCCCTAACCTCAAGTGATCCACCTGCCTTGGCTTCCCAAAGTGGTGGGATTACAGGTGTGGGTCACCACACCCAGCCAAAAAAATTATATTTTAAACACAGAAATGTATTCAAAAGGATAGGAAAAAAGGTTCCATTTTCATGTGATCCACTGTTGGCTTCTCTGAAGAAACCAATACATCTACTCCTATCTAATCCTAAGTGTTTAAACAACTGGGGAAATAGCTGCATTTTTAAGGGTACGATTGGCTTTGAAGTTTAAGGACATGGGAACCTCCCATTCCTGGCCGAATGGAAGCTGTCTCATACTCCTGTTCCTCAGAGTTGAATAGTTCTGGTGTGTTTGTGGGAGGTGAGGGAGAGGGAGGGGAGGCGGGAGGAGTGGTGTCAGGAGGACAGGGAAGAAGGCCAGAGTGAAAGTCCAGTGGAAGGGCCGCAGCCTCCCGCAGACTGCCCTCCCCACGGCTCCTGAGGACCAGCCACAGCAATGTGAACTTCCATTCTGCACCCCGACTGCAGCACGTGGGAGAGCGGGGCCAGTCCAGGGCCACACGGGTTTTCTATTCTTGTAGAGCCCCAGGGAACAGGGCCACCAACAGAACTATTGTAGTCAAGTCCCTGGTCAGCAACACCCACCTTCTACAATAGGGCTGTTTAACCTGGGGTCCCAGGATAGCCTGTGGGGAGGGGGTTGTCTAACCTCCTTGAAATCAAAGGTAAAACTGCATATATGTGTGTCCCCTGCCCCCGCCCCACAGCCTTACCTGACTGCCAAAGGGGTGAAGGATCTAAAAATGATTAAGATACTCAGACTTCAACGCTGGCAGACTTGAGCCCTCTGCAAAATGAGTTAAGAGAACCAGAGGCTCCAGGGGTGGGAACCAGTAAAATCTGTGGCCTTTTCAATGGCCATGGTAATCACTGTGCCTGCACTGTTGGCTGGTTTTGTATGAGGAATGCTCTTTAAAATCAAAATGACAACACAGAGAATTCTGTTTTGAAGATGTATGACAACTTCTATAAACAAAGTCATCATTTAAAGTCTATCATTTTTTTTTTAAAGCCACTAAACTGCTGCTTTAGTGGGCCGGGCACGGGGGCTCACACCTCTAATTTGGGAGACCAAGGCAGGTGGATCACGAGGTCAGGAGTTCGTGACCAGCCTGGCCAATATGGTGAAACCCTGTCCCTACTAAAAATACAAAAATTAGCTGGGTGTGGTGGGCATGCGCCTGTAGTCCCACTTGCTCGGGAGGTTGAGGCAGGAGAATCGCTTGAACCCGGGAGGTGGAGGTTGCAGTGAGCTGAGATTGTGCCACTGCACTCCAGCCTGGGCGACAGAGTGAGACTCCGTCTCAAAAAAAAAAAAAAAAAAAAAAAAAAGGTTAGTGTAGAATTTTGGGGAAAGAAAGGAAGGAACAGAAATGTTAGCATAAAAGCCTTCTAAACTAGCAGGCCACCTTACTTTGTTAAAACGTTTCATGGGGCAAGGGCTCACATCTGTAATTCCAGCATTTTGGGAAGCCAAGGCAGGAGGATCCCTTGAGCCCAGGAATTTGAGACCAGCCTGGGCAACATAGGAAGTCCCTGTCTCTCCAAAAAAATAAAATTAGCTGGGCATGGTGTTGCGAGCCTGTGATCCCAGCTACTTGGGAGGCTGAGGTGGATTGCTCGAGCCTGGGAGTCAAGGCTGCAATGAGCCAAGATCATGCCACTGTATTCCAGCCTGGGCAATGGAGCAAGACTCTATCTCCCAAAAATAAAAATAAAATAAAATAAAAAGAAATACTTAGTTTAAAGTTAATTCATCGCTTACAGACTAAGAAGAGTCTAGAAGAACACCATTTTACAAAGAATTCACATTTAACAAGTAAATATATAAAATAATTCTTGAAGATACAGTAACATTCAGCTAAGATTTTTGAACTTGTCCTTGATGAGAATGTTTGAACCCTTGCTAACTGTGCCAGCATCCTGAAGCACTGTATTAAATGAAACACAAACGGCTGACCTAGCAGGTCACAGGTGAGTGCAGAGCTGGCAGGGAACGGTTCCAGCCCCTCTCTTTCCTAACAGAGAAGCAGGCCTCCGAGCATGGCAGTGGCCTGGCCAGAGCCACGCCCCAGTCCTTGAAGGAGTCAGAGCCGAATCCAGGGCTCCTTCCGGCCGCTGTCACTGTCTTGTTGAGAAATAAAGGGTGAAAAACTTACTGGAGCATGATCTCCAACCTCTTGCTGTAAACGTGCATTTCTAATTTTTTAGAAACCTTCTGTACTGCACCTGGGAAAAAAAAAGCGACAGAGAGTTCAATTTCTAAATTCCTATTCAGAATAATTTCCAAATCAATAATCAGAATCTGGTTACTGATAAGTTAAAGTGAATAACTATGGAATCCTTAAAGTGACAAGCAGGGATTTGTATTATTTGCCTGCTAAAGGAAATGGATATTTTCATCATTTAATTTCATGTTCTTTTTATGTGTATTTAAAAAAAATTTTTCTATTACATCTTTTCACCCTTTCTCCAATATTTCATGTTCTTATTAAAGAACCACAAAATGACACTTAATATTATTTTTAGTTTTATTTCCCACATTTCTTAAACTTTACATTTATGACCACGGGCAATTAACTCCAGGAATTCTAGGGACATATTCAAGCTCAAAGATCTGTGAAGTCTTTTATCTAAAATGTGATATAAATTTAGCTTTCTATTAGATATAATTATTTTAATAAAAATTAATATTTAAAATGACTTGCCCATTAAATTACTCAGCTTTTCTTCCAAAACAAATCTGACAGCTTGGGAAAATGGGCCCCCCTTAATCTGGAGTTTCAGGCATGCTCTGACCCCTCATTCAACAACTCAGTGTATCAACAGTAGCAAACGAGTGCAGAGCTCACAGTCTGGCACTTCCTCAGAAAGTTAAACAGTGAGCATTTGACCTAGTAATTCTACTCCTAGGTACAGATCCAAGAGAAATGAAAGCATATGTCTGCAGAAAAACTTACATCCAAATCTCCACGGTAGCACTATTCATAAAAGCCATAAAATAGAAACAAGCGAAGTATCCATTAACAGATGAATGGATAAACAAAATGTGTTGTGTCCATACAATGGGAAATTATTTGGCCATAAAAAGGAAGGAAGTACCAATTTATGTGACAACACGGATAAACCTTGAACACAGCACAGTGAAGGAAACCAGTCATCAAAGGCTATATATTCTATGATTCCATTTATCTGAAACGCTGAGAACAGGCAAATCCAGGGAGGCAGGAAGTAGATTAGTGGTTGCTTTGAGTTGGTGAGAATAGAGATTGGGGCATCATACATAAGGGATATGGGGTTCCTTTTCGGAGGTGTGCATTCATTTATTTATTTATTTAGAGACAGGGTCTTGCACTGTTGCCCAGGTTGGACTGTAGTGGTATGATCACGGCTCACTGTAGCCTTAACCTCTGTGCTCTGGTGATCCTCTCACCTCAGCCTCCCAGGTAGCTGGGACTACATGCATGCATCACCATGCCCAGCTAATTTTGTATGTGTGTGTGTGCGTGTGTGTGTGTGTGTGTGTAGAGACAGGGTTTTAGCATGTTGCCCAAGTTGGTCTCAAACTCCTGGGTTCAAGCAATCTGCTCCCCTGGGCCTCCCAAAGTGCTGGGATTACAGGTGTGAGCCACCATGTCTGGCCTGGTGTGATGTAAATGTTTTAAAGTTGATTGTGGTGATGGTTGTACAACTCTGAATATGCTAAAAAATCATTGAATTCTACACTTCATATGGATGAATTGTATGGTATGTGAATTATGTATCAATAATGCTGTTACAAAGAGTAGTGCAGAATTTTAAAATCCTTCAGACAAAACACACACACACACCCCATATATATGGATATTGTCATCATTTCATTTCATGTTCATAACAGACTTCACTTTACAAAAGGGCTATCAGAATATAATGAAGAGAAGGCAACCTTGGTGGCATTTGATTTGGATTGAACCGACTAAGATAGGAAGTGAAGGCCAGCTGAGCTCTTAGAAGGATGGGGGGCCTTAAGAGTTGAAAGCTGGGCTGGCCCAAATGTGAAAATCTCAAGTTTGGATGGGAAGAAGTCAGTTTGATAAATAATAAATATACATAACCAATTTCCTCTTTTATATATTTTTTATATATAAACGCGCGCATGTATGTGTGTGTGTGTGTGTGTGTGTGTGTATGATATGGGGGAAAATACCAGAAATAATCTTATGGCCTCACCTATAAACAGGAAAATAGAATATAAGACTGTAATTTCTTTCTTCTTTTTTTTCCTTAGAAACAATGTCTCGCTCTGTTGCCCAGGCTGGAGTGCGGTGGTGCAATCATAGCTCACTGTAACCTTGAACTCCTGGGCTCAAGTGATCCTCTCATCTCAGCCTCTCAAGTAGCTAGGCCTGTAGGTGTGTGCTACCGTGCCTGGCTAAGACTCTGTCATTTCAAACAGACTTCAAAAATTATGATTTCTTCAATGCACTTTCAATTTCTCAGCCCAAGTAATCACTTTCTCATGTAACACTATGACTTTTTTAAAATATTGTATCATGTAAGTGTAGCTTTATTAACTCACTTCTGCACTCCCACATACCTATTTCAATCTACTCTACGGAAAAGACTCAACTTGTCATTTCTCCTAAACTATTCTAGAATTCAAACCATACTTCATCTAATTCTTTTTAATTCGTGAATTTCAATTGTATATACAACTAACTACTCGCCTGTAATCCCAGCACTTTGGGAGGCTGAGAAGGGAAGACTGCTTGAGCCCAGGAGTTGGAGACCAGCCTTGGCAACACAGCAAGACCCCATCTCCATTAAAAAAAATAGTAAGCCCAGGTGCAGTGGCTCACACCTGGAATCCTAGCACTCTGGGAGGCCAAGGTGGGCAGATCACTTGAGCTCAGGCATTTGAGACTAGCCTAGGCCACATGGTGAAACCCTGTCTCTATAAAAATAGAAAAATTAGCCAGGCGTGGTGATGTGCGTCTATAGTCCCAGCTACTTGTGGGGGCTGAGGTGGGAGGACCACTTGAGCCCAGGAGGTCGAGGCTGCAGTGAGCTGAGATTGCACCACTGTACTCAAGTCTGCGACACAGTGAGACCCTGTCTCAAAAAATAAAATAAAGTAAAATAAAAATGAAAATATTAAAAAAACACAAAAACAAAAAACTAACCAGGTGCTAGCCAAGAAAGCTATATAACAGAATTTTATACTTTAATTATAATCATTAGTTTCATTAATTACTAAAATAAGCACTTAATTGACATGTAAAAACAATCTCACAAAATATATTAAAAAATAAATATCTAGGCTATGAAACTATCAAAAGAAACTTTCCAAAGTTTACATGTGTATATATATGTATATATATATTTGCAAATTCCTGCATTAATATTTAGACAAACTCATCAGACACGAGATCATATTAAACACAGAACTATACAATCAGACAGGTATACCTGTCCTTAGTAGGTCTGTGTGTCAAAACAGGACATACACATGCTGAAAACAGGTGCCATGTAAAATAGAAGAATGTTATGGAATATAAAAACAAAATAATGTATTTTGAAAATATATAAGATTTCCCCTTTGGTTAAGAATGGGGACACATAAATTGTGGTTGGTTAGACACACACACACACACACACATACACCACAGATACAAATACAAGTTGTGTTTCCAGAATCTGGACTGAAGTGTCAGGAGGCTAAGAGATGAAAAGGGAGAAAAATGCCATCAAGGAAGAATCGGATTGTTTCACAGAGGTGCCTTGAGAAGAGGGCAACTTTTTCTGTAAATGGCCAGATGGCATTCTAGGCTTTGTAAACCACAGGGTCGCTGTTGCAATGACTCAATTCTGCTGCTGTAGCAGGAAAGAGGCATCAGAGGAGATGAACCAGTGCGCACGGCTGGGTTTCGGTAACACCATACTTACCAAAGCAGGCGGGCTAGGTGTGGCTTGTGGGCCACAGTCGCTGACTCTGCTCTAAATGTGAAAATCCCAAGTTTGGATAGGAAGAAGTCAGTTCGATAAATAATAAATATACAGAATCAACTTCCTCATGAGCAGCATAAGTGTCACATGTACCAGTTCTTGCAATACTTGTCACCTTTGAAAGGAGCAAGTGCTACTTATTAAAACCTGTCACTTAGCCCCACGAGTGACAACTGTCCATGCTGACGTATCACATACATACCCTGGATCATTATCTTAAAGTTCATCCTGTCTGTTCTCTTTCTGTCACCACTTATGGCTAATCCAACAGGAAATACCGCTGGCTTTATTAGAACACCCCCAGAATCCAGCACTTTGCGATATCCCCATGACTTCCACCCTAATCTGAGCCACTGTCTGCCACCTGGATGACTGAAGAAGCTCCCAGCTGGAGCCTCTGCTTTCTTGCTTGCCCTCCTAACAGTACTTTCAGCAAGCACCACGGCAGTCCTTTAAAAACTCCGTCAGATCCTGTCTCAGCCCCGCTCAAAGCTCTGCAGCATAGCCTCATTTTACTCACACTGAAAGTCTGAGGTCCTTACAATGGCCAACAAGACCCTATGGGATCTGCCCAACTCCAAACCCTATCAGGAAGCCCTGGGACATGCCAGAATGTCAGATCCTTGGAGGGGGCAGATCTGTTTGCTTTGTTCACTGATGTTTCCTAAGCACTTCGAGGCATGCCTGCTGGGGAGCAGGTGCTCAGTAAACATCTGTCAAATGAATGTTAATGAAAATATGCAAACACTTCATCATCCCAGAGGAATATAAAACCTCATTCTCCATAAACTACAAAATGGGGAAGAACTAAGAAACACAAGGCACCCAGCCAGCTGAACAAATGCTAAATACACGGAACACACGGAAACAGCCCAGTTCTAACCTGTCTGCAATGAACCTCTGCTGAAATGGCCACAGGCTAACCAAAGGAAGGAATGTTTTTATTATTAGCATAAGAGGGATCACTAATAATATAGTGATAATTAATTTAAATTCAATTACTGCAGATCAGAGTAAAGGTACATTTCATTTTGGACCGGAGCATTAAGAGAAATAATCAAGATAAAGGCAAACCAACCTATGACAGGTCATGTATTCCTTCCCGTATAAAACACACACGAGCTATGTGGAGATTATCTGTCATACCACAGCACCTCTTGTTTTTCAGCATCACCGCTAGGCAGAGCCCTCATCAGAACAGCAGATGACATCCTGTCAACATCTCTGTGATCCCTCCTCTGCCACATGGAAAACAGGCTGGCAGAGCTCAGACACTAAACATCACCAAAGACCTTGTAGTCACACAACATCCTAACTGGCCTAAAAAAGTGCCATTTTTGCATAGAAACTTCATTTTTCAGAAAAGTATATCAATTTCTAATTAGTTGACTATATTACAAAAAAGACTTCATTTTATAAAAGGGCTATCAGAATATAGTGAAGAGAAAGCAACCTTGGTGGCATTTGATTTGAACTGAACAGACTAAGATAGGAAGTGAAGGCCAGCTGTGCTCTTAGAAGGATGGGGGCCTTACAGCTGAAAGCTGCGTGGCCCAAAGCCCCGGGCGTGATTCTGCTCTCCGCACCTAACCCTCTTCCCCACGTCACCGTTCCTAACTTCTGCACCACTACTTACTCATGATCTTTTAAAAGATCCTCCTAGGCCCGGCACGGTGGCTCAAGCCTGTAATCCCAGCACCTTGGGAGGTCAACACAGGCGGATCACGAGGTCAGGAGTTTGAGACCAGCCTGACCAACATGGAGAAACCCCGTCCCTACTAAAAATACAAAAATTAGCCGGGCATGGTGGCACACGCCTCTAATCCCAGCTACTCAGGAGGCTGAGGCAGGAGAATCGCTTGAACCCGGGAGGCAGAGGTTGCAGTGAGCCGAGATGGTGCCACTGTACTCCAGCCTGGGCGACAGAGCAGAGACTCCATCTCTAGATAAATTAAAAAAAAAAAAAAAAAAAAAAAAGATCCTCCTTCCCACCCTGCACACCTTTATTTTTACCACCTAAGATAAGTAAGACAAAAACAATTTTTTTTTTTGAGATGGAGTATTGCTCTGTCACCCAGGCTGAAATGCAGTGGTGTGATCTCTGTTCACTGCAACCTCCGCCCCCCAGTTTCAAGCAATTTTCGCCCCTCAGCCTCCTGAATAGCTGGCTGGGATTACAGGCACCTGCCAGCACCCCTGGCTAATTTTTTTTGCATTTTTAGAAAAGATGGGGTTTCACCATGTTGGCCAGGCTGGTCTCAGACTCCTGACCTTAAGGGATCCACCCACCTCAGTCTCCCAAAGTGCTAGGATTACAAGTGTGAGCCACTGTGCCCAACTGTAAGAGAAAATTGACAATTGCATTTTTTCTATCAATATGTTTCTACCCCAGGATTAAGACTGTGACACTGAGCATCATGTAAGAATCTTGCGGCATTCTTCTGTGGCTTATATAAATGCGTTGTGGCTTATATATATGCACGGCTGTCTCCTGTGTTACATGCACATGGGAGGAGCCATTTCCCATGAGTTAATTCAACTAAAACAAGTTATCAAATGATGTCCAAATGATCATTTTTACAATTACTGAAAGCAAATTCAAATGCTTACCAGTGACTCAAATGAATAACAGATTTAGATTGTCTAAGTATTTATTTGTTTGTATTATAGATGCAGCATAAGAAATGAATTACAAAGTAGTCTGCTAAACTTTTTTCTCATGAAATCAAAGAACTAACTAACTGTATATTTTCAAGGAACAATAATATTCTCTGAGAGCCCAGGATCTAATGGTGTGTGAAGGGTAAAGGCTGAGGCTTCCCAGAATACTTCCCGTATGGTCACTTCCCCCAGCACAGCACACAGGACTACTCCATATGCCGGAGACTCACAGCTCAAAACATGTAAAGAGCTGGGTACAGTGGCTTATGCCTGTAGTCTCAGCCACTCAGGAGGCTGACGTGAGAGGATCATTTGAGCCCCAGGCATTTGAGAGCAGCCTGGGCAACAAAGCAAGACTTTGTCTCAAAAAAAAAAAAAAAAAAAAAAAAAAAAGACATATATTATGCTGACTTAAGTATAAAATAGAATCAAAGAAGTAACACAAAAATATCTTCACTGTTTTCTCTGGTTGAAAATTGTCCCATAGGGAGATTCAATTCTATTCAACAAATTTTATTAAACATGAAGATAGTAGCATATCTTCCTAATCTACTGGCTCAATTCATCAATATTTTGAAATTTCTGACTCAATTATTTTTATTATTTTTTATTTATTTATTTTTGAGATGGAGTCTTGCTCTGTCGCCCAGGCTGGAGTGCAGTGGCGTGATCTCGGCTCACTGCAAACTCTGCCTCCTGGGTTCACGCCATTCTCCTGCCTCAGCCTCCCGAGTAGCTGGGACTACAGGTGCCCGCCACCACGCCCAGCTAATTTTTTGTATTTTTAGTAGAGACGAGGTTTCACCGTGTTAGCCAGGATGGTCTCGATCTCCTGACCTTGTGATCCGTGCGCCCGGCCTGACTCAATTATTTTTAAGAGGACTGTTTCTAAAAGGATTTTATCTTAGTCTTAATTGCAGCCAGGTTTTTGCAGTATGAGTGAAGAGCCAGGACAAAAATAAGCAAAATACTAACAACATGCATTGCTGTGTGTATTTTATATCTTAAAGATTACATAGAAATGATCAAGTTTGTTAGGAGTCTATGTACTGCTTTTTAGTTCACAGAAACATAAGAAAAATGAAAGAAAGGATAAAAATGAGTGGCTGGGCGCAGTGGCTCACACTTGTAATCCCAGCACTTTGGAAGGCTGAGGCGGGCGGATCACGAGGTCAGGAGTTCAAGACCAGCCTGACCAACACAGTGAAACCCCACCTCTACTAAAAATACAAAAATTAGCTGGGTGTGGTGGCAGGCATCTATAATCCCAACACCTTGGGAGGCTGAGGCAGGAGAATTGCTTGAACCTGGGAAGCGGAGGATGCAGTGAGCCGAGATCGTGCCACTGCACTCCAGCCTGGATGACAGAGCTAGTATCCATCTCCAAAAAAAAAAAAAAAAAAAAAAAAAAGGATAAAAATGAACTCTTACCTTTTCTTATTTTGGGATTTGACTGAACTTCCAATATCACAGTTGTTACTGTATCTGCATACATATCATTAGAAGGGTTTGCCAGCCACTGGAAAGCAAAAGGCAGAATTAGGAAGTGACCTACCCAGGGTGACCAACCACAAAGGCTACAACTACAACCCACCAAACCATGGACTGTACATATGGAACTACTGCTTCTAGCATTTTCAATGAAATTAACTGACTCATTGTTTACTGAAATTAATAATACTATAGTCCTCTAATTTTCTGTAAACAAAAGTAAATGGTACTGAGCACTTCCTTTCGACACAGTGTTTTATAGGCATTATCATTTAATTTTCATAACAGCATGATTAATTTCATTTTATAAAAGAGAAAACTGACTTAAAAGTAACTTGCACAGGATAATTACCGGTGCTGGGACTGAACTCAAATTCCTAATGCTTATATTTAGTATAGTATATGACTACAGACAGAATGCGAAGAGGGTAATTTTTTTTTTTTTTGAGATGGAATTTTGCTCCCGTTGCCCAGGCTGGAGTGCAATGGCGTGATCTTGGCTCACTGCAACCTCTGCCTCCCAGGTTCAAGTAATTCTGCTGCCTCAGCCTCCCAAGTAGCTGGGATTACAGGTATGCGCCACCATGCCTGGCTAATTTTATATTTTTAGTAGAGACAGGGTTTCTCCATGTTGGTCAGCCTGGTCTCTAACTCCCGACCTCAGGTGATCCGCCCACCTCAGCCTCCCAAAGTGCTGGGATTACAGGCATGAGCCACCGTGCCCGGCCAAGAGGGTAATATTTTTAAATATTTACTTTTGCTTCTCACACTAAGCCTCAGATCCCCTGGCTTTTGTTCCTAGGGTACAATCTCTGACATGTTTACCCTAGGAACAAAAATATATTATCTACTATGTATGTATAAATGAATGAATGAATGAATGAATTATAGAGGCAGGGTCTTGCTGTATTACCCAGGCTGGTCTTGAACTCCTGGGTTCAAGTGATCTGCCCACCTTGGCCTCCCAAGGTGCTAGGATTACAGGTGTGAGCCATCATACACAGCCTCTAATAGTATTTGGTAGAATGAGCTAAATTAATGTCTCCAATAACTTCCCCCTTTTTCTGATATTAACATTTTATATATTGTTCTATGTAACTTCATGTTTATAGATAACTACTCCTTTTCACACTTTCTTTCTTTTTTTTCTTTTGAGACAGCGTCTCGCTCTGTCACTCAGGTTGGAGTGCAGTGGCGTGATCCTGGCTCACTGCAACCTCTGTTTCCCAGATACAAGTGGTTCTCCTGCCTCAGCCTCCCAAGTAGTTGGGACTTTAGGTGCCTGCCACCACGTCTGGCTAATTTTTGTATTTTTAGTAGAGACGGGTTTTCACCATGTTGGCTAGGGTGGTCTCGAACTCCTGATCTCAGGTGATTCACCTGCCTTGGCCTCCCAAAGTGCTGGGATTACAGCTGTCAGCCACTGGGCCTGGCCTGACACTTTCTTTAGTTGCTTTTAGCCTTATGAATCAAATTTAGACTTAAATCACAGAATTGCATTGGGACCAAAGCTGACAAATCTTTTTTGTTTTAAAAATAGAATGTATGCGAGGCGGGTGGATCACTTGAGGTCAGGAGTTCAAGACCATCCTGGCCAATGTGGTGAAACCCCATCTCTAACTAAAAATACAAAAATTAGCTGGGCATGGTGGCATGCACCTGTATAGTCCCAGCTAGTCAGGAGGCTGAGGCAGAAGAATCGTTTGAACCTAGGAGGTGGAGGTTGCAGTGAGCTGAGATCACACCACTGCACTCCAGCCTGGGTGACAGAGTAAGACTCTGTCTCAAAAAAAGAAAAAAAAAAATTAGAATGTATGAATGAAATAGTTCACCATCTACCTTGGCAATTTATATACAATTCTACCTTGGGGCATAGCAGTAGACAAGGTACCTCCCTGGACTATTCAATGATAGGACTCACTTTCAAAGTCCTTCTTTAAACTTAATAGGTGCCAATCTATCAAAATCAACCATGCAATTCATTTGGTATCTGTCTTCCAAACTCCACAAGGTGGAGTTTAAAATTCTAATAGGAACCATATCACTTAATTTAATAATTTCTATCCTTTCCAGATTTGGGTCACTTTATTGTTGTTTATTTGAATCTTCAAAATTCTGCTCTTTTAACGAGTGGTACCTAAGTTTGTTTTAATTTAACAGAATTAAATTTTTACCTTAAGAATTGTAAAACCTTCTGATATAACTAAAGACATCCTGGAGTACCACAAAATCAGGTAAGACTTATAGGAAAGGACTATATTTATCACACATACTAAATAAGAACCCTTAATTTATTATTAGGTTTTTTTGTGACTACATAGAAAATGCTCAGCTACTTAATTATACTTAATGCTGATCCTTAAAACACACACACACACACACACACACACACACATATACTTTCCAACAATATTCTTTTTCTAATTGGGAAGACACTAATTTTCTCTACAATTGTTCATGAACTCTTTTTAAAACTTTTTTCCCCTCATTGTTTAGGTAAATGATCCTTTCTTACTTCTAATACCACCATGCCTGGTTCTTGTATTACAGTAATATTTTTGAACACTTTCAGAGCAGGTTTTTCTTGAATTTCTAATTCTTCCACATCACCTGAAAGAAAGACGTAACTATAAGATGTATATACTTTTCTGATAATCTTCCAGAGACCATTCATTTGTTTATAGAGACAGCTAAAATAAAGCAGCTACACAATTAAAAAGTTAGTAACTCATTTGTATAGTCAATTTTTAAACAGCAAAGTACAGCAACGGAAAGGTCTGAACATGTATTGCAAACATTCAACTAGATAGCATTTACCCTGGACATCAAACATTTTATCAGTAGCAAACTTAAGTGATGCTCAAACATCTATCTTTTGTATACAAGAGATTTAGCCTTCCACTAGCATCTTAACATATAACATAAAATTTGTCAATTGTTGCCAGCTAGTTTCATCTACCTTCTGTCTTCGTAAGCGTCAACATTCTACAGCGGAATTCCATTGTTGAAGAGACTTTTCTGGTCTTTCTAGCATCCTCTTAATCAAGGACAGTTCAGACATATTTTATTAACCTTCTATGTTATGACAGATTATCCTAGTGCAAGGTTCCAAGGTTTAAAAAAAAGATTCTTTCTACTGGTTTATTTTATGGTGGTACTTGATGAGTCATGAAGAGCATTACTGATGGAAAATGTATTTTGTAATATGAAGTATTCTTGCTCTATCAGAAAGTCTACACCTTTTAATTTAGTCACGGCCCCTCATGATGTTAATATACAAAATCTCGAACCCAAATGGTCTAATAATGAAAGCAGACTAGGTTTATTTTCTCACTGGCCTTTGGCCAGTGGTCATGAACTCTTATAAAACCTGCTGTATAGACTGGTATCAATAGAACCAGAAAAATTATTTTCACTGATCAAAGAAAAGAAACAGATAAAATTTTAGGTATGGTCAAGTAAAATAGATTTCAAACATAAGGAACAAAGACTACTAAATTTTAAGTGGGTCAAAGATAAGTATTATGGAATTAAAAAAAATTTTTGAGTATATTTCCTTTTTTAATTTTTTTTAAGTTTTTATTTTTTTCCCAGGACCATCAGGCAAGAATATGAGTGTATTTTCTAAAATTTCACATAAAGGCAATAATAATATGATCATATATATTAATAAAACTTACACAATTCTGAGACAATTATCAAAATTAAGTAACATTCTTTTCTAGATAGAAAATTATCTTACTAAAAGACAGAAAACAATGAAATGAATTTCAGTACACACACACACCTGTCAATTTCTGCAGCTGGTAATAGAGCAAATTAAAGGGACCAGTATACGGAATGGCTTGGGTCTGCTTCACAGTGCTCATGGCCAAGTCAGTATAATCTGAAGAGAAAATGAGAAGAGACTTGAAGAAATACTAGTCCTACAAAACACATACCAGGAGCAAAGAAAAAAGAAATAAAAGCAAAGTAAATGTGAACATGTTTTTCAGAAAGCTAACAAGATGCTCCTTAATTTGGTACCACCTTACATTTCCCCACTGATCTCCCTATGTCCCTACCTCTCCCCTTCAGTTAACTTCTGCTCCAGCTGTAAGAAAGCACCTTATGGCCAGGCGTGGTGGCTCATGCCTGTAATCCCAGCACTTTGGGAAGCCGAGGCAGGTGGATCACGAGATCAGGAGTTCAAGACCAGCCTGGCCAAGATTGTGAAACACCGTCTCTACTACAAATACAAAAATTAGCTAGGCGTGGTGGCACATGCCTGTAGTCCTAGCTACTCGGGAGGCTGAGGCAGAGAATTGCTTGAACCCAGGAGGCAGAGGCAGAAGTGAGCCGAGATCGTGCCACTGCACTCTAGCCTGGGCAACAGAGCAAGACTCCATCTCAAAAAAAAAAAAAAAAAAAAAAAAAAAAGCACCTCATGTCCCCAAACATACCAGGTTCTTGGATGCCACAGAGCTGGTATGCCAGCTGTCATCTGCCTTCTTTCCTTGGTAACTCCCAACAATCTTTCACCACCTGGCACAAGGGCTGCCTAATTTACAAAGCTTTTTCCAGCTCCTGAGGTGCACAGTTTCTCTTCACATACTTATCATGAGCTTCTATATGCCACTGAGCAATACTGGGATTAGCTCTTCCCAAGACTGCTTCCCTCATTAGACAGATTTCAAGGGCTGGGACTATGTGGCATAAGAGTAAGAGCTCGGGCCCGGCGCAGTGGCTCACGCCTGTAATCCCAGCACTTTGGGAGGCCTAGGCAGGTGGATCACGAGGTCAGGAGATCAAGACCACCCTGGCTAACACGGTGAAACCCCGTCTCTACTAAAAATACAAAAAATTAGCCGGGCATGGTGGCAGGCGCCTGTAGTCCCAGCTACTTGGGAGGCTGAGGCAGGAGAATGGCATGAACCCGGGAGGTGGAGCTTGCAGTGAGCAGAGACGGCACGCCACTGCACTCCAGCCTGGGCGACAGAGAGAGACTCCATCTCAAAAAAAAACAAAACAAAAAAAGAGTATAAGAGCTCACTAACTCAGAATGAAGGCACAAGTCAGACAGTGACCTATGATGCTATGAAAACTGACAGCAGGGCAATCTCACAGGTAAATACCTCACCACTGCTGCTATTTCTTTCTTTCTTTTTTGAGACAGAGTCTCGCACTGTTGCCCGGGTTGGAGTGCAATGGCGTGATCTCGGCTCACTGTAACCTCTGCCTCCCGCATTCAAGCAACTCTCTTGCTACAGCCTCCCAAGTAGCTGGGACTACAGGCACATGCCACCACACCCAGCTAATTTTTGTATTTTTAGTAGAGATGGGGTTTTACCACGTTGGCCAGGATGGTCTCGAACTCCTGACCCTGTGATCTGCCCACCTCGACCTCCCAAAGTGCTGGGATTACAGGCGTGAGCCACCGTGCCGGGCTGCTGCTATTTTTTATTCCTGCATAAAGCACATATAATGTATTAGTACCATGTAAATCACTGTGAGCATAGTATTTACTTGAAGATAATACCATATTCATTGGAAAATGACTTATTGATGGCTCAGTAAATTTATAAAGACAAAGAATGCACATGGAAATGTGTATCAACTTTGGGAAAAAAGCAGTTTACAAACTTAAATGTAATCTTATTAGTTTTGTGCAATTTTTCCTTTTTTTTTGAGATGGAGTCTTGCTGTGTCACTAGGCTGGAATGCAGTGGCATTATCTCAGCTCACTGCAACCTCCACCTCCCACTTTCAAGCAATTCTCCTGCCTCAGCCTCCTGAGTAGCTGGGACTACAGGCATGTGCCACCACATACAGCTAATTTTTGTATTTTTAGTAGAGACGGCGTTTCACCATGTTGGTCAGGATGGTCTCGATCTCTTGACCTCGTGATCCACTTGCCTCGGCCTCTCAAAGTGCTGGGATTACAGACGTGAGCTACTGCACCCCGCCCAATTTTCCATTTTTCTCTACAATGAGTTTCAATTTATACACACACATTAGAGGCATCAGTTATATAGTTGGTGTTACTTATTTGGATGTTGAAAGTTTCAATGTAATGAAAAAATTAGGCTTTACATTAATACTTTTTTGCTTTTAAAGAAATTATACAAGTTTTTGTTCCTACTCCTTTTGGAATGGCGAAGGAATACAAAGGCCCTGCAAGTGATGTAAAGGTCATAAAAAACTGAAATGCTTATGCAAAGGTCATAAAAACCAAACGGCTTCTCTGGGGAATCCAAAGTCACTTCAGAAAATAAAAGCCCACCAGTCTGTTGTAGAGGGTAGAAAACAAGATGAACTCAGAAATGAACTTATGTTTCCAAAGATGAAGAAAGTGATTTCACCAATAATTTCAATCTTTCAGTAGTTCATGGGAGGTGTTTTTCTCTCCCCACAAAGCTAATTAGCTAACTTGCCCCATTCCTTTTTTATTATTTGTCTATTACATAACATTAGGCCACAAGGTGAAGAGAAGTTTTCATAGATTTTCTTTCAGTGCTAAGGTGAAGTTGGATTTGACATTTAATAGTATACTTACTGGACAGGTCGCAAGGAGAAAGTATGTGATAATTAAAGTTTCTTTTAACAAGTATTCCTGAGACCCGCTGGCCTTGTTCTGGTTTTTTGTCTGCTAAAAATCCCATAACCTGTAAAAAAAAAAAATACTTGAAGAAAATAGAACCTGGTAAAATGCAGTTTTTCAGGTAATAAAATGCAGTTCATCATAATGAAGACCATAACACCTTTGAACTATGAAAACAACATATGGATTTAACCACGAAAAACATAAAATGTTTGATATCTCTATGATGAGGGCAGTTGCATTGCTACCAATGTCAAAGGGAAGAGTCACAGTGGCAGATCTGGCACAGTTCAGTTCTAATCAGTTCAACAAGCAAGTAACTTACTAGGTGCCGGGGCTTAAGAAAGCTCTCACTAGCTGCACTGCAGCAGGGAAGGCCGGGAAGTCCCCGTGAAACGCACACATGCACTCCCTCAGGCTGGCTGCAAACTCATAACAGAGAGTGAGGCCCACTGATACAAACCTGGGAGGCTGTGGTACACCTAACACTAAAAGCAGCAGCAGCGGCTTTGAATAAAAAGGTCAATAAAAACAGGTTATGGGGGAGCTCATACATTGAGGGAGAAACATTTTTAAGAGAATAAAATAACAACCGTTTAAAAACAAAAATACTACAAACATGAAACCCACTATTCTTTTTTTCTTTTTTTTTGAGACAGTGTCTCACTGTCGCCAGGCTGGAGTGCAATGGCACAATCTCAGCTCACTGCAACCTCTGCCTCCCGGGTTCAAGTGATTCTCCCACCTCAGCCTCCCAAGTAGCTGGGATTACAGGCACCTACCACCATGCCCGGCTAATTTTTCTATTTTTAGTAGAAATGGGGCTTCACCACATTGGCCAGGCTGGTCTTGAACTCCTGACCTCAGGTGATCTGCCCACCTCGGCCTCCCAAAGTTTTGGAATTACATGCCTGAGCCATGATACCCAGCCCCACTATTCATTTTTAAAAAGTTTCATTTACGGCCGGGCATGGTGGCTCACGCCTGTAATCCCAGCATTTTGGGAGGCCAAGGCAGGCGGATCATGAGGTCACGAGATTGAGACCATCCTGGCCAATATAGTGAAACCCCGTCTCTACTAAAAATACAAAAAACTAGCTGGCCGTGGTGGCGGGCGCCTGTAGTCCCAGCTACTCGGGAGGCTGAGGCAGGAGAATGGCGTGAACCTGGGAGGCGGAGCTTGCAGTAAGCTGAGATCGCGCCACTGCACTCCAGCCTGGAGACAGAGCGAGACTTTTTCTCAAAAAAAAAAAAAAAGTTTCATTTATTTATTTTTCTGAGACAGAGTCTTGCTCTGTCACCCAGGCTGGAATGCAGTGGTGCGATCATCGCTCACCATGTGCGCCACCATGCCTGGCTTATTTTTGTATTTTTTGTAGAGATGGAGTTTCACTATGTTGCCCATGCTGATCTTCAATTCCTGAGCTTAAGGGATCTGCCTGCTATGGCCTCCCAAGGTGCTGGGATTACAGGCGAGAGCCACCACGCCTGGCTGAAACCCAGTATTCTTAAATATAACTTCTCTCAACTGCAAATAAATGAGCTCAAAGGAATAAAGGTAGTGTGTTCCATACTTGTTTACCTTTAAGCAAGTAAGGGCAAACAGCAACCAGGCAGTGCTATATTTGTTCTCATAATTATAAACACAGAGGGTTGTATTTCACAGGATTTCCTAAGGTTATTTTCTCCTTAATTGTAGGTAGCTTTCAGAAAAGAACCTTTGCTTCTAGGAGACTAATTTTAATACAGTGATGTACTTGAGAGAGAAAAATAACTAAAGGTAATGATTTTAAATCATTAAAATTATGGGTGAGAAACAGAACACCCAACTTTTCCTGAACTCAGTTCAATTCATCTTCTAAACTGTCTGACTGCAAAACTTTTTTTTTCTCCCCACATATCCACCACCAGCAGAGTATGTGAAATACAGTTCTAGATTCCCAACTGAGTATATTTTTCTACAGGTATAAGAAAAATACTATTAAATCGGCCCCTGAAAAGTTTTGTGGACAGTAAGACTCAGGAGTAACTACGACCATTTACAACAAAAACCTCATACCCTAAGTTTTGCTAATTTCTTTTTTTCCTCCAATTCACCTTCAAGAAAGGATATTCATTAGCATCTGCAGGTTTGGCTCATTATGTATTAAAAGTGTGTCGTAAAGTTGCTTTTTTAAGATGGAGTCTTGCTCTGTTGCTCAGGCTGGAGTGCAGTGGCATGATCTCGGCTCACTGCAACCTCCGCCTCCCAGGTTCAAGCGATTCTCCTGCCTCAGCCTCCCGAGTGGCTGGGACTGCAGTTGCGCACAACCACGACTGGCTAATTTTCATATCTTTAGTAGAGACAGGGTTTCTCCATGTTGGCCAGGCTGGTCTCGAACTCCTGATCTCAGATGATTTGTCCACCTCAGCCTCCCAAAGTCCTGGGATTATGGGCGTGAGCCACAGCACCTGGCCCATATGTTGATACTTAAACCTTCAACTAAATCATTAAAAGTTTGAGCCTCAGACTGGGCACGGTGGGTCACGCCTGTAATCCCAGCACTTTGGGAGGCCAAGGCACGTGGATCATTTGAGGTCAGGAGTTCGAGACCAGCCTGGCCAATGTGGTGAAACACTGTCTCTACTAAAAATACAAAAAAAATTAGCCGGGCGTGGTGGTGGGCACCTGTGATCCCAGCTAATCAGGAGGCTGAGGTAGGAGAATTCCATGAACCTGGGAGGCGGAGGTTGCAGTGAGCCGAGATGGCGCCATTGCACTCCAGCCTGGGCGACAGAGCAAGACTCCTTCTAAAAAAAAAAAAAAAAAAAAAAAAAAAAAAAAAAAATTTGTGCCTGTAGTCCTAGCTACTTGGGAGGCTGAGAGGGGAGGATCAGCTGAGCCTAGGGAGGTCGAGGCTGCAGTAAGTCATGAATGCACCACTGCACTCCAGCCTCGGCAACAGAGTGTGACCCCATCTCAAAACAAAAAAACAGAACATGGGAGTTGCACATATCTCTTCAACATAATGATTTCAATTCCTTTTTAAAAATTTAAAATTATATATGTAATTTTTAAAAAGTTTCTCTTAGAAGTATTTCTAAACGAGTTGTGATCAACAGAAGTAAAGATGCAGGCTTCTGACAGCATCCCTCTAAAAAGCCAGCTCAGGCTTTCCTTAACTATTTCAACTTTAAATTCTGAAAATGTTACATTTCACTCTCAAAAATGATTAATTCTTTTTTTATTTTTTTGAGACAAGGTCTTGCTCTGTCACCCAGGCTGGAGTGCCGTGACAGGACAATGGCTCACTGTAGCCTCAACCTCTGGAGGTCAAGCCATCCTCCCACCTCAGCCTCCCAGGTAGTTGGGACTACAGGAGCATGCCACTGCACCCAGCTAATTTTTGTATTTTTCGTAGAGACTGGGTTTCACCACGTTGCCGAGCCTGGTCTTGAACTCCTGAGCTAAAGCGATTTGCCTGACTTGGCCTCCCAAAGTCCTGGGATTACAGGAGTGAGCCACCGTGCCCAGCCTTGATTACTTCTTTTTTGTTTGTTTGTTTGTTTTGAGACACAGTCTCACTCTGTCACTCAGGCTGGAGTGCATTGGCGCGATCGCAGCTCACCGCAACCTCCATCTCTCAGGTTCGATCTCAGCTCACTACAACCTCCACCTCCTGGGTTCAAGGGATTCTCCCGCCTCAACCTCCCAAGTAGCTGGGATTACAGGCACCTGCGACCACACCCAGCTAATTTTTTTATTTTTTATTTTATTTTTGATAGAGCCGGGGTTTTACCATGTTGGCCAGGTTGGTCTCCAACTCCTGACCTCAAGTGATCCACACACCTTGGCCTCCCAAAGTGCTGGGATTATAGGCAGGAACCACCGTGTCCGGCCGATTAATTTTTAAAGAGAAAATGTTTCATATATTCCATCATATCTACACAAACATATATGTTTAGAGATATGAGCCTATCTTCAGATTCTCAGGGAGAATGACAAGAGGTGGACACAAGGCTATACTGGCTACAGTAACAAACAGTAACAAACAGTTCTTTACCCTCAGATGTGGGTAGGAAAAGCAAGTGGGGATATGGATTAAAGAGCTATGAGATTCAGCTGCATTAAGATCTAATCTAGGCTGGGCACGGTGGCTCACGCCTGTAATCCCAGCACTTTGGGAGGCGGAGGTGGGTGGATCACGTGGTCAAGAGATCAAGACTATCCTGGCCAACGTGGTGAAACCCCATCTCTACTAAAGATGCAAACATTAGCTGGGCGTGGTGGCGCGCACCTGTAATCCCAGCTACTCAGGAGGCTGAGGCAGGAGAATCGCTGGAACCCAGGAGGCGGAGGTTGCAGTGAGCCGAGATCGCACCATTGCACTCCAGCCTGGTGACAGAGCGAGACTCCGTCTCACACACACACAAAAAAAATCTAATCTAGCTGAACATTTTCCACCTGAAGAAATGAATGCACAGAACCAAAAGAAGCCAAAAAGGATAAGGATAAAATTCCTGTAGTATAACAAGTAGACAGAAATAAGCATATTCTTTTGACTAAAGATCTATTTTCTTAAGAAGTACAGTCTTTCCTGAAGAAAAAACATGGATTGGACAGACAGGAACCATAACCTTTTACCTTGGCTAGTTTTTCTCCTCTGAAGTTTAAGGTCACTGCTTCTGTATTCCGAGGATTATGAACCTCTATGTGAACTTCATCGTTATCTTCATATTCTCGAATCAGTGCTGCTTTCAATCTGGCCATTTCGTTCTGTTCTCCATGGACTAAAATCTACATAGAATAAATGTTAAAAGAATATATGGAAACATCATTCAGCTTAATCATGGTCCTTAGTTGAATTAAATATATGAAATAGAGACATACTTGGAAGTTATGAAACTTTACTACTTTTAAGGACCTCCAGCCGATTCAACTTGTATACACATATTCATTCTGTTTGATCCTTATGTGGTACTATTTGAACAAAGAGTAAAGAAACTTCTTTTCTACTCCAGTCTTTGCCACTAACGAGATACACGCCTTTTCCATGTTTCACTGCTTCTATGTTCACAGTGGTAAAGGGCTGACTTCTGTAGTCTCTTCTAGTTTTAAATGCCTATGACTCTTGTACAAAACTATTGCTACCCTACTGTCTTAGAAAACACCCATGGTTCTCTTTTTTCTTTTTGTGAGATGGAGTCTTGCTCTGTCGCCCAGGCTGGAGGGTAGCAGTGGTGTGATCTCAGCTCACTGCAGCCTCTACCTCCTGAGTTCAAGCGATTCTCCTGCCTGAGCCTCCCGAGTAGCTGGCACTATAGGTACACGCCACTATGCCTGGCTAATTTTTTGTATTTTTAGTAGAGATGGGGTTTTACCATGTTGGTCAGGCTGGTCTCGAACTCTTGACGCCCACCTTGGCCTCCCAAAGTGCTGGGATTACAGGCTTGAGCCACTGTGCCTGGCCTACCTCATATATTGATATATTTTTGGAGACAGGGTCTCACTCTGTTGCGCAGGCTGGAGTCCAGTGATGTGATCATGGCTCACTGAAGCCTCAACCTCCAGGGATCAAGCAATCCTCCTGCCTCAGCCTCCCACGTAGCCGGGACTACAGGCACACGCCACCATGCCCGGCTAATATTTGTATTTTTTGTAGAGACAGGGTCTCGCATATTGCCCAAGATGGTCTTGAACTCCTGGGCTCCAGTGATCTGCCCATCTTGGCCTCCCAAAATGCTAGGATTATAGGCGTGAGCCACTGTAACTATCCTAATAAAATATTTCAGAACCAAATGGAACATTTTATTACTTTATATATTTCTTTATTTAAAGAGAGTCTTGCTCTGTTGCGCAGGTTGGAGTGCAGTGGCATAATCTTGGCTCACCGTGGCCTCAATCTCCCAGGCTTATACAATCCTCCCACCTTAGCCACCCAGGTAGCTGGGACTACAGGCATGAGCCACCATGCTTGGCTAGTTTTATTTTATTCTTGCAGAGACAAGGTCTCACTATGTTATCTAGGCTGGTCTCAAACTTCTGGGCAGTCTTTCCACCTCAGCCTTGCAGAGTGGTACGATTACAGGCATGAGCCACTACACTCAGCCCCAAATGGAATATTTTAGAGGGTATTTACAACAACAGCATTAGCTACCAGTCCCTTTCCATTCACTTTTGTAACTTCTATCTTACAAGACAGATTGTTCTTTTTTTTTTGAGACAGTCTTACTCTGCCACCCAGGCTGGAGTGCAGTGTCGTGATCTTGGCTCACTGCAGCCTCTGCCTCCAGGGTTCAAGGGATTCTCATGCCTCAGCCTCCAAGTAGCTGGGATACAGGTGTGAACCACCATGCCTATCTAATTTTTATACTTTTTTTTTTTTTTTTTTTGAGACCGAGTCTCGCTCCGTTGCCCAGGCTGGAGTCCAGTGGCGTGATCTCGGCTCACTGCAAGCTCCGCCTCCCAGGTTCACGCCATTCTCCTGCCTCGGCCTCCCGAGTAGCTGGGACTACAGGCACCTGCCACCACACCCGGCTAATTTTTTTGTATTTTTAGTAGAGACGGGGTTTCACCGTGTTAGCCAGGATGGTCTCCATCTCCTGACCTCGTGATCTGCTCGCCTTGGCCTCCCAAAATGCTGGGATTACAGGCATGAGCCACCGTGCCCTGCCTAATTTTTATACTTTTAGTAGAGATGGGGTTTCACTATGTTGGCCAGGCTGGTCTTGAACTCCTGGCCTCAAGTGATCCACCCGCATTGGCCTCCCAAAGTGCTGGGACTGCAGCCCGGCCAAGATAGATTGTTCTTAGCCTCTCACATGTGGTAGATGGCTTGTGGCTGGGCATAGCCAGCACCAGCACGTGGCAGGGGCTTACTGCTTGCTGGGGAAGGGCCTGGGCCTGGCTGCCTGAACAGAATCCTGGTGCTGCTGCTTATTTAAGCTGTGTAACCTTGACCAAGTGATTTCACACCTCAGTTGTCTCATCTGCAGAACAGCTGTCGGTCATGAAGATTAAGCAAGTCAGTTCATATAAAACACATATACAGCGTCCGGCACATGGTAAATAATCAATGTTAGCTAGTATTCATTACTACCACCAACACTACTAGTATTGCAATTTTATCCTGCAGCTATACTTTTGCTGGAGCTGGTTATCACAGGAAAATGAGCATGAAGTTCAACCCAGGAACTTAAACTGTCAGCAGAAGTAGAACCAGGAGAGTGACAGGATGAAATGGGGCTGAGGATGAGGTGGTGACACCACACAAAAGAGCAATTCGGCTTTTCCTCCCTGGCTTGGAAATCTGGGGGAATATTCATGCACACAGACAATAAGAAACACCTGGGAGGAGCCTACTCTGTGACTAAACCCTACACACTGCGACGCTATAGACAGGAGAGTGATTTTTCTTGACCAAATAATCTGCTCATTAAGGGCCAGTGGCAAATACCTGTGAGGCCCATCATGCTAGAAAAAACTCAAAAATGAACAAAAGACTGCATGAAAAGGTGCTCAACATCATTAGTCATTAGAGAAATGAAAATAAAAACCACAACGAGATACCACTTCACATTTGCTGTAAAGTGACACAACCCGAGTGTCCACCCACAGGTGAATGGATAAACAACATGTGGTCTACATATAACGGACCATGACTTCGGCATGAAGTGCTGATACATGCCACAACATGATGAACCTTGAAAACATCATAGGCATTATGATTCCTCTTATATGAAATACCTAGAATAGTCAAATTCATAGAAACAGAAAGTAGATTCAAGATTACCAGGGATGGGGGAAGGGAATGGGGAGTTACTGTGTAATGGTACAGAGTTTCTGCTTGTAGTGATGAAAAGCTGTGAAAATAGACAGTGGTGATGGTTGTACAACACTGTGAATATAATTAATGCCACTGGTTTGTACATTTAAAAATGGTTAAAACTGCAAATTTTATGTTAGATATTTTACCACAGTAAAACGTATTTAAAAAACAACAAGCAAGGCCAGGTGCAGTGGCTCATGCCTGTAATCCTAGCGCTTTGGGAGGCCGAGGCGGGCAGATCACCTGAGGTCAGGAGTTTGAGACCAGCCTGGCCAACATGGTGAAACCCTGTCTCTACTACAAATACAAAAATTAGCTGGGCGTGGTGGCACGTGCCTGTAATCCCAGCTACCCGGAAGGCTGAGGCAGGAGAATTGCTTTAACCCAGGAGGCAGAAGCTGCAGTGAGCCGAGATTGGCGCCACTGCACTCCAGCCTAGGCAACAGAGCAAGACTTCATCCAAACAAACAAACAAACAAACAAACCAAAAAACCCCCAAAACAACAAGCAAACAAACAAAACTAACAAAAGGCCATTTCTTCTGCTTTCCAATACATTTGGAAAGGGCACTTCATCTATTTTCTATGGACACATGCTTCATTAGTGTTCTTCTAATTAAAAATACACACTTTTTTCAGCTTACCCCTCCTTTCCAATTCCATCAAAATATCTAATTTATTTTTAATAAGTTACACAATACTTAAAAATATAAGTCGGCTGGGTGCAGTGGCTCGCTCCTATAATCCCAGCACTTTGGGAGGCCGAGGCGGGTGTATCACGAAGTCAGGAGTTCAAGACCAGCCTGGCCAAGACGGTGAAACCCCATCTCTACTAAAAATACAAAAATTAGCCGGGTGTGGTGGTGGGCACCTGTAATCCCAGTTACTCAGGAGGCTGAGGCAGAGAGCTGCTTGAACCCGGGAGGCGGAGTTGCAGTCAGCCTGGGTGACAGAGCAAGACTCCGCCTCAAAAAAAAAAAATATATATATATATATATATTATATATATATATATATAATATATATATTAAGCATTTACTATGTGCCAGGCACCATATTAAGTGCTTTAGATATGTTCTCTCACTTCATCCTTACAATAACCTTATGAGCTATTATTCCTATTTACAAATGAGGTACAGAGAGGTTAAGTAACTTGCCAAGGGTTACATAGTAAGTAAGAGATGGAGCTGGCATTCCAAATGAGCAGTCATACTCCAAGCCTGGCTCTTAAATTATTGGAGAGGCAGCAGAAAATAACAGAAAAACATTAGGATTGGGGCTGGTAGGTCTGAGTCAGTCAGTTCTGGAGAAAGGGGGCAGCTTGCTGAAATCAAAGGGGAGTTGTAAAGACCAAATCCGAGCGCACGTGAAAGGCTCTGCTCAGGGGGTGTCGCATTAGTAGGTGATGATGCTTGCTTTGTGAACTGCCTGCTGCACAGTTTCCTGGGTATGCACTTTTTTTCCCTTTAATACAATAAATGAAATTCATAGACTAACCACATGAGGCGGTTTCAAAGCACGAATAAATTCACTGGTTTGCTGGTAATCCGTGTGAGCTGAGAAAGAAATGTAATCAACAGACATTTTCAGTGGTAATTTCTGTCCAGACATAGTAGTGATTTCTTCAGGTTCAGACATGATGTGCTGTGGAAAATAAAGAAAAATAACAAAACAAACTACCCAGTTATAAACGTAAAGGTACATTTTCATTTTTTTCATGCAGTCATAAATTCATGTTAAATTTAGGACCTTCAGCACAAAATCATTCTAATATAACTGACTCAGTAAATATCAAATACTCATGTTCTCAATCAAGCAAACATTTAATGAGAAAAGTAAACAAATTAACTAAAACTCATCTATCTGGAGTGCTGGCAGTGAGAATCATAACTGTTATGCTTAGAAAGACAAACCTGTATTCCCAACTATTCCTGTGCTCTCCAAAGTCATTTCCTAAATATGTGGATATATTTCTATTCTGAAAATCTTTGTTTTTTCAAATAGGGTCTCACTTTGTCACCCAGGCTGAAATGCAGTGTGCGATCTCAGCTCACTGCAGCCTCGACCTCCTGGGTTCAAGCAAGCCTCCTGCCTCAGTCCCCCAACTAGCTAGGACTACAGGCACATGCCACCACACCTGGCTAATTTTTGTATTTTTTGTAGAGATGGGATTTCTCCATGTTGCCCAAGCTGGTCCCCAACTCCTGAGCTCAAGTGATCCACCTGCTGTGGCCTCCTGAAGTGCTAGGATTACAGATGTGAGGCACTGTGCCAGGCCTGGAAATTTTTTTTTTTTTTTTGGAGATGGAGTCTTGCTCCGTCACCCAGGTTGGAGTGCAGTGGCACCAATCTCGGCTGACTGCAACCTCCGCCTCCAGTTTCAAGCAATTCTCCCTGCCTCAGCCTCCCGAGTAGCTGGGATTACAGGCATACGCCACCACGCCCAGCTAATTTTTTGTATTTTTAGTAGAGGCGGGGTTTCGCCATGTTGGCCAGGCTGGTCTCGAACTCCTGACCTCAGGTGATCCACCCGCCTTGGCCTCCCAAAGTGCTGGGATTACAGGTGTGAGCCACTGCACCCAGCCTGGAAATCTATTTTAAATACAACATTGTCACTAAAGAACTTTATAGAATAAGGTAAAGTAATAAAGATTATCAAAATAAAGAATCATATCATATTTTTAAAAATAAAATAGAGGATGAGAATGTGATGCCTGGATGCTCAGAAACTGCCTCCCAAGTTCTGCATATATTTTCTACAATTTCTACATCCCTAAGAGCTGAAAATCAATGTTTCATAATAGTAGAAAGTGGTCAACCCAAACACATTCTACAGCTTTTTAAGATCATATGTATTAGTCAACCTCTTCTTCATGAGAGGAGGGAGAGTATTCACGTGTTTGTCTCAAACAGGGTCCTGTCCATTCTTCTCTACTTGCAACCAGATGAGCATTTCTCAAACTTTAATGTGTATATCAATCACCTGGGACCTCATTATGCCATTCAGTGTCTGCATAATTCTACATCCTATGCACATCTCTAGCTACCTATTCCCGTCCTCATTTTTAAAAATCAAAACTTGTATTAAAGAACTACTTCAGTGCAAAAACCTGTGAGGACCCTGCCACCTCTGTGATTCTGAATAGGAATAACACAATAGCCTATGACTGTAACTGACCTTGGCAAGTGTCCCTTCTACACAGTATCCTGCTATAATGACACCATTCCTCTTATCAGTACACCAGCTTTCAAATAATTCTCTGGATAAGCCACTTTGCATCATGCCTGGGGAGGCCATTACAACACTGGGACCAATGTCATCAAAATGATCCATGCTCTAAGAGAGAAAACAGAATGGGAAAAGTATGTTAGCTACCAGCAGCTGACAAAGCATTCTTTCTTTTTAAAGAATAACAAAAGGCTAAGAGATTAATCACATCACTGAAAGAGCCTTCACAAGATCTGTAAACATTTTAAGTTCAGTTGCCGAATTCCTAAACAGTTTAGGCTAGGAATGGTAGAAAAACCAAGTAATAAAAAGCGGTAAGTTCACCCCGATCTTCAAAACCTTCTGTTGGTAGCTAGAGGGCCATCAGAACCATCAGGACCATCTTCAGCGCCTAGCAGGCAGGCAGAAAAGTAATAGGAAGAGTCAAATGGGTCTTGATCTACCCAAGACACAACTCTGAAAAAATATTCCCAAAGACTCACAATAGCTTTGCATGCTCCATGCATGTTTTGAGCTGGCCTGGAAATCAAAAGGTTTAACATTGTTCTAGGGAGAACTTGTCTACAATCCTTAAGCAGTTAACTTAAAATATATACTTTATGAACAAAGCCTATTTACAACTAGAAGACCACTTTTAAATTATTTCGGATATCAATTATTTTATTATGATTCAAGCATCAAGTTAAACAGTATTTTTTAAATTAAATAAAATCAGATTTTATTGAATGCTTCCATCAAAGTATATAAAAATTTTCATATATAGAATTTGCAGCACTAATCAAAAAGATGATTTGGTTTGAGTGAGAAGAGAAACTTAAATACATAATACAAAATACTTTTCTCCTCAGAACTTTTTATGCCTACGGCAAAAGAGATGAGTATTATAAATACTGAGAACACATGGCTACTTGGGGCAAGTGGCAAAATCTGTTGAAGCAGAAAAAGAATGTCAGCTGCTGAAGTTTTGATTTCCTGCAGAAAAACGATACCTGTTGAGAAGCGGTAAGATTCCAGCAAGAGGAATTCAGCCACAGTCACTGACATGCACTGCCTACGATTTTTATTTTATTTTGATAGAGACAGGGTCTCACTATCTTGCCCAGGCCGGTCTCAAACTCCTGAGTTCTAGTGATCCTCCTGCCTTAGACTCCCAAAGTGCTAAATTACAGCTGTGAGCCATCACTCACGGCCTCGTACCTCCTACTACTAATGACTGATTTGGTTTTATCCATCCTTGTCTTTCTTCCACAAGCACTCACCTTGAGGTTACTAATGTGTTTGAAAACAAAGGGATTATTGATGTTGATCTGTTTGCGGATTTTGTCATTCATGGCATTTACATATGTCTGGTACACTGCCATACACTTCTTGGCCAAAGATGATGCATAGTATATTGGAATGTCATGTAGTTCTGGGTGATTCTGCCAGTACTCATCTAGAGAGATTTTTCAAGAAACAAACATTACTTTGTTAGATGGGGTAAATAGTTCAAGTAATAAATGATACACACAGAAACAAGAAATGATACACATACAACCAAGAAATAAAGCACACAACTATATTTTAAAGAGTTTAAGCAAAATTATCCTGGTTGTAACTAACTTAAATTTACAAAACCAAAACTTATTTCTAAATAGTGCATGACCTAAAAAGAATGCTATGATCATAGTCCAAAGATGTGGAGGCTTTTAAACATGACTCAGTATAAGTTTACACTGAAGTCTATAACTTATTACCATAACAAGACACTAAATAATACATTTTTATTTAAATGTATTAGAAAAATGTATTAGAAAAAATTCTGTGATGGTTTTAAAAATGTATTATTAATATTTCAAACAGATTTATTGAGTGCTAATTACAAAAGAGAATTGCCAAGAGTTAACCGATTTTGAACACTTAAAAAAAAAAGTATAGTCCTATTATGCTATTATTGCTTGTTTTTGTTTGTGTTTTATACCCAGGCTGTCGACTAGCCTTGAGGGTAGTGGTATGATCATGGCTCATGGCAGCCTCAACCTCTCAGGTTCAAGTGATCCTTCCACCTCAGCCTTCGGAGCTGTGACTACAGGAGTGTGCTACCATACTCGGCTAATTTTTTTTTTTTGAGACTGGGTCTCATTATGTTTCCCAGGCTGGTCTCAAACTCTGGACTTAAGTGATCCTCCTGCCCAGCCTCCCAAAGTGCTGGGATTACAGGCATGAGTCACCACACTCAGCCATGCTTGTATTTTTAAAAACCTACTAACCAGTTTCTGATAATTAAAGAAAGCAGTGGGTAATATACCGTCAAAAGACTTATGTTAAGGGAAAAGCCCTCATTAAATCCCAAAATTTTATCAGGGTAGTATGGCTGAAAGACACCCTTTATTCTAATAGGTGTCTCTGCAGTTTGAAAATGTATTATATGCCTATTATATAATTTACATCTGTAATTTCTTTTTTTTTTTTTTTTTTTTTGAGACAGAGTCTCATTCTGTCGCCCAGGCTGCAGTGCAGTGGCGCGATCTCCGCTCACTGCAAGTTCCACCTCCCGGGTTCATGCCATTCTCCTGCCTCAACCTCCAGAGTAGCTGGGACTACAGGCGCCGGCCACCATGCCTGGCTAATTTTTTGTATTTTTAGTACAGACGGGGTTTCACCAATTTACGTCTATAATTTCTAATTTTCAAAACAACTTACGAAGACTTATCACCATCTTAACTAGCAAACTAAGGGTAAAAAAAAGGCTGATTATTGTGTGAAGTTATTCTTCCATTTGATGTATCAATGATAATTCTATATGAGGACAAAGACTTTCTGTCACATGCATTACAAATTTCCTGCTTTGTCTTCTAGTTTATCCCATTCACGATTTATTACTCTTATGATTTCTTAGATACCCTAAAGCAGACTACACCCCACAATCACGCCACCATTTCTTGTTTTCTTGTGAGTGTTTTTATGAATAAACTCTGAATATTAAAAAAAGTTAAATAATTTGCCCAAGGTCATATGGCTCTAGCCATATGATAGATTTCATCTGAAACACAGATAAGATTTGAAAGCAGCTGTTCTTTCTATTATACTACATTACAAGGGAGAATTTAAGGGAAAAGGGCAACCAGTTGCAAAGAACAGACGGTAGAATTGCCAGATAAAAATATCAAATACTCAGTTAAATTTGAATTTTAGGTGAACAACAAAAGATTTTTAGTATAAGAATATATACTAACGAGACCAGCCTGGCCAATGTGGTGAAACCTCGTCTCTACTAAAAATACAAAAATTAGCCAGGATCCCAGCTACTCAGGAGGCTGAGGCAGACGAATAGCTTGAACCCGGGAGGCACAGGTGGTGGTGAGCCAAGATTGTGCCAAGCCGAGATAGCGCCACCACACTCCAGCCTGGGTGACAGGGTGAGACTCTGTCTCAAAAAAAAAAAAAAAAAAAAAAAAAAAAAAGAATATATATTAAATATTTGGTACACTTATACTAAAACATTATTCATTATTTATCTGAACCTAAAATTTAATGAGTTGTCCTCTAGTTTTATTTGCTAAATCTGGCAACCCAATTTGATGGTGGCAACATTGTTTCAACTTCCTAACTTCTCTGTTCTTCATCTTACAGGTTACGAAGACTTTGATTTCAAGACTTCTAAGGATGAATTTGACTTGCAGTTAGGAAGGAGGACCAATCAAGATCAAAAGACTGAATTAGATTCGGATTTGGGAAATTCAGCTTCTAGAAGTCCTATCTGTTACAGATTTCCTTTTCATCCGGGGTCATTTCTTCCAACTTTCCTTCTGTTTTCCTTTTCAGTGTGACAGGGATACTATTTTTTCTCCTCCTCACCAAGATGGCAGAACAGAGAGGAAGAGCTAAGATGCAAGTGTTTCTAGTGCTTCGCACAGAGGTGACACACATGCAAAGCACCCATTATATTATTTGCTTTTTTTTGAGACAGGGTCTCATTCTGTCGCCCACCCTGGAGTGCAGTGGCACAATCTTGGCTCACTGCAACCTCTGCCTCCCAGGCTCAAGTGATCCTCCTACCTCAGTCTCCCAGGTAGCTGGGACAACAGGCGTGTACCACCACGTCCAGCTAATTCTTTGTATTTTTTGTAGAGACAGGGTCTTGCCTTGCTGCCCAGGCTGGTCTTAAATTCCTGGGCTCAAGTGATCTTCCGCCCTTAGCCTCTCAAGGTGCTGGAATTAGGGATTACAGTCGTGAGCCACTATGCCTGGCTGTAAAGTACCTTCTTTTATTCTTTAATAAGAGTGCTTTTCCCAACTAGAATCACCGAATGTGAGGTAGAAGGGATCATGAAGTACAAATGTATGCTAAAAAGTAACAACTATTGTTTTTCTTATTACAAAAAATTATACATGCTCACTGAAGTACTTGTAAAATGGAGAAAAGCAGAAAACAAAAAATATCATCCATATCCTCACTATCCAGATTTAGTAGCTTTTCAGTCATTTGTGTGTGCATTTTTTACCTAACTAGGATCAGAGTACATTTAGTTTTTTTTTGTTTTTGTTTGTTTGTTTGTTTGTTTGTTTTGAGACAGAGTCTCGCTCTGTCACCAAGGCTGGAGTGCAGTGGTGCAATCTCGGCTCACTGCAACCTCTGCCTCCCAGGCTCAAGCAATTCTCATGCCCCAGCCTCCAGAAAAGCTGGGACTACAGGTGTGTGCCACCACACCTGGCTCATTTTTCTATTTTTGGTAGAGACGAGGTTTCACCATGATGGCCAGGCTGGTCTTGAACTCCTGGCCTCAAGTGATCTGCCCATCTCAGCCTCCCTAAGTGCTAGGATTACAGGCGTGAGCCACCATGCCCGGCCCAGAGTAAATATAGTTTTGAACTCTACTTTTTTGGTTGACTTAATATATTATGTGCAAAGTATGTAATTACTCATCTGTAACACAATTTTTTCCTACAATGCTATATTTACTGACATATTTCTTTGAAAATACTAAAATGATGAATACCTTTCTTGACAAAATTTTCTGTACATCTCATTTATTTCCCAGAAGCGGAACTGCTGGCCAAAGGGTACACATATTTTAAGACTTCTGATGGCAACCGGAAGGGGACGCCAGTTCACATTCCCAACAGCAGTGCATGAGAGTTGCTGTTTTCCTGGGCTATTCCTAGATCCAAATCCCTATTATTATTATTATTATTTTTTTTTTTTGAGACGGAGTCTCGCTCTGTCGCCCAGGCTGGAGTGCAGTGGCGCAATCTCGGCTCACTGCAACCTCCACCTCCCAGGTTCAAGCAATTCTCTGCCTCAGCCTCCTGAGTAGCTGGGATTACAGGCATCTGTCACTGTGCCAGGCTAATTTTTGTATTTTTAGTAGAGACAGGGTTTCACCATCTTGGTCAGGCTGGTCTTGAACTCCTGATCTTGTGATCTACCCACCTCAGCCTCCCAAAGTGCTGGGATTACAGGCGTGAGCCACCGCGCCCGGCCCCAAATCTCTATTTTTAAATGAAGAAAACTGAAGTCCAGAACGGTGGAATGACTCATCCAAGACCACGTAATTATCTTGATAAAATAACAAGATTTTGATCATCGCCTAAATAGAAAGGAAATGGCATACCCAGAATCAAGAGCAGCTCCTGAGCCCTTCCAAGAGCAAAGACAGGAATGAGACCCCTGCCTCCTCTGTTTACAATATCGTGGACAGTGTTACAGAATCTTGCTTCTCGCTCTTCACGTTTCTCATGGATATGGGTCCCATAAGTAGATTCCTAAATAATACATTAGAAGTGTGAGACTAAGACCGATGATCCTCAAAGAATTCAAAAGTTAAACATCAGTGAAATACTGAGGGGCTAAGCAATTCACTTCTCCATTAGCATGTCATTTACTCGAACATGTGTTGTCATAATAGTAATTGGGAAGAGCAAGCAAGAATGCTAGAATTCAGGCCCAGCGTGGTGGCTCACACCTGTAATCCCAGCACTTTGGGAAGCCAAGGTGGGTGGATCACCTGAGGTCAGCAGTTTGAGACCAGCCTGGCCAACATGGTGAAACCCTGTCTCTACTAAAAATACAAAAATAAGCTGGGCGTGGTGGTGGACGCCTGTAATCCCAGCTACTCCGGAGGCTGAGGCAGGAGAACTGCTTGAACCCAGGAGGAGGAGGTTGCAGTGAGCCGAGATCGCACCATTGCACTCCAGCCTGGGCGACAGAGCAAGACTCCATCTCAAAAAAATAAAATTTAACAACAACAACAAAAACAGGCCGGGCATGGTGGCTCATGCCTGTAATCCCAGCATTTTGGAAGGCCGAGGCGGGTGGATCACCTGAGGTCAGGAGTCCAGTCTGACCAACAGGATGAAACCCCGTCTCTACTAAAAATACAAAAATTAGCCGGGCATGGTGGCGCATGACTTATAATCCCAGCTAGTCAGGAGGCTGAGGCAGGAGAATCACTTGAACCTGGGAGGCAGAGGTTGCAGTGAGCCGAGATCATGCCATTGCAGTCGCTCACTCCAGAGTGAGACTCCATCTCAAAAAAAAAAAAAAAAAAAAAAGAATGCTAGAATTCAAATCTAGAACTTTTTATAAAATGAAATCAGGAAATAGTCCAAAACTGTATCTTCTTCCCATGTCCTTTTTTAACCATTTTGCTTTCCATTAGGAAGAAAAAGGTTATTTCTCCCACCTCTGATAAGTCAAAGCTTTTAAAATAGAAACAGATGTTGTTTCTTATACTTCTGTTTAAGAATATCCTTACAGTCTTACTAGGTGTGGTCCACTGACCAGAAGATTGACATCCCTTGGGAGCTTATCAGAAGCGCAAAATCTCAGACCCCAACCCAGATGTACTGAATCAGAATTTGTATCTTAGCAATATCCTCAGATGATTATAAGCATATTAAAATTTGAAGCACTGCTCTAAAGTATGGTACTATGAAAATAGCTACTTTTTCTGAGGGTTCAAAAAATAAATCTTCCCTTAAATTAAGTTTATATGCTGGGCATACCATGAGCAGAGTCCAATCTAATCTGCTCACATGTTGCTTATGGACAGCAGTATGTACTGGCCCACATGCCTGGGCAGCTGGGGAACGTGGTAGGTGGTGGAGGAGAAACAGACAACTCTTCCTCCCTGAACCACATACACCTGATGTTCTTATATACACCAAAAGCTTGCAAGATTTCTCTCCCAACCCCTGACTCTACAGTCAGCAACACACATCCCAAGCTGCCCCCAAAGAGCTTCTGTACACAGTTCATTTTTTTTGCTCCCCTGGGACTTGCAACCTAGTAGGCAGACATGACACACAAAGATAAACAAAACGATAAGTTAGCATGGACTAAGGGCCTGAGGACAGTCACCATGGCAAAGGCAGTGAGGTCACACCATTTCTTAAATGACCTGTAAGATGTTCTTCTACATATTCTCATCTAGAAATATATATTTAGAAGACAGAGAGAGGGCATAACCAGTAAAAATGATCCTGCCCAGAGACAGCCTGGCGTCTCTGATATTAGACTAGAGTTAATGCATTTAACAGCAAGAAAGTGAAGCTGCACTACAAAAAGAAGCACCTGCCCCAATTTTTTTTTTTTTTGAGACTGAGTCTTGCTTTTGTAGCCCAGGCTTGAGTGCAGCAGCGTGATCTTGGCTCACTGTAACCTCCACCTTCTGGGTTCAAGTGATTCTTGTGCCTTAGCCTCCCAAGTAACTGGGAGTATAGGCGTGCACCACCACACCCAGCTAATTTTTGTATTTTTGTAGTAGAGATGGGTTTTCACTGTGTTGGCCAAGCTGGTCTCTAACTCCTGGCCTTAAGTGATCTGCCCGCCTCAGCCTCCCAAAGCGCTAGGATTACAGGTGTGAGCCACTGTGCCCGGCCACCAGTTTTCTTATATTTTAAAAAAGGTAAGTTTATATCAAATAACATATTATGAAAGTGAGATCACAGTATTATTTTCCAAAAGAAAAAAAATCTGCTTACATTACATTGATTACAATATAGTATATTAATACTTACAATGATAAGAATATCAGGCTTAATATTAGGAATTTCAGCTGCCATTAAGTGCCTATCTTCTTGTCTTGAGAAATCACCAGTGTACAAAAGCTGTGAAAAAGATAAAACTAGAAAGTTAGGATTTGGGGAAGGCTTCATTTTGCTAGCGAATAGATTAAACTCATGAAATCCAAAAGTGCAGTTACAGTTTTTAAGTCTAAAACTGACAAAATTTACATGCAGTGCTTGTGTCCAATTCAAAATGTGTAGTTCAGTCAGTAAACGGTTCAGTGCTTCAATTATTTCCTCTAGTAAATGGGAATAATCTATTCCCAGTATCATCTCACAATGATAACCTATATAACATTAATCCACTTGAGAAGTGCTCTGAACTTCTTAGAGAAAAAGGGCATGCAGACAAGGAAAGGAGTGCACTGAGGTACATGGTCTAAAACCAGAGATAAAATCATAAGAGGGTCTGCATCAAATTCCAAGAGAATTCACCTCTGCATTTGTGCTACTTATTTTTTGTGCCCTGGAGCAAACTGCAAGAATAAGTGATTTAGTGATATATTTTACAATTCAATGTCTAAAAGTTCCAAATGTATAAGCAGCTGTGAAAAATTTAGGACATGACACTAGAGCATTGGTTCTCTGGCTGACGTTAGAATCACGTAGCAAACTCGAAAAGGAAAAGGCCAAGCTGCGCCTCCAAATTTTGATTCAACAGTTGTTTTTCAGCAGCTCCCTAAGTGAATCTTACGTACAGCCAGAGTTCAAAGCGGCTGCTCTGGAGTCTAGAAAGCCAGCGGCCCGCCCACGTTTTCAGAAGTTCAAGGGTTCCCCAAAGATCCTTCCTAATTAACCCCTTTCACTCTTGCAGTCCACCCTGCTTAGGGGCTTACCTGTGAATTCTAAGACATCAGGGGGACATGTATACCAAATTGTGTTTTAATTTTAAACGAATGCAGCCACAAAGACACCTCTTCCCTAACCAGTTTTCTAAAGCAAACGGAATCCTATGGTGTCAGGGAATTACTTTTTGAGATGTTTATTTTACTCTTTTCTCAGTCTTTAAAAATTTTTTTTTCCTCAGTCTTGATAAAGAAAGTATTGTAATGGAGGTAGGAACTACAATATTTAAAAGGAAAAGGTGTTAACCGTATTTTTATCTTATGTTTCCATGTTCTGACACTTTGCAAGTCTTAGGGAATTTTTTTTTAATAGTACTTGGTGGCACAAAGCTCTGTACTGATTTCTCTGGGGAGAAAAGCGCCACAGCCAGAGGGTACCTTCACGCCTGCGATCTCAATCATGAACATGGCGGCTCCTAGGACGTGACCTGCATGGTAACACCAAAACTTGATTCCCGCAACTTCCTTAACTTCATGAAAGTTGATAGTTTCAATTTTGTCCATGCTTTCTTCCAAATCTGTCTCGGTATACAGCATGTCGTCTGCTGATATGTTACTAAATTTTGAAAGATGCCAGCAAAAACAATTAAGAGTCAGATTTTTAAAAAAGCCTTTGAACACAAAGAAATTGTGGATAACATCTCCATGAAGATATTTCTTTAAAATATACTGTATGAATTATGGATTTAAAATTTCTCAGATATTTTGTGTATTTTTTTTTTTTACTCTATTGTGTGTATAGCTACAAAACTTGATTTTAAACAAACCACACAGGAAATTAAGACACTGAGCTCAAAGTACTCTCAATTTTCAGTAATACATACAGTAAATTAAGACAAAATACTCTTTAGGATAGTATTTCTCAAACTTTTTTCCCACCCCAACACTCCTGAAAGATATAACACACTCACATACGTTGAACCATGGCAGATATTTCTCACATTAGGAGGAGAAAAGATTTTTCTACAAAGTCTAGCACAACCTTTCTCCTGAAAATTATGTTAATGTACTTACAAAAAAGCAAGAGAGAACAGTGGTTAAGGACGCTGACTCTGGAGCCAGATTGTTTGGGTTCAAATCCTCGCTCCGTCTCTTACTGTGATGATTTTAGGCAAATAACCTAACCTCGCTGTGCCTCAGTTTCATCATCTATAAAATGGAATTGATAATAGAACCTACATCATGAGTTGGTGTGAAGATTAAATATATTTATCTCCCGGCTGGGTGCGGTGGCTCACCCCTGTAATCCCAGCACTCTGGGAGGCCAAGACAGACAGATCACCTGAGGTCAGGAGTTCAAGACCAGGCTGGCCAACATGGTAAAACCCCGGCTCTACTAAAAATACAAAAATTAGCCAGGCGTGGTGGTATGCACTGTGTGCCTGTAATCCTAGCTACTGGGGAGGCTGAGACATGAGAATTGCCTGAACCCGGGAGCAGAGGTTGCAGTGAGCTAAGATAGCGCCACTGCACTCCAGCCTGGTCAACAGCACAAGACTCCATCTCAAAAAAAAAAAAAAAGAAAAAAAGAAAAAAATATATATATTTATTTATCTTTGTGTGAAGTTAATATACATTAGGAATTTAGGATTGGGCCTAGTATGTGGTAAGCACTATTGAAGTGTTAACGAGTGTTACCACAATTAAGCATAACTCTTCCAATCCAGCCTAATGAAGTTTTAAAAGGACACAAAAGCTATATAAAGACTTCAAGGCCAGGCCAGCGGCTCATGCCTGTAATCCCAGCACTCTGGGAGGCCAAGGCAGGAGGATCACTGGAGCCCAGGAGTTTGAGACTAGCCTGGGCAACATAAGACCCTATCTCTTCAAAAAACAAAAAACTCTGCTGGGTGTGGTGGCACACACCTGTAGTCTCAGCTGCTCAGGAGGCTGAGGTGGAAGGACTGCTTGAGCCCAGGTGGCTGAGGCTGCAGTGAGCTGTGATCACACCACTGCACTCCAGCCTGGATGACAGAGCAAGATCCTGTCTCAAAAAAACCTTCAAGGTCAGGAAGGTGCTAGAAACACAATAGGTTTCAATGACCTTGTTAATGAATGATGAAATTACTGATATCCTTATACATGAAAAGGGAGCACCTCATTTTAAAACACAAAATGGTCCATATCTTGAACCACACGTACCATATAGAGCCAAAGTCGTGTATAATCTAATAAAGTAATTTACCTAACTTTGACATAATCAGAAAGAAGCCATCTATAAATAGCTTTTGTGGCATGAGTCATAAACGTTCTTCCTTTGAAACTTGTCTTCTGTAGAAACCAGGGCAGAGCTCCACAGTGATCCAAATGGAAACTTAAAAAGAAAGAGGCTGCATTAATTCTTAAAATTATTATCCATCAGATACCATGTAATGAAACTGTTGCTTACTGTACAAAACAAGTTTTATATAAACAACTATGTGCTGATACTTTCAGAAAAACCAAGAGTAGGTATGTGTAGAAGGAAGAAGTAATGCATACAGTTCTAAAATGGAGGAAAGATGTTTAAAGTATTGTTTTTAAACAGCAAAAAACTTTATTAGTGAATTAGGGAGGAAGAAGAATATCCCAAGCCTACTCCTGGCAGCCAGAATTACAGCAAACATTTTAACAGAATAAAGTTGAAACATGGATATCTCCCTGAGGTCACTGTCTTGTCACATTTTTCTATATGAACTCTATTTAAAAATAGTTTCAATAAAGGTGAAATGGCGTTCTTATAGAAGAATGTGATAAAACAGTGACCTCAAGGAGATATCCTGGAAAAGGGCTTTCTTAGTCTCAAGTTTTACAATGATTCAAGTTCTGTACTATCTCCTTCTCACATACTCACTGAACTTATACATAGAGGTAGGTAAGTTTTTCATAGCAAACTTCTCTAGCCTGTGATGACATTATGGAGTGTTGGTTTAGACTCAGATGTCTGCAATATGCTTCCTAGCAGAAAACACTCTTTTAAAAAACCAAACTCTCAAAATCTAGTAAAGAATGATCTTGATAGTAAAAGTCCGTGAAAAAGTGTCATTAATAAAGGGAAAAACGTACTGACTAATTAATAGGAGATCAATCTCAGCTGGGTCAATTAAATCAATATAAGGAAGAGCATCCATTCCTTCTAGGCCAGGGTGGATCCCACAGTCGAGCTGAAAGAGACAGGAAAAGAGATCACAATCTCCTGCACATTTTATTAAAATTCATTCAGCAAATAGGCAATAATTCTAGATCCATCACCCATATACTCAAGATGGACTCCAGGCACTAGCACTTGGAACATGATTCTTATTAAATGTGGCAAATATGCCATTAACAATTCTAACTTCCCAACAAATTTAAAATATAGCTCACATTTAGGGGTCACAGGATGCAAAGTACAAAACAGCTTCTTTCCAGCTACTTTTGGTCGTCATTCTAACAACGAATTAAATCTTTTTCAAAAACTTTGATATCAGATTAAAATTTTAAAAGTTTATAGATTTACTACTACCAGATCGACTCTCGTGAGAAGATAATAATTAGAAATGGGAAACTTACCTGATCAGGGTAATTTAAATATTTTAAGGCATTAGGGAACAAATTCTTAAGACTCGGTCATTAAAGTTACTTATTTTTATGGCGTTACTACCAAATTAACAAAACAGATGACTAAAAGGATGACTATGTCTGACCTATACATGTTCTTTTCAGATTGGGAGGAGTTGAGAAGAAAGAGGAATCAAAGGAATCTGAGACACAGAACTGACTTTCTAATGAGTACCTTAGAAACTATCTCCTCTAACCCCTCTACCTTTCAGGCTTAGAGAAGCAAAGTGACTTGGCCAAGGCCGGCAGCCCCAGTGGGACCTGGGGATCCAAGCTTCTAGGCCAAGGCTTGATCCCCACATGCTGGAGGCGGCTAGAGCTCTCAGTGTGTTCAGAGTGCTTGGGCCCTTGGGATCTTCCACTGGGGGTGGGGCAGTTAGGCTGGCTCAACCCTTCAGGAGTGGAAGAGGGACTTTGAAGAGGTAACAGTTCAACAGATCTAGCTGACAATTTTACAGTCATAGAATATATCTTCTTAATCAACTAAATTACTAAGTAGAAGTGTGTATTAGTTTTTCTCATTAACACTATACAGCATAGATTACGTGTACTATAACATTTTTCTGGGAGCTAAAAAGATAACTAGTCTATGAGAAAAGACTAACACCCAATACAGTCAGAGCCATACTATTAAACTGAGTACAAAAATAGTAATTACCATTATTTTTCTTCCTTTGAACTCGAGAATAATACATGATCTTCCTACTTCTTGCCCAGCTCCACTGTAAATATTCAAGGGGAGAAAAAGAAGGATTAAAAAAAATCAAAACCAAGTCCAATAAACTTACACTTTTTTACAATGTACACTACATGCCATCTGATGACAGCACGTCACTGAAAAATTCTGAGACGTAAGAGAGTTCTACAAAATTACAAAGACAGGGAAGAACAGTGTCCACATGAGAACAGATGAAAACTGATCCTTGGGAGTCCAGGGATCTTGCAGTTCTTAAAATTAAGAGAGAAGGCGGTACAGATCCAAGAAGCCCAAAGGTTTGGGCTTGATTTAAATTCAATTTTCTGAATTTTAGGATTAAATTATAATGTATTTAAAATGTAAACTAGCAGTTACGCAGATTATATAATAATACTTTTAGAATTAGCACTTAAGTAGAAAGCCATAAGCATTTCAACACTGTCATCTTCTTTAAGATCATAATGTGTATTTGCCAAATGGCTTAAATTTAAATGGCCGGGCGCGGTGGCTCACGCCTGTAATCCCAGCACTTTGGGAGGCCGAGGCAGGCGGATCACGAGATCAGGATATCGAGACCCATCCTGGCTAACACGGTGAAACCCCGTCTCTACTAAAAATACAAAAAATTAGCCGGGCGTGGTGGCGGACACCTGTAGTCCCAGCTACTCGGGAGGCTGAGGCAGGAGAATGGTGTGAACCCAGGAGGCGGAGCTTGCAGTGAGCTGAGATCGCGCCACTGCACTCCAGCCTGGGCGACAGAGCGAGACTCTGCCTCAAAAAAAAAAAATTTTTTTTTTAAATACTTATTCATACTGTGAATTTCAATCACTTTTTCTTCTACTTTCTGTTATTTCAGCATATTTTATACCAACTACTTACATAATTTTTGTTTCTTCTTAATAATTTCAGCCATAATTTGCAATGGTCACAAGGCACACTTTAAGTTAAACCTCATCTTTCAAATCCCTCACCTTCTTTGATGCCTTTTCCCAACCACTCTAGCTCACAATCCACTCACTCACTCAACATTAAGCAGCTTCTATTTGCCAAGCACTGGATTAAGTGCCTAGGACATGGAAATGCCTTACAGGGACCCTGACCTCAAGGAACTCAGTCAGATGGACATGCAATGGATCTATCCCCAAACTGAGATCCTACCTCCAAACAGGTGTTGATACAGAAGATCAAACAACTGTGGATGAGAGCCGCCATAAATTCCTGGCCTTCCACTTTTTAAACATTTTTTATTTGTAATTATTGTGGATACCCTGGCCTTCCACTTTAACTGGCCCTCCATGTTGCCTGGCTGTTTTCTCCATTTCATTTCCATATCAACTATTTTCAAACTTTCTCCCCTTTCCCAAATTTTCCAACCTTCTATCCTCTTCTTCACTTGAGGCACGGGCCATCTTCTGCATCAAAAAAATAAACAGTCCATTTGTAAATTTCCTCAACTTCATGTTGGTACAATAATTAAGAATACATGTACCAACAGGGTACCAACCTGCCCACATCTGTCTCCTTCTATTTCTCCTCTATAGATAGAACAGACCTCTCTTTCCACAATGAATCTTTCCACCATTCTACTCTACATACTCCCTCCCTCCGAGGAACTCAACACTGCTGTGTCATTGACATTTTCCTCACTGTCTGCTCTTTACCATCCAATCCAAATTTAAACATACTACAGCCATGTTCATCCCCAAATTAAAATCCCTTGACTCTAAGCTCCTTTAGTTCCCACTTTATTCTTTCCCCAGACCACCTCCTAGGGCAGTGGACCCTCTTGTACTTCCTCACCTTCTACTCGCTCCTCAATTCGCTATACTCTGGCTTTTACCAATCACTTTTCTGAAACTGTCCTTGCTGCTCAGTAGTCATTTCAGTCTTTTTTTTTTTTTTTTTGAGACAAGGTCCCCCTATGTTGCCCAGTCTGGCCTCCAACTCCTGGGCTCAAGTGATCCTCCCGCCTCAGCCTCCCAAGTAGCTGGAACTATAGGTGTCAGTCCCTATCTTGTTCTCTTGGCAGCCGTTGTCACTCCTAAGGAGTACCTGCTCCTTCCTCAAGCACCTCTCTCTTGGCTTCTCTGACCTGATGCTCTCATCTTGTCTTGCTGGCTTTCCTGTTTCCTTCACATATTCAGCCACCTCTGCCTACCCTTTAAATGTTGATATTCCGACGGTTTGCTCCTTGGCCAACTTCTCAATCTTCATTCTCATCTTTCTGACATGCTAAGGACTTCCAAGCCTGTATTTGTAACCCAGATTGTTCTTCTGAATTCTAGACCTTTAATACATACACGTGACACTAGGTATCTCTACTAGGATCTCTCCCGGGACTTCATATTCAAGATGCCAAACTAGTTTCCACCACATGCCCCGTACTTGCTCTACTTTCTTCCTGAAATGCTTTGTCTTCAGATATTGATGTGGTTGGCTCCTTTGTATCATTTGGGTCTCAGTTCCAACGTCACCTTCTCAGATGCTTTCCCTTGACTACCTCCTCTAATTTGCCCTTCACAGCAAGCCACAACCCAGCATCAGTTATCTTAATACAACTACATGAAGTTATTGTATCTACTTATGTCTTCTTTCAGGCTACTAAATGAAAGCTTCCTAAGAACAGAGGCATTGTCCATCTTATTCACTGCTGTATTGCTACAGTACCTGGCATGTAGCACATCACAAAAAATACTTATTGAATGAACAAAACTCCTCAATTTTGAACCTTGGAAAGATTATGCTAAATGAAAGATGCCAGAGACAAAAGAGTATGTATTGTATGATCACACTTACATGAAATGTCCAGAACAGGCAAATCTATAAAGAAGTAGATTAGTGGTTGCTTAGGGCTGGAGAGGTAGTGGGGATTGTCTATGACGGCTAATGAATACAAGGTGTCTTTTGGGAGTGATGAAAATGTGCTGGAATTAGAGAGAGGTGATGGTTGTATAACTCTATGTTAAGAACGACTGAATTATACTCTTTAAATGAGTTGTATGGTATGTAAATTGTGAGTTGTATGGTATGTAAACTGTATCTCAATAAAGCTGTTACGAAACAACCAAATTCCCAAATTTACTCCAGAGTTGCCCCATCTCTTATACTCCTTGAGTGAATAACACTACCCTTTCCCAACTGCCAAACTTAGGAATCTGATCATAACATCCTCTCTGCCCTGCCTTCCCTCCCCACAACCACCCTTCCAGATACAGCTGATCAGCCACAAAATCCTGAAGATCTCATTTGCATACTCTCTCACACTCACGTCACTCAGTACAGGCTCTCGTCACCTAGACTTGGAATCTTTCAATATCTTACTGAATCTGCTCTACTCAATCCATCCTTTTATTCATCTGCTACACTGCTGCCAGGAGAGATTTTCCTAAAACATAATTCCCACAATATCCATGCTTGCTTAATAGCCTTCGCTGGCTCCCTGTAATTGACTTGATAAAGGTCCAAACTCCTGTGTATACGAGGTGCTTCCTAAACTGGACCTCAACTGCCTGTCGCTTCATCTGCTAACTCAACTCTTTAGCAACAGCCATGAGGAATCTGGCCACAAGCTGTGACCACTCTCACTTTCATATGTGCCACTTCCACTGCCTAGAACATCCTGGGCCCCCCAGTCTTTAACTCCTACTCATTCTTTAGGACTCAGCTCAGGCATCACATTTTTCAGGATCCACGAAGTATCCTTTCTTCCTCAATCTGTCAGAAATCCCTTTTCCATACTTTCACAGTGCTCAGTGCAATGCCTACCTGCGCTCTTAGATTAGCTATTATTTACAAAGCACCTACCGCGATGTTCACTCTTCAAGTTTTATCTTATTTCCATATGAGAAAACGGGTTCAGTGAGATTGTTGTCCTACTAATTGGTCAAGTAGATAATGGACTTCAGGTCTGACTTCAAAGTAATGGTCTCCTATTATTCCAAAGTATCTCTCCAATATTTCCCACTGTGCACTGTAATTCTCTCCAAAAGGGCGAGAGCAATTAACTGGGCCCTCTGTTGCGTCTATATCCCCACGTGTGGTGCTTGACACTTGCTCAGTGTTTGCTCATTACAGGAAGACATGACAGGTGTGAACTAAGCAGAAGGAAACGGACTATGTCCCAAGCAGGTGCTCAATGAAGCCTTACTGAATGAATGTGTAAAGGAGATACTTTCTACCTTTTGGAATGCGTATATTCATGTTGTGCCAACTAATATCTAACAATAAACATGTTGTGGGTTCGAAATGCTCATCTGTAGGAATTCAAGTTCTCTACATTTGCATCTCCCCTTCAGCAGCATTCCCGACTGATGAGGATCGTGTCCACTGAAAGGCCACTCTCCTTATGGACAGTCGAGGGCTGAGTTTTTGTCCCTAACACCTCTGCACTTTCTCCTCTCCAGCTTTACACCTTCCTTATTCTACTAGGGCCTGAGCTGAGAAGATCGAAACTCACGGCAAGTCCCTAATATTTTCTAACTTCTGGCACATGTGAAGCCCTGGTGTTAAGAAACAGACTTAATTCTTCCCTGCACCGCTGTAGCCTCATTCAGGTCTCCTCTCATCCTGTCGGTCATAAGCTTCACCGGCTCCCTCACAGCTTGCCCTGACGCGCAGAGATCCGTGCTTGTGCTAAGTGAAAACGCTTCTTGTACGAAAGCGAGCGGTGGCCCCGTAAAACTTTTTTTTCCGACTCCAACATACCCTCCCTTGAAACTGAAAAAAGCCAAATCCCGTTCACTCTATAGCAGGCCCCTTCCGATCAACGGTCCTCCAACCCCTCGAGCCTGAGAAGCCTGGCCCGCAAGCGCGGACCAAAGGCAGTCTGCCGGGGTAGGTGGGAGCGCGGGCGACGGAGGAGGCCAAAGTCTCCGGTTACCCCTCGCGCCCCTCACAGCCCGTGGCTTCATTCCCTCTCTTGCTGGTCCCTTACAGGGGTCGGATCAGCAGCTGGTCGCTCTCCTCAGCAGGAATCGCAGACATCCCGAAAGTGTGAGGGCGAAGCGGGAGTGAGGAACAGGTCGCCGGGGTCTTCCTAAATTGGAAGCACAGCCACCGGTAAATAAAGAAGGAAGAACCCCATTCACCAAGAGCACAACTTCCGTCACTCCGGAGCCCGCGGCACTAGACTCCTCCCCTCGACTTCCGGTCGGGGGACGCCGCTCGCGAGCCTTCCCACCACTTGGGGTCCTGGAACCGGGGGCGGCACGTCAGGACTGCGCCTGCGCATAGTCTTGGAGGCGCGGCCCGGCGGACGTGGGCAGGAGGGCTGGAAAAACCGGCGCTGGAGCGGGAACGGGAGTAGCTGCCTGGGCGCCGAAGGCCGCGGCACTCCCACGCGGACCCCGAAGTCCGCAACCCGGGGATGGGCCCGCGGCTGCGAGGTGAGCGCCCAGCCCTCGTCCCGCTTGGGGCCGAGCTCGCGGAGGCCTGACGGGAACACGGCCCCGAGAGCGGTGCGGACGGCCAGGAAGGATGGGTGGGGCCGCGGGGCGGGCGGAGGAGGGATGCCTGGGCTCGGGCTTGGTTCCGGGCGGGGCCGCGCTCCCGGGGCGCGGGTGGAGGAGCTTGGAACCGCAGATCGGGCGTGGGCTTGCGGACTGCAGCTTCCCGAGCCGCTGTCGCCCCGGAGGGGCGGCAAGGCGGGCGGCGCGGGCCGTTTCCTTGCCTCTTCCTCTGCCCCGCTTCGGCCGCCTCCCGCCTCTCAGGGTCGGGGTTGTCTGTCCCCTTCGCTGTCACATCCTCCGCACCCAGCGCTTGGAAGGTGCTCCATCACGGTGACAGACAGGTGCCAAGCAGGCTGGCGTCTGGGAGGAACTTCAGAGCCGGCTCTCCCTAGGCCCCGAGCTTGGCCGCATCCGTCCTTACTCTGGTGACCCTGGGCAGGTCACTGACTCTTCGGGCGCTTTGGCATCCTCGTTTGAAAGGGGCTGTTATCCTGCAGCCTTGCTGGTCGGTGAGGGTGAGGGTGAGAGGGATCTGTGCACCTAGCACCGTGCATGGCACGTGGTAGGCGTTTGGTACATGGGAATTGCTGTTGGGGTGTCACCTCCCCAGAAAGTTCTCGGCTTCAGTAAGCGCGTCCCCTGCCAGGCGCCCTGGCAATGCAGAGGAGTCACCGAGCTCCGCCTTTGACCAGCGTGCAGCTGGGAGAGTGAGATCAGAGACCACAGCAGATCGTGGCGCTGTGATCAGGGGGTACACTCAAGCTGTGGGTCCCTTACCCCAGCCTTGAGATCCCAGGAAGGCCTGCAGCCTGAAACGGGCCTTGAAAGGTAAGAAGTAGCCAAGTGCCTGAAAGGTGAAGGACGTCCCGGGCGGTGCAAAGCAGGGGCGCGTGGAGCATCGCGCTGAGAACCAGGAGCAGCTTTGCCTTGCTGAGATCAATGAACTGTGCCCGGGTTGTGGAGGATGGAAGTGGAAAGGTGATTAGGAGCTGGGTCCTGGAGGACCTGGGGTGTCGTGCTGAAGAACGTTGACTTTGGTCTCTGACTTTGGAGAACCAGTGAAAGATTTTCAGCAGGCTAGTGGCATTAGATTCATGTTTGAAAGAAATCATTTTAATCGTTTTGGCTGCAGTGTGGGGGTAGATTTAAAGTGTTAGGGAATCCAGTAGGACAAGGTCCCTTATCCACGAAATATCCTTGGGTTTGTGAATTCCTTAAATTCATGCCAAACTTTGTATGGATGTGCATTTTTATAGGGTGAGGATCCATCACATTCATCAGATTCTAAAAACATAGTGTCTGTGCCCATGGTCTAGGATGACGGGGGCCCTGGTGGAGAGCTGGCTCAGAGAGCTCTTCAGGTGGGGTATACAGTGGGTCTTGGTGCCAGATTGGATGTGGGGCCTGAAGGACAGCAAGGAATTCATGATTTTCTGGCTTCCTCCAGCAATAATAGAATCTCCTGACAGGGAGAGGAGAGGAGCAGATCTGGAGGGGAGGATGATGGGTTCAGCTTGAGACATCTTTGCATTTGATGAGCCTGCGGAGCATCCAATCGCCAATCAGGATCATTGGCCTCATTTTGATGCATGAATAATTTTTTTTTTTTTTTTTTTTTTTGAGACGGAGTCTCGCTCTTTCGTCCAGGCTGGAGTGCAGTGGCGCGATCTCGGCTCACTGCAAGCTCCGCCTCCCGGGTTCACGCCATTCTCCTGCCTCAGGCTCCTGAGTAGCCGGGACTACAGGCGCCCGCCACCACGCACAGCCAATTTTTTGTATTTTTAGTAGAGACGGGGTTTCACCATGTTAGCCAGGATGGTCTCGATCTCCTGACCTCGTGATACGCCCGACTCGGCCTCCCAAAGTGCTGGGATTACAGGCGTGAGCCACCCATGAATAATTTTGAGGCAAGAATGATTTGCTTGAGAACATGCATCAAAATTGCAGCAGATATCAAAGACTTTAATAAATGCTGCTTTTTCCTAAGCCGCTGGGTTGATGATGAAAAGAAAGCCTTAAGGAGTTGCTAAGGCATTGTCGTGTCATGATTTTCATATCAAGGGATCTGAGGAGACACTTCAGGATTCCACTGACAGTAGAATCACATTTTGTTTTTAAAATAAGTTTTGATTTAAAATTCAAATCATATTTAAAATTGTTACCTATATATAAATATGATTTATATATACTTAAGTATCTGATGTTTAAATATGTTACACATCAACATTTTAACCCGTGAGCGCCATTAACATGGCACTTTATGCTGCTATGTTAACCTAGTTTCGTGCAGGCCTTGGAATAAGGCTCTCCTGCCATCTCTCACTGACAAGTGTCCTGTGCTGGTAAGGTTCCCCTTTGCAGCAATCACCCGCAGTCTTCTTCCAACACATCTCTCTCTTTTTACCCTTATCCAATGGAGTTAGTTCGCTATCTGGCAGCCAGGGTCATCGTTTAAAAAACAGAAGACACCTGATTGTGTCGCTAAACTGCTTTTTAAAAGCCTCCATTCCAGAAGATCACAGCAGATAAGCACAAAATAAATAAAAAGCCTTCAGAGTATTCCTCAAACTAAAGTCCACTGTTATCGCGGCCTGCCTGGCCTTCTGTGGCACTTTGGGCCCATTGCTGTCCTCCTGCTCCCGGACAGCCTTGACTGTTCCCTCGGGCCCCTCTCCACCCGCACGGCATTGCCTCCAGGCTATTTATGGCTGCCCTCACTTCTTTCAGAAAAAGAGCTACAGCATCTTTTTCTGAAATACCCACCCCTTCCTTCCATTAGTCTGTGTCTCCTCAACTTGTGTTAGTTTTCCTCATAGCAGTGGTTTCCTAATAATATGTTTTATGTGTGTTTTTCTTGTTGGTCTGTCTACTCTCGCTAAGAACGGGCTCCCTGAGGTCAGGGGCTCTGTTTGGTTCACTGATGCATCCCCGACACCTGGTAGGTGCTCACTGACTATCCAGGAATGAATGAATAAATCAGATTTTCCTGGTACCCCACAAATAAAGCAAAAATATAGAAATAAATTGGATGATGAGGCTGATTAAAAAGCTTGGGCTCAGGGGTCAGACTTGGGCAAGTGGCCTAACATCGTCCCCTAGTAAGTGGACTTAGAGTGGGGTCTCCAAATACGGAGAATCTTTGGGTTGCAGCAGGAGCTTTCACTGACTGCTGCGTGAGTTGCTCGTTCTTTTTCCTTCATCAGGTGCGTAGTTTCTCTGAAAAGCATCACCCAGGTCAGAATGAAAGGAAACTCTCTGTGCAGACCGCTGTATGTGGGACCTTTGAAGACAGTCAAATAGTGTTCAGTTCTATAGTGAGCAGATTTTCTTGTTCTCTCTGGAGAATACAGTTTTTGGTAAAAAATTGATCAGGTTATCTTATTCATAAATCATCTTGAGAGGCAGGTCACAGTTCCCTCATCTGTAAAAGGCAGATTACAGCCCACCTTCTGTGAGCCCCTTGAGGGAGAGCTTAGAGCCCTGCAGAGTGTGTGGCATATGGTATGCCCTTAAAAAGCATCAGTAGAGCAAATGGATATGTCACAAGGTTATCATGAGGCTATGACAGTAGAACTGTCCCGGGAGTTCTGTGAGCTGTGCAGCTTCATGTAGGTTAGTTAATTTGCCAAGTATAATATATGCTGTCCTTATGCAACTGGCAAGGATGAATCCTACATTTCCAAGGCATTTATTATTATTAATTTCAAAAAAAGAAATATGTAACACAGACTCTGGGAGGCAAGGTCATCTCCTTAACTACGCTTAATAGAGAGGGGAGGTGAGGTGCTGGCACCTGGGAATGTCTTTGTGTCAGCTTTTACTTAAAGGTATTTCAAAACTTCAAGAAAAATGCACATTTCTGAGAGGTGTGTATAACTTAGCCCTACCAAGTATAGAATGTGAAACTGAGAGGGTTACTGAATCTCAGTATCTCGACTGAAAAGCCAATGTGTCACAGTATATTTTGCTAAAATCTTGACTCAATTGAAGAGAAGTAAGGCCCTTAAAATTTTGAGAACTAGGTGACGTGTCTGATACTTTTGAGAAAAGTGCTTTTCACACCTCTAGGACAAGAAGGTTTCTACCTTTTTTGCTTATTGGGTTAACTTTCTGTAATTTAATAGGAAAGAATGAAAAGGAATAGTATCCAAGGGAAAAGTTAATTGATGATTTTTATTTCCATTTTGCATGAAGTGATTTAATGTTGCATTTCCTGATGTAACTGTAACCAATATCAAAGTTGCTTTTCCTGGCTGGGCATGGTGGCTCACAGCTGTAATCCCAGCACTTTGGGAGGCCAAGGCGGGAGGATCGCCTGAGAGCAGGAGTTTGAGACCAGCCTGGCCAACATGGCAAGATCCTGTCTCTATAAAAAATGAAATTAGCTGGGTGTAGTGGCACATGCCTGTAGTCCCAGCTACTCGGGGAGGCTGAGGTGTGAGGTCAAGACTGCAGAGCCATGTTTGTGCCACTGCACTCCAGCCTGGGTAAGAGCAAGACTCTGTCTCTTAAAAAAAAAAAAAAAAAAAAGTTGCTTTTCCCGATGTAACTGTTACCAATATTTGTTTTTTCAGGGGATCTTCTCTGGATCAAGCAATGGTGGTGAAAAATGTTTCGCAAGGGCAAAAAACGACACAGTAGTAGCAGTTCCCAAAGTAGCGAAATCAGTACTAAGAGCAAGGTAGGGAAATGGAATTTGGAACAGAATCATAAAGCAGGGAGAGTTTTGTTTCTTCTAGCTGATACTGTATGGAGGATACTGACCGTGGGCAGATCTCCTGATAATCTTCAAACTAGTGTGTTTTAACATTTACTTTTTGCACTAGAGATGCATTCTATGCTTGGCTTCATTTTGTCTGTTCTGGTAGGTTTTCTGAAATTCTTAAATCCATTAAACTAGATGGGACATGACCTATGAATGGTTTCGTTGAAATAAGCACTGATTTAAAAAATTTTTAAATGATAGAAATTGCAGGCATTAAGGGGCTGGGCCTCTTGAATTCTAGGGTTTGTGGTGTGCATAATTACTTTTACTTAAGAGTGAGATTGGCAGATAGCTGTATACCAGAGAGTTTTTGAATGCTGTTGGAAGGTAAGCGTGGATTTAATTCATGCAAAACAAACCGTTGAGGAGCTATTCAACTGGCAACTTTTGTCTCAAGTAATAAAGTGATTTCATTTTGACTGACAGATAATTTTTCAATATAAGAGTATAAAGATAGCTGCATTATATTTGTTCTAGGTTTTTGACACCAATTTTGTTGGTGTTTAGAAGAATGGCATTTTTATTTCTACCTCCTGGACAATGGCACGTGAACACTCATTCATTCACCGAGTATTTGTTGAGCATGGCTGTGTGCCAAACTCTGTTTAAGGGGCATAAAATAGAGCAGTTAGGGAGAGGGAAAAAATTCCTGGCCTCAGGGCTTCCATTTCAGTTGGGGGAGAAAATAATGAATAAATAAGTAAAATATAGAGTTTCAGATGGTGGAAACTAACATGGGGGGAAGAAACTACAGGAATGGAGGGGGTGGGAGATTGGGAGAGGGGCAGTATTCAACAGTCTGGTAGAAAAGGTCTTATTTTCAGGCCGGGCACGGTGGCTCATGCCTGTAATCCCAGCACTTTGGGAGGCCAAGGCAGGCAGATCACCTGAGGTCAGGAGTTTGAGACCAACCTGGCCAACATGGTGAAACCCCATCTCTGCTAAAAATACAAAAATTAGCCTGGTGTGGTGGCGCACACCTGTAGTCCCAGCTACTCGGGAGGCTGAGACAGGAGAGTTGCTTGAACCAGGAGGCGAAGGTTGCAGTGAGCTGAGATCACACCACTGGACTCCAGCCTGGGTGACAGAGCAAGATTCCGTCTCAAAAAAAAAAGAAAAGGTCTTATTTATTTTTTTCTACCCCTCCTCCCGAGAAAAGGCCTTGTTTTCTTGGTGGCATTTGAGCAGGGGCCTACAGGAGAAGTGGGGCCATGATAAGATCTGGAAGGATCGCAGTTTAGGGAGAGGAGAGAGCAAAGGCCCATGGGAGGAGCGAGCCTGTGTGTTTGGGGGACAGCAGGGAGACCAGCGTGGCCTGGGCGAGGCAGGTGCTGGTGTTGTGAAGACCTGGGCTTTTACTCTGAGAGTAAAGCAGGGGGCGCCTGGGGCCAGGGAGTGACAGAATATTATATAAGTTTTGTTGGGGGTCACTTTGGCCACTGTGAGCAGGGAAAGGGCAGGAGCAGAGAGACTGCCGGGGAGGATGTGGTAAGAACCTGAGAGATGATGGGGGCTTGGACGGGGTGTGAAGGAAGCGCTGAAACCTCAGGTTCTGCAGAGAGTTCGAGGTGGGCACTCATGGGACCCATGGATCGATGATGATGGCTTGTGGAGTATGAGGAAAAGAGAGTCATCGAAGCTTAAACCCTTAACATACCAGGTGCTGTGGGAGGCAGAAAAAGTGATTCATTCCAGGTGTTTCTACCTGGATGCCAGATACCATTTGAGACATGATTGACACCCAGAGACAGTGAATAATTCAGAGAACGTGAAGGTGCGTGAGGTAATGACAGATACTGCTTGAGGGATTCAGAGACTGGGGAGGTTGTAGGCCTAAAGTTGTGGAGGAAGTCGTATTAGTTGGAGTTCTCCGGAGAACCAGTAGGATGTGTTTATATCCTAGAGAGAGATTTTGATGTATTTTCAAGGTTTATTTTGAAGAATTGGCTGATGTGACTGTGGGGGCTGCAAGTCCGCAATCTGCAGGGCGGGCTGAAGACCCCTGGGAGTGGGAGTGGGAGTGGCAGCTTGAGCCCAAAGGCAGCCTGGAGGCAGCTGGAGGCAGACTCTTCTCCTTGAGAGCCTGAGTCTTTTTCCTTTAAGGCCTTCACCTGCGTGGATGAGGCCCACCCACACGGCGGAGGCTCCTCTGCTGTACTCCATGTCTGCTGGTGTAGACGTTAATCTCATTTAAAGAAACACCTTCACGGCAATGTCTAGACTTGTATTTGACCAAGTATCTGGGTACTTAGCCCAGAGAAGTTGATATATAAAATTAACCATCACAGAAGTCTTCCCAAAAAAAAGCAGGTAGTGAATGAGGCCTTAAAATATACGGGTCAAATAGGCATAAATGAGGAAGGGGGTTAGACATCCCAGGCACAGGCAGGAAGCTGGAGGCCGAGTCGGGTCAATGAGTGAGTGAGTGAGTGGGATGGGATGGGATGCCGTGACTCAACAGCCTTTTCATGATTTTCCACCCTTGCGAATGCTCTAATTTTAAAGCTGTGTGTTCACTCAGTCCCAGGACCGGGGTGAGGCGCAGCACAGAAGGAGGCGTCTCGCAGGGTCGCACAAGGCCCCTCAGGAGATGCCTCCCTAGACCTTTCATCCCGGGTGCCTGCCGGGCCTCCCATGTGCCACACATGCCATGCTGTTAAATAACAGCCACATGTGAATGAGACAAAGACACACGACTGCCACTCAGTTTCCAGTCAGGGCAGGGTAAGCTGGCTTATCTCAGCTGAGCTGGTGGCCTTGTAACCAGAAGCACAGAAACCTGACATTGTAGGAGTCCTGTGCAGCCTTAGAATGGGGAAACGAACCATGTTCTTGGAAGTTTTTGAACTCCTGGAGCTGCTCAACACAGAACCTCCCTACTGCCACTTCCTCAGCCTTAAGCATGGGGACCCTACAGGGGAATCTTATCTGTGTGGCCAAATGTCTTGTTTTATTTTTATTTTTGGAGACGGAGCCTCACTCTGTCGCCCAGGCTGGAGTGCAGTGGTGTGATCTCGGCTTACTGCAACCTCTGCCTGTGGGTTCAAGCGATTCTCCTGCCTCAGCCTGCCAAATAGCTGGGACTACAGGCATGTGCCACCAAGCCTGGCTAATTTTTGTATTGTTGTGTTTTTTTTGTGTGTGTGTGTTTTTGTTTGTTTGTTTTGAGATGGAGTTTCGCTCTTGTTGCCCAGGCTGGAGTGCAGTGGCGTGATCTTGGCTCACTGCAACCTCCACCTCCCGGGTTCAAGCTATTCTCCTGCCTCAGCCTCCCGAGTAGCTAGGATTATAAGTGCCCGCCACCATGCCCAGCTAATTTTTGTATTGTTGGTAGAGACGGGGTTTTACCATGTTGGCCAGGCTGGTCTCAAACTCCTGACCTCAGGTGATCCACCCACGTCAGCCTCCCAAAGTGCTGGGATTACAGGCGTGAGCCACCACACCCAGCCATATTTTTTTTTTAGTAGAGACGGGGTTTCACCATGTTGGCCAGGCTGGTTTCGAACTCCTGTCCTCAGGTGATCCACCCGCCTCAGCCTCCCAAAGTACTGGGATTACAGGTGTCAGCCACCGTGCCCGGCCAGAGACTATTATTTCTAAAGAAATTGGGAGTGTAGCTCTGAGGAACAACTCCCTTTACATGTGATTCTATTTTGCTCAACAGTTTTGTTGTTTTTTTGGTGGCAGTTCACATGATAGTCTACTGTCCTGCCAGTTAGCCTCTGAATTCCTGCTGCAGGCCAGACACTAGTCAGAATAATTGCAGAAGCACTGGACCAGAGACCTAGAATTAGAGACCTAGGTTTGAGATCGGAGCCATTTACTGGATGTGACCTTGGACAAGTCACTAAACGTCTCAGTCTCCTTCCTCATTTAGTAAGCAGGGATCATGGTCCTTGCCTGGCTTTCTGCACAGGGTTTGTTTTGGGTTCAGTGGAACTCATGTGAAAGCAAGGCAGAGATGTTCGCAAGAATATTCATAGAAGGCATCTTGTAAGGAGGTGGCGGTAATGGCTTCGATTTAAATCAACTAGGAATATTGCCACCGCATTTATCCGATATTATGTCATGGGACGAACGAACAGTTGGGATTATGTGATTTTTTTTTTTGAAGTTTGTTACAGAATTTGTCTTAAGAAAAATCTGCACAGTCGATATGCCTGAATAATTGACATGGTTTTGTATGTGTCAGCTCAACTCTAATAAATGATTTGAATGGGTTAGAGGACTTTAGAGAAGACAGGGCTGCTTCAGTGGAGATTTTTTACTTGTTTTTCTGTTTCTCAGTCTGTGGATTCTAGCCTTGGGGGTCTTTCACGATCCAGCACTGTGGCCAGCCTCGACACAGATTCCACCAAAAGCTCAGGTACATAAAAGGGTTGGGTCATTGATTGTCTGCGCTTTTCATTGATGTTCATGTGGTTTTACTGGGGTAGCACGATGAGTTCTTCAGTATTTGTGGCTTTCTTCCTCTCCTTTGCCACTTTTGACAAGAGTTTAGAAGTGGACCAAGATTTGGCGGGACGTGGGCTGAGGGTGTGGTGTGATTGGGGGAAGCCACATGGCCTTTGGAGATTGGCACAGGCACATGGGCAACTGGAAGTTTCAAAATAGTTTTTTAAGAAATGGGGTGGCAATAAATACATACACCTACTATGTACCCACAAAAATTAAAAATAAAATTGAAAGAGATGGGGTGGCAGAAGATGAATTCCATTGGCCTTATGTTGTCTATGGGGAATAGGGCAAATATCTTCGTGATTAAAGGGCTAAGGAGCCTTTCATTTACTCCAAGGAACCCAGAGATTCACCAGCTCATGACCACCACCAGCACAAGTAATTAAGGGGAGGATCTGTCCCAGACCCTTGTAGATATTTATGCAGCTGCCCGAAATTAGTAGATCTTAGAAACAGGCTGGGTGCGTTGGCTCATGCCTGTAATCCCAGCACTTCGGGGGTCCAAGGCAGATGGATCACCTGAGGTCAGGAGTTTGAGACTAGCCTGGCCAACATGGTGAAACCCCATCTCTACTAAAAATACAAAAAATTAGCCGGGCGTGGTGGCGCATGCTTGTAATCCCAGCTACTCGGGAGGCTGAGTCAGGAGAATTGCTTGAACCCAGAGGCAGAGGTTGCAGTGAGCTGAGAATCGCGCCACTGCACTCCAACCTGGGCGACAGAATAAGACTCCATCTCAAAAAAAAGAAAAAAAAGAAAGAAATCAAGAGGTGGTTTCTAACCTTAGCTCCCTAAGTAGCTGGTGGCTAACTGGAAATATATTCATTTTCTTGGCTAAATTCCTCTTTCTCCCTTCAGGAACCTGTCCTAGTGAATCTGTAACAGAGAATGTTGGAGCATTAGGTCCATTGTCTTTCCTGCCAGATGCCTTTAAAATTATTAAAGTTGTGGGCATCTTTTTGTTACATAACCTAAAAGTAATCATATAGTATTTCCTTAATATGGTTGAGGTTATAAGTCGTTTGTAGGAGTTTTTGTGTTGGCTGGATGTTGTGGCACACACAGCTCTTCAACCGTTGCTGTTACGTTAAGAGAATTTCTGCCTGGCATTATTCCATCGACATTAAAAAGACAAACTATGTGGTCTTTCTGATGGAACGATAGAGGAAGAGTAGGCTTCCTGAATGAGGAAAGCAAGCTAACACGGTAGGCCAGGCACAGTGGCTCATGCCTGTAATTCCAGCACTTTGGGAGGCCAAGATGGTAGGATCGCTTGAGCCCAGGAGTTCAAGACCAGCCTGGGCAACGTAGTGAGACCCTCTCTCTAAGGGGAAAAAAAATGGTGAAGAGGGAGAAAGAACCAAAAGTAAATACCATGCGTCATAAAGGTAATCATTATGTAGTAACCTTTTCTTTACCGTTTGTTTTGAAGGGAAGGTTAATATATTTATTCCTATTATTGAGACCTTTGTATACTATATTTAGTATACCATGAGTCACTGAGGAAAAGGTTAGTGAAATTTTAAGTTCTTCCCCATTACATAAAAATATTGTGCATTATAAAATTTGTAATTAGTGGTTATGTTCTAATGACAGTCTGGTTTTTATTTGGGAAGGGACTGAGGATACTCTGTAATGCAGATATTTCTTCTTAAGTCTTACCACTTTTCTTTCATCTTCAGGACAAAGCAACAATAATTCAGATACCTGTGCAGAATTTCGAATAAAATATGTTGGTGCCATTGAGAAACTGAAACTCTCCGAGGGAAAAGGCCTTGAAGGGCCATTAGACCTGATAAATTATATAGACGTTGCCCAGGTAAAAAAAAAATTCCGTAACTCTCTGGTTATGAGAGTCTGGGGAGCCAACTCATGGCTTTGGGGCAAAATGCTCACTCCTCGGGTCCACTGGGTGCCGCTCCGCTTGCTCTCGACTGAAGTCCCCGCATCACCACCGCACATGTGCGTGAGCGCTGAGCTGCATGGGAACGCAGGCGCTGTTCCTCCCTTCAAACACGGTACTTTTTTTTTTTTTTTTGAGACGGAGTTTTGCTTTTGTTGCCCAGGCTGGAGTACAGTGGTGCAATCTCGGCTCACTGTAATCTCCGCCTCCCGGCTTCAAGCAATTCTCCTGCCTCAGCCTCTCGAGTAGCTGGGATTACAGGCGCCCGCCACCATGCCCGGCTAATTTTGTATTTTTAGTAGAGACAGGGTTTTTCCATGTTGGTCAGGCTGGTCTTGAACTTCCGACCTCAGGTGATCTTCCTGCCTTGGCCTCCCAAAGTGCTGGGATTATAGGCGTGAGCCACTGTGGCCGGCCCACAGGACTTTTTAATACTTTTTTTTTTTTTTTTTTGAGATGGAGTCTCGGTCTGTCGCCCAGGCTGGAGTGCAGTGGTGCAATCTCGGCTCTTTGCAACCTCTGCCTTCCGGGTTTAAGCGATTCTCCTGCCTCAGCTTCCTGAGCAGCTGGGACTACAGGCGCATGCTGCCACGGCCCGGATAATTTTTTGTATTTTAGTAGAGATGGGGTTTCACTGTGTTGCCCAGGCTGGTTGACCTCACCTGATCCACCTGCCTCGGCCTCCCAAAGCGCTGGGATTACAGGCCTGAGCCCTTGTGCCCGGCCTGTTAATACTTTTTTATGGGGCTGATCAATCCTATTTAAATGAGGAGCTGATTGCGGTGACTGGTTATATTCCATAGATTCTTCTTTTAAAATAATCTGGCAAAACCTTACCGTACCACCATCAGACCAGTTCTCTCTGTCAATAATCTAATTCATAATGATGTCGACCTAACATATCTGTTTATTCATGCAAGGTTTCCAACAAGAATTGAGATGAGGTGGGTTTCAAAAAGATAAAATCAAGAAGATAAAAAATAATCATCATGAAGGAAAATTAAGAATGAAAGTTAAATCAAAAGTATAAGATATATAAGCATGAAATGTTATAAAATCTGTACCCTTGCCAATGGTGGAAGTACATGAGCCAAAAGAGTGAATTCGGTAATGAGAGAAAAAAAAGAAAGTAAATTGCTTCTGGAGTTTCTAGAAAATGAAATTACATTTTTATGTGCGCATTAAAAGAGGGATATTAACTGCAATACCAAGATTCCTTAACTTCAGAGAGTGTTAAGAATGTGTACTCTCTTAAATCACGGAGAATGAGAACATGAAATACAGCGTGGCAGGGCGTGGTGGCTCACATCTGTAATCCCAGCATTTTGGGGGAGGCAGAGTAGGGGGATCACCTGAACCCAGGAGTTCAAAGCCAGCCTGGGCAACACAGTGAAACCTTGTTTCTACAAAAAAAAAAAAAAATTTTAATTGCTGAGTACAGTGGCTCATGCCTGTAATCCCAGCACTTTGGAAGGCCAAGGGGGGCAGATCACTTGAGGCCAAGAGTTCAAGACCAGCCTGGCCAATATGGCAAAACCCTGTCTCTACTAAAAATACAAAAATTAGCTGGGTGTGGTGGTGCACGCCTATAATCCCAGCTACTCGGGAGGCTGAGGTTGAACTGCTTGCTTGAACTCAGGAGGCAGAGGCTGCAGTGAGCCAAGATTGTGCCACTGCACTCCAGCCCTGGGTGACACAGTGAGACTGTCTCAAACAAAACAAAACACCAGCCTGGGCAAGACCCCCATCTCTACAAAACATTTTAAAAAATCAGCTGAGTGTGGTGTTATGCACTGGTAGTCCCAGATACTCAGAAGGCCAAGGCAGGGGGATTCCTTGAGCCCAGGAGGTCAAAGTTGCAGTGAGCCATCATTGTACCACTGCACTCCAGCCTGGGTGACAGAACAGTAAGACTGTCTCAAAAAAAACCTGAAATGAAGTTTCATATCTTTATGAAAGTAAAGGAAGATACTTCTGTCTGAAGGACATCAGTGAATCTAAATTGCCATTTAAGAGAGAACTCGGGCTGGGCGCGGTGGCTCAGGCCTATAATTCCAGCACTTTGGGAGGCCGAGGTGGGTGGATCATGAGGTCAGGAGATCGAGACCATCCTGGCTAACACGGTGAAACTCCATCTCTACTAAAAATACAAAAAAATTAGTTGGGTGTGGTGGCGCATGCCTGTAATCCCAGCTACTCGGGAGACTGAGGCAGGAGAATTGCTTGAACCCAGGAGGTGGAGGTTGCAGTGAGCCGAGATCGCGCCATTGCACTCCAGCCTGGGCAACAAGAGCAGAACTCCGTCTCAAAAAAAAAAAAGAAGAACTCACGGTAGTTTGGACAAGTATAATTACTTTCCAGCATTTAGTTGGAAATATAAAGTCATTCCAACAAACTACATTAAGTCCTCACGTAACCTCATTGATTGGTTCTTGGAAAACCACCTAGATTAGTTCCTCCAAGTAACTCGTTTTTCAAGGTCATTTTGTTATAATGTTTTATGATGTTGATGAGAAAAAAAAATGGTTTTGTTATATGCATGATTTCACTTAAAGTTGTAGTTTCCAAGAACGAGCCGCAACGTTCAGTGTGGTCTTAACCATAAAAGCTACAACCAGTCTAAGTGTTGTACTGAAAGATTAATAATTCTTCCCCTCAAAAATACACTAGCATTATTTTCATTCCTATAAGGACTACTAAATTTCTCATATCACCATAGAATTTTTGCTTGCTAAAATTCCAGTATTGACAATAGCTTGACTGTTATCCCATACCGTGGTTCTTGGAATTGCTTTAAACCTGTGGGAAGTGATTGGCAAGAGGGTACTGTAACATTGTGAGGACCCAAGAAGTAAGGTATTGGGATGCAGCTTATTTAATGTCTTTAATGTGGGCGACTGGTTCCACAAAACCATCGACAGTACAGAACATCCATAGGTTGCCAACAGCATCTTACGTTAGGGAAGACGAAGTAGGTGGTATTCCGGTCTGGGAGCCGAGACCGGATCGTCCGCCAGGGAAGCTGTCAGGGATTATCTGCGGTTCCTGAGTAGCTGAAAACCCCAATTCATGTTTTTGTGAGTGGAGTAACTGCTCATCAGCAGCACTTGCCAGCCCAAAGCCCTGAGGCGTGGCATCACCAGACAACGCCTTCCCATCTGGGCAGGATATGTGGGCTCTGCTTCCTGATCATCCCACACGCTAACACTGGTCTATGCTGTGGAAATGAAGATCTTCATTTTTCTCATGTAGGTATTTTAACATCAGCAGGTTTTGTGAGAAGCAGCTCAGTGTGTAATTAGGATTAACTCCAAGACAAACAATATGCATGAAAGGGATGGATGTGAATTTTGCTCAGAGTTGTGGGCTGTAAAAATGCAGCTGGGCACAGTGGCTCATGCCTGTAATGCCAGCACTTTGGGAGGCCAACTTGGGAGAGTTACCTGAGGCCAAGAAGAGTTCAAGACCAGCCTAAGGCAACATAGTGAGATCCCACCTCGATTTAAAAATAAATAAATTGGCCCACATGGTGGCTCATGCCTGTAATCCCTGCACTTTGGGAGGCTGTGGTGGGTGGATCACTTAAGGTCAGGAGTTCGAGACCAGCCTGGCCAACATGGCGAAACCCCATCTGTACTAAAAATACAAAAATTAGCCGGATGTGCTCACTTGAACCAAGGAGGCAGACGTTGCAACGAGCTGAGATCATGCCACTGCACTATAGCCTGGGCGACAGAGTGAGACTCTGTCTCAAAAATAAAAATAACCTTTTTGTAAATGGGGGGAAATGTTTCTTCTGCCTCTGGGAGAGAGACTCTTGCCTGGCTAATGTGTACCCCACATTCTTTAAAGGGTTTGGGCTTGCGATGGCCAGATACTCAAAGTGACTAGTCAGACTTAAGACTATTATGTAATTTTAATCATGGAATTTATTTTTACTTTAAAGCAAGATGGAAAGTTGCCTTTTGTTCCTCCGGAGGAAGAATTTATTATGGGAGTTTCCAAGTATGGCATAAAAGTATCAACATCAGATCAATATGTAAGTAATATAATTTATTAAGAAAACTATGTTTTAGATAACAGGGAATTCAGGCCATTAAGAGCCCCCTTATAATTAGGGCCACTCCTGTTTGCAGAGTGATTGGTTTGTAAACATTCCTGGCAGTTGGTCTTAAACGTGACCAATTTCTTAAGGTGAATAGGGGCTTCCTTTTCTCTCCTGTGTTGGAAGGGCCCATGCAACCTGCTCCCCCCACCCCCAAACACACAGATGGCTCCGAATGCATTTTCAACTAAGGGCCCCTCATCAATTAAGAGCAGCTCTCAGCTTGGACGGTGGGCACAGACACTGGGATAGTCAGTTTAGATCACTGCACTCCTGGCTTGCTGGGATTTAAGAAGGCGTGCTCCTGAAGATATTGCCCGAGACTGAGCATACAGGACATCCCTTGGGGTGAGAAACCTATGGATATGCTGTTTCAAGCCTCACTCTGCCTGGGAGGGTGTGTCATCAGGACTGACAAACATTTGAGAGTCCTGATCTCTCGGAATCTTTCCTGACTTCTGCAGGATGTTTTGCACAGGCATGCTCTCTACTTAATAATCCGGATGGTGTGTTACGATGATGGTCTGGGGGCGGGAAAAAGCTTACTGGCTCTGAAGACCACAGATGCAAGCAATGAAGAATACAGCCTGTGGGTTTATCAGTGCAACAGCCTGGTGAGACTTCGTTACTTTGGTTAGCTGCTTGCCCATCAAGTCGCAACACCCAGGGACTACTGTTTTTGAAGGCTGAAGAAATACAATCCATTATATATGGAATATCTTGGCCTGGGGATAGTGAATGAATATTAGGCCGGAGGTCAGCCGGCTGGCAAGACAGTGCAGGTTTGTGAAATATTTGTTAGGGCCAGTGGCAGCACTCACTTGTGCCTGGATTTAAAAGGTAAACAAAGCAGCTGAGGAAAAATGTATCCTCCAGGGGCCGAAGGCTTCTTCCATTTCCGAACGTTGTTGCTCTCCTAGACTGCGTGATCAGCCTTTGCAGGCTGCAGTCGCTGTTTGCTTTCCTCTGAAGGAGGGCAGAAAGGGCCCACGTGCAGGGAAGCTCATAGTATGGGTTCCACTGACCCAGGCAGGCATGTGTGGTCGGCTTGCTTAGGAGAGGTCTTAGGGTCAGGTGTGTGCCTCTGCTAGCCAAATTAAGTTCACGAAGAGAGAGATGAATGTTGCTCTTACTCTATCTTTCATGTAATGTAGGAACAAGCACAAGCCATTTGCAAGGTTTTATCCACCGCTTTTGACTCTGTATTAACATCTGAGAAACCCTGAATCCTGCAATCAAGTAGAAGTCAACTTCATCTGAAAGCTCAGCTGTTTTCAAACTGCAATGCTGAAATGTTATGCAAATAATGAAGTGATCCCTTGCTCTAGATTTTCTGAAGAAAATGGATTGTGTAAAATGCTGATCATTTGTTTATTAAAATGTGTCCTATTACACAGTGAGTTAACTCTCAATGAAGTCATCTACTTTCTGGGCTAAAAAACTTCATTTGTCTTTTTCAAGTTCTAATAAGCTTAACCTAAGTGTCACAGAAGCCTAGGTGTCACAGAGGTCCACTCAGTGACAAACACACACTGAAGGCCTGAGGAAGACTAGATGTCACAGAGGTCCACTCAGTGACAAACACACATTGAAGGCCTGCCTGAGGAAGACTAGGTGTCACAGAGGTCCACTCAGTGACACACACTGAAGGCCTGAGGAAGACTGAGGACATGGGCTCAGTGATGGCTTCCCAGTCATGGTATCACTGGCATGGACCTCTGTCCGGCAGAGGTGTGGACTGGAGACCAGGATTCATGCTGGTTTGGAACAATGACATTGCCAACTTAAGACACACAAAGCAGATTTTCAGAAGTGTCTGGTCAAGATAACATGCTGGCCAACCACAATTCCTAGAGTTAAGAGAAACTTAAAAGATTACCGCTCATGCTAAAAGTATGTAAAGATCCCATGTACAGTATGATAGTGTACTTTTTTTTAAAGGACTGTCAATATACAAAACTTTAAAGATTAAAAACATTAAAAATAAAACCATGTCCATTTAAAAGTATTTTATTTTTTTCCAGTCAAATGACTAGTTAACAAGAAGAGTAAACTTATTAAACATGCTCTAATTATAAATCACTGCATTAAGGACAATGAAAATAATCAATTTCGGTTATACAGTATATACAGTTGTGCTGCAACCAAAGTAATCAGGTGAATGAACTGAATATCATACATCTCAAAATAGCATCCTAAGCTGCATATTATGTTATCCACCCCTTAACAGATCACACAGTTACTCTTAGTCTGTGTACATGTTCTGAGCCATCATCCCAGATCTGATGGAGAATGGCATGCAAAATGCCAGAATCCTGCAGCTGCAGTTCATGAAACATAAACTTTAAATATAAATAGATATCTACAATGTTTTTCTTTCTCTTAGTTGCTTTTTTAATTTGCAAGGAGCAAATAACTAAGAAAGGATATTAGCAGGGTCTATAATTTCTCCTCTGGTAAGAGTACTATTAGTTACTGCACAATAGCACCAAATTGTAGACTGGAAAAATATTTCCTAGGTATTTATGTACCAGTGAACCTGACAGATTAGTTTGGGACTGGAGTTCTAATGTTGATATGAATCAACTTTATTCCTTATATAGCTGGCACCAGGCGGTCAAAAGGCTGACTATAAAATACAGATGCAGGAGGATTGTTAAAATAGACATAAGTGCACTGTGCAAAATACATCTGTTTACTTAAATCTATGAGAAAATTAAATGAAGGGTTCAAACAGAAATTAACAATTAGTGAAAACAGATGTAGTGCTTTAAAAAAAAACAAAAACAAAAAACTACAGATCTAACACATTTTTACCCGGAACTTTGAAAGGTAAAAAGCGATTGCTATATAACATCATAAAACATTCCAGTTTGTTCTGTCTTCCTTTATAACAAAAACAAAAAGTACAATGCCAAAAAAAAAAAACTCTACACAGTCTTGCATAATAAAGACAAGCTGCTTCAATCAAATGCACCATCACAACAAATGCAGTTAACAGCATTGCTGCCTCACTTTCCAAGCCTATATGCAAATTTATTCCTTTACTTTTGTTAAAAGTCCAAGTGGGTATCATATGCCTATTTATTCTCAGAGTGCCAAAATTTCCAATATTCCTACTATGAATCTTACCCTCGCAATTACTAAATAGAGGTATGACAGTCAAGTTCATTAAACTAATGAGTTTTGGTTTTATAATAGACAACCTAATCCCCTACTACCACCCCAAGTAGCTTAAGAATGATATGATGGCCTTAAACAGTAAAAAGTGGGATGTTTGGGAGTATTACCTGGGACCTATATATTTCTGATATGTTCTTGATTATAAACAGATGGACAGATTCAATTTCAAGACAGTGTGACTACCATTCCTGTTGGAGTATTATATAAATACAAGACACTAAACTGAGTAAACATTCTCCTGGGCTAGAAGGGAAGGCAGTGGTACACTCAGTAGGAAACAGCAAGTGATGTGTTAATACAGCGTGGTCTGCGCCACAGAATTCTACTGTGTACAGTCGCTTTCTGTGTGACTCAGGAAGTTCAAGAAGGCAAATTCCAAAACACCTAAAGCATATAAACTAATTTAAAAGAACTGTTTTGCAATCCATCATCCTTAGTTTTTAACCAAATTCAGGAAATGCAGTTTTATATAACCTGGAACAGAATGAACTGTAGTTACCCTACGTTGTCATAAACCATCAGTAGTTTTGTTAAGTATGATTGTTCACAACAGGTTATACATACATGCAGAATATAATGATAGCTGCAACCTCACAAATTAGGGCTAGAAAGTACAATGCTAATGTGTAAATTTCCAAGTTGCTTTTTAAACACTGGGTGGATTTCAAAGGAATATGTGTCTTTAAAGGTGAACTGATGGCATTTTATCGAGAAAGTTCAGAGCTGGGCTATGGACTTCTGAAGCAGCAGTTGACTGGCCGCCTAAAATAATAATTGTGATAAAGGTCACCAACTCCAGAACTGGGCCAAGGAATGCAGGAAGAATTTATTCATTAATGCAAACATTTTTAGGTTTAGCTAATTCCGTAGAGGCAGGATCTTGATTATGTATAATAGTTAAAATAACTTTTCAGTTCACCTGTTGGGAAATTCAGTTTTTCCTAATAAATGCATAGCAATGTTTCATGAAAACCACAAATTATAAAAACAATTACTGATATGTAAAAATTGCCTCTGAGTTTTTAAAACAGAGCAGTGGCATTAGAGAACATGGGCTGCCATACAAACAGTTCATGAAACTGGTTATCTGGCAAGAGTTTTGGTACCAATAACGAAACAGGAACATAACTGTTAATGCTTTTGTTCAGTAGCAATTCAGTCAGCGATAAAGTGCACAAATGACACCGGGAATGCGCCTTTGCGACCAGGATCTCCATCAATGTGGCCAATCTGAAATGGAGAAAAGTGTAGGTTGTTATTAAAATTCCAAATGTTGGTGGAAACTTTGAAGAGCATTACATAGAGCGTTTGGTGAAGAAAAGCAAGATTGGTTCAGAAGACTCTCTTCCAACAAGGAATTACTTAGGTAAAACATCCAAATGATTTTTGTCCTTTTTTCCTCACCACATTTCAAATAGTGCAGGCCTCTCCCGTGTAAGGAGCTCTTCCCAGCCATGTCCCAGATGTTCGCTCGTGGGGATGGCCACCCCCACCTGTTCTTGGGAGGCACACAGGTCAGCTGTCTGACCACTACTTCCCACTTGCCATTTTTCAATGAATGAATGAATGAATGAATGAATGAACTGAGTGTCACAAGTTTGTGAGCTGCAACGTCACCTAAAGTGGCAAAGGTATAAGTTGGCCCCATTTCAATGAGTTAAGTACTTGTGGAAGGCTTCACTCTATCCACTTATGTTCCCTCTTGGGTAGATACATAAATTATATCCAAATATGATCTCAAGAGTGTAAATGATGTAGGCAAATAAAAGGCTAAAAACAGCCAAAATATGAATGGTGGGCTTTTTGTGGAGTGGGTGGGGGGTGCTGTGGTTATGGGCAACTTCTGTTTTCTTCTTTATGCCTCTATTTTCCAGTTTTGGAAATGAGCAGGTATTTTCCACATGGCTAAGCCTGTGGTCAGGTTGGCGCCCCTTCCGGATGGTGGGTTGTGGGCAACTGTGGGAGCTGGCTGGTTCCCGAGTAGCTGGGATTACAGGTGCCTGCCACCACACCTAGCTAATTTTTTGTATTTTTAGTAGAGAACCATGTTGGCCAGGCTGGTCTCGAACTCCTGACCTCAAGTGTTCCGCCTGCCTCGGCCTCCCAAAGTGCTGGGATTATGGGCATGAGCCACCGCGCCCAGGCCACAGACACTTTCAATCCATTAAGGGCAAACGAGGCCACAGGAAAGACTGGTGAACCCAGCTCTGCCAAATGAAGGCAGTGCTGCCTGGCCCTGAGAGCTCACAGCGCCTCTGGAGGCTGAAGACATGCAGTTTAAACACTAGTGGAAGTTCTGGGAGGGACAGTGACTAAAGACAGTGTCCAAACTCCTTGCACTCGACAAAGAAGTTCCCCTAAATCCTGTGAGTTCCCAGCTGAACTGTCTGCTCTGAGCTCAGTTGCGGAGCTGTGCCACTTGCATCTACTGTGTGGTGGGCTCAGCCTGGGGCTTTCTGTCCGCGCCCCATTCAAGCCGGTTCATCCACCGCCCTCACTGTCTGCAGCTGCCGCTTAGTGGGTGCTCACGAGATCACCTGCACCAGACTGTGTGTATGACCTCCCTGTCACAGATGATCCCACTAATGCTTAAAGATAAAAGCAACCTGCCCCAAGCCACCAGCCCCTGAGTGGCCAAGTCTGAATTCTTAGGTGGCCGGCACTCATCTTGCTCCCACACCCTGCTGGACGCCTGGGCGGCCACAGCTTGTTTCAGGACCAGACTCAGGCCTGGGGCTCTGCACTCTAGGTCAGCTCTTTCCAGACACCCGATTCCACTAATCCAGCAATGGGGGGTGATGACCTAGAAACTCAAGACCTCAAAATGAAGGACTGTCATTTCAGGCCCTCATGAGTGCTGTGGAAACTGCACCCTAACAGGGGAGGAAGCCACCCTGGGGAATAATCAGGCCTGCTCAGAAGGGGGTGTCCATGGAGGAAGCAACTCCTGAGGATGCTAAGGGGCAGAGGCACCAGGAACTACATCTGGACTGCTCAGGCTGAGAAAACCTCACCTGCAAGCCCGTCTCTCCAGCCAGGTGGGCAGGGACGTGGCTCAGCCCCCAGGAACCTCCCAGGCCCACCCTTGACTCACCCACCACTCCTGGTCCTCCTCCCCGTCCACGATGATCACATCCCCCTCGGAGAAGGTGAGCTCATCGGGGTTGTCAGCCACACAGTTATAGAGCGCTTTCACCCGCTTAGGCTTCAACTTGGTCTGGGTCAGGAGAGGGAACAAAGGTTAGTGTGGCTGCAGGCCTCAGCTCTCAGGGCAGAGAGCTCAAGCACCCTGCCTCCCCCGGTCTCAGGAGTCCCGTACCTAGGCCTGAGAAGCCTGCAGATGCCAAGGTGGGGCAGGTCAGTGCAGCTCAGGAGCCAGGGAGAGAAAAGGGAAGAGCTCCCCACCAAGCAGAGAGAAGGGGCCAAGGGCTGGGAAACGAAGCAGCCGGGGCAGGGTACTCTGAGTGGGCCCATCGTGGAGCTGCGGCAGGAGGGCCAAACCCACCAGCTGCCCAGATCCAAGCAATCAGGTACCAAGAAGACCCCCGCCCTGCCCCAACCAAGGGAACAGGGGAAGACTTGCTTCCCCTGAGCTCTTGTGAAACCACCTGCACCCCCCTGGCTAGAGCAGAGAGGCAGGAAAGGGGGCTCGTCACTTACTGCCTGCGACTTCCTAGGCATGGGTGCAGGGGGCTGCAGGACCATAGCATTGGACAGAGGACCCAGAGCTTCCGTTGCAGAGAGATCCACTGTAGGGCAAAAATGAAGCAACTTAAGACATCCCATCAATCACAGCCATGAGATGTAAACAATGTACAAGCCACAGGGTGTGTCTGAAAGCAGGTTTCCCCAGGTGTTCCGATCTGTTGAGGGCAAAGGGAACCTTCTGACTTGGATGCAGACCTTGGACAGCTTGTGTGGCAGCGAGTGTCCCCCAGTGAGCCCGCCATGTCAGCAGGAGGGGACAGGTGAGGGGCCCCAGGACTGAGCTGCTCAGGAGCAGGGGTCTCGGAGGCCGAGGGAGGAGGGAGGATGGCAGGAGGGAGGAGGGAGGAGGAAGGCAGGGAGGAGGGTGAGAGGAGGGGAGGGGAAGGGAGGGGTGGAGGAAGGCAGGTGGCGGAGGAAGGCATGAGATGGGGGAGGGAGGGGGAGAGGAGGAGAAGGGAGCAGAGGAAGGCAGGAGTGGGGGAGGAAGGAAGGAGGGAAGGAAGGAGGGGACGAGGGCAGGAGGGGAGGGGGCAGGAGGGGAGGGGCGCAGGAGGGCAGGGGGGCAGGAGGGCAGGAGGGGAGGGGGGCAGGAGGGCATGAGGGGAGGAGGGGAGGGGGCAGGAGGGGAGGGGGGTAGGAAGGGAGGGGGCAGGAGGGGAGGGGGGCAGGAGGGCATGAGGGGAGGAGGGGAGGGGGCAGGAGGGGAGGGGGGTAGGAAGGGAGGGGAGGGGGGTAGGAGGGCAGGAGGGGAGGGTGGCAGGGGGCAGGAGTGGAGGGGGCAGGAGGGGGGAGGGGTACAGGAGGGGAGGGGGGCAGGAGGGCAGGAGGGGAGGGGGCAGGAGGGAAGGTGGGCAGGAGGGGAGGGGGGCAGGAGGGCAGGAGGGGAAGGGGGCAGGAGGGGAGGGGGGCAGGAGGGCAGGAGGGGAGGAGGGCAGGAGGGCAGGAGGGGAGGGGGGCAGGAGGGGAGGGGGGCAGGAGGGAGGCAGGAGGGCAGGAGGGGAGGGGGCAGGAGGGGAAGGGGGCAGGAGGGGAAGGGGGCAGGAGGGCAGGAGGGGAAGGGGGCAGGAGGGGAGGGGGGCAGGAGGACAGGAGGGGGCAGGAGGGCAGGAGGGGAGGGGGCAGGAGGGGAGGGGGGCAGGAGGGCAGGAGGGGAGGGGGCAGGAGGGCTGTGGAATGGCAGACAGCTGGGCCCTCCCTCAGTCCTGACCACCTGGCAGGAAACATCCCCCACATTGCCCCCATGGACCAAGCAGAAACAAACTCAGTCCCAAATTAAATAATTACCAGGTCCTCTCGGTTGGCCTTTGTTGGTCAGTGGGGTGGACTTGTCAGCCCTACAAAGACAGGGAAAAAGTAGATTTACTGCTACCGGAGGGCACCTGCCCCTTTCTCATCCCCTTTTATCAGAGAACCTTCTGAGTTCAAGCTCAGAGTGTGTGAGGTGGTTTCCTCCACTGTCACTTAGCTGTCTCTTTTTTATGGGAAAAGGAAGAATGAGAGGCCCTGAGGAAAGTGCTAAATTCAACGTTTCTGATCCTAAAACCAGGGCTTTTCCACAGCACTCTGTCCACGTGAGCCTGCCACCGACGGCCAGGGTCTGGAGTGATGCTGGGCACTGGCCACTGGCCCCGCCCCGAGTCTGCTCAGCCCCTTCCCTGCCTTGGTCCCATCACATGAAAGGGCAGGGCTGAACCTTAACCTCAGGCCCAGATGGCTTTGCCAGGACGGGTCCGAGCACTCTGGGTCAGCGCTGTCCATGCCTCTGCCGTCCCTGCTTCTGGTAACCAATGTGGCTGACCACGGGCTCAAGCCCCATCCATGAGCCTCTGGGCCAGCACACCCCAAAGCCACAAGGTAGAAACACATGAGTGAGGAAGTAGTTCTCAGGGCTGGCAGAGAGGGGTCCCTCATCTCGAACCTGCCACCTGGCAGCCCTGGATAAATGGGTTCTGGAGAGTCAGCATTTTCATCTGCAAAAGGTGTGACACAAGATCCGTCAACTCCAGAGCTAAGGACCAGTGCCACTGGCTCTCAGCTCCCCGGTGGATCTCCTGGACCTAGCATAAAGCCAGGCACAGGACGGGGGCTGGAGAAGCAGAAGAGGAAGACCAGGGAGGAAGGGAAGGGGAAGGCAAGGATGGGATTCTTTCCACTGTACGCTCCCGTCTGTCGACACTCCCTTCGCTGCTCGGAATGAACCCTGTCTGGCCTCGATGCTTGCAGTCCCAGAATGAAGGGAGAGAAAACATCACATGGGTTTTGCTCATACTCTGAAGGAACTGAAAAGGAACTTTGTTTTATTCCATAAAACAAAGACCCCTCCCATTTGACCAGTCTAGCCATTTGTTTTCCATCTGTGTCTCTGGGTGTAAATGTCTCTGCAGACATCACTACACTGACCTGGCTGACCCCCTGGCCGGCAGTCATCCCTAACTACAGAACACTCGCAGGGAAGGCCTGATCCTCTGAGACAGCAGTGAGCAGACTTTTTCTTTAAAGAGGCAGATAGTAAACTTTTTAGGCTTTGTGAATTTTTTTTTTTTTTTTTTTGAGATGGAGTCTTGCACTGTCACCCGGGTTAGAGTGCAGTGGCACAATCTCGGCTCACTGCAACCTCTGCCACCCGGGTTCAAGCAATTCTCCTGCCTCAGCCTCCCGAGTAGCTGGAATTACAGGTGTGCACCACCACGCACAGCAAATTTTTTGTATTTTCAGTAGAGACGGGGTTTCACCATGTTGGCCAGGCTGGTCTCAAACTCCTGACCTCAGGTGATCTGCCCACCTCGGCCTCCCAAAGTGCTAGGATTACAGGTGTGAGTCACTGTGCCTGGCCTTTGTGTTTGTTTTTTGAGTCAGGGTCCTGCCCTATTACCCAAGCTCGAGTGCAGTGCGGCAATCAGTTCACCGCAGCCTCGGAACTCCTGGGGTCAAGTGATCCTCCTGCTTCAGCCTCCTGAGTAGTTGGGACTACAGGTGCACGCCACCATGCTTGGCTAACTTACAAAATTTTTTGTAAAGACATGGTCTCACTATGTTTTCCAGGCTGGTCTCGAACTCCTAGTCTCAAGCAATCCTCCTGCCTCGGCCTCCCAAAGCTCTGGGATTATAGGTGTGAGCCACTGCACCCAGCTGGTTTTGTGGATTCTAGCATCTCTGTTTCAAGTATTCAACTCTGCCACTGTGGTGTGAAAGCAGCCCCAGACTACATTAAAAAACAGGTGTGGCTAATGTTCCAATAATATTTTCTGAGTGCTGAAGTGAATCTCACACAATTTTCATGTGCCACAAAATATCCTTTTGAGGCCGGGCGCAGTGGCTCACGCCTGTAATCCCGGCACTTTGGGAGGCCGAGGCGGGCGGATCATGAGGTCAGGAGATCGAGACCATCTTGGCTAACATGCTGAAACCTCATCTCTACTAAAAATACAAAAAATTAGCCGGGCGTGGTGGTGGGCGCCTGTAGTCCCAGCTACTCAGGAGGCTGAGGCAGGAGAATGGCCTGAACCCGGGAGGCAGAGCTTGCAATGAGCAGAGATCGAGCCACTGCACTCCAGCCTGGGCGACAGAGCGAGACTCCGTCTCAAAAAAAAAAAAAAAAAATATATATATATATATCCTTTTGATTTTTTTTTCCCAACCAATTACAAATATAAAAGCCATTCTTAGTTCTTAGCTCATGGCCCTAAAAAACAGGCAGCAGGCTGGATGTGGCCTGTGGGCCATAGTTTGCTGACTCCTACCCTAAGAGAACAGGTGTGAAAATTCACATTTATCCCAGAGACAAAATCACCGGTGGTGGGGAAGGGATAGCCTCCTTCACAAGGAGGACATACCAGTGTATTCCTTTACAGTCAGAACTCCACTGGGCGCTGACGACATGACTCCGTCCATCCTCGTCTGTCCTGGGTAGCCCTAACCTCACTTGCCCTGCTTCCCTTTTTCCTGCCAGTCAGATGTGAAACCAGGTAAAATTGTGTTCCAGAGGAAACCTGTCCAGCTCCCGCCAGCTAGAACGCTTCTGAGAACAAGGAACCTGCACCTCACAGCTGACAACCACGGTTCTCAGAGTCCCGATAACTGCTGGCAGCTGATGGCTCCTTAGCCAGGACTTCAACACATGATTTGTTTCTCTCGAAAAACAGCAGCATGGAAAGCGTAAATCCCAGGGAGTCATAAGGGAAGGCAGAAGAAAGCCCAGAAGCCAAGAGAAGCATGGCCTGTGGCCACTTTGGTGTAGAGGCAGAAATAATTAGCACTGGAAAGCCCATTTATTACAGCATAATTCAGTAGCTGTTTAAGACTAGGAGGGCACAGATATGCATATTTTATTTTTATTTTTTTGAGACGGAGTCTGGCTCTGTTGCCCAGGCTGGAGTGCAGTGGTGTGATCTTGGCTCACTGCAACCTCCACCTCCTGGGTTCAAGTGATTCTCCTGCCTCTGCCTCCCGCGTAGCTGGGATTACAGGTGTGTGCCATCATGCCCGGCTAATTTTTGTAATTTTAGTAGAGATAGGGTTTTGCCATGTTGGCCATGCAGGTCTTGAACTCTTGGCTTCAAGTGATCCACCCACCTTGGCCTCCCAAAGTGCTGGGATTGTAGGTGTGAGCCACTGCGCCCAGCCCTGCATGTTATATTTTAGAAAGTTATCTTGCAAAGTAGCATTTAAAAAGTTTTGGGAGTCTTCTGGTTAAAATGGCAGATTTAAGTACATTTACTTCCATTTCTTTCCAAGGAAAAGGATTTTTAAAAATTAAACCCAGAAGAGGTGAGGCGCGGTGCCTCATGCCTGTAATCCCAGCACTCTGAAAGGCCAAGGTGGGAGGACTGCTTGAGCCCAGGAGTTTGAGACCAGCCTGGGCAACATAAGGAGACCCCCACCTCTACAAAATATAAAAATAAATTAACCGGGCATGGTGGTGCGTGCCTGTGGTCCCAGCTATGCGGAGGCTGAGGTGGGAGGATCACCTGAGCCCAGGAGGTCGAGGCTGCGGTGAACCGTGATCACACCACTGTACTCCAGCCTGGGCAACAGAGTGAAAGATAAATCACGGTCAACCTAGTTGATCTCAGGAATGGAATCCCACTCCAGCAGTGAGGAAGGCCCTGAAATGCTCCTATCTGTAGTCCTGAAGTGTCCTCAGAAGGCTCAGGACCCTCTGGAAGGGGAGAAAGGCAAGGTAGTATGCAGAAGAATTAGCCAAAAATCTGTCTGAGGAGCTCCTGAACCCCTGGAATCTCGCCCCAGCTCTGAGTAGCCTTAGCCGCTGCCCTGCCCAACCTACTAAGGACAGGAAGCTTCTATTCTTGGAGAGGGCAAAACGGACGGTGTCTGGATGGGGGATACCAGGTGCGGCTATTGGGAATATCTTGAAAAACAGAGGGACTAAGTAAAAGTTTAACTTTATTTCTCTACTCCTAAAAAACTTCAGGGATGGGCTGGGCACAGTGGCTCAAGCCTGTAATCCCAGCACTTTGGGAGGCCGAGGAGGGCAGATCATGAGGTCAGGAGATTGAGACCATCCTGGCTAACCCGGTGAAACCCCATCTCTACTAAAAATATAAAAAATTGGCCAGGCGTGGTGGCAGGCACCTGTAGTCCCAGCTACTTGGGAGGCTGAGGCAGGAGAATGGTGTGAACCCGGGAAGCGGAACTTGCAGTGAGCCAAGATCGCGCCACCGCACTCCAGCCTGGGTGACAGAGCAAGACTCCATCTCAAAAAAAAAAAAAAAGAAAAAGAAAAAAAACACAAGAAAAACAAAACAAAACAAAACAAAAAAACAAAAACACAGTAGTGCAGGGATTACAGATGTGGGCCATGGTGCCTAGTCTCCAAATTCTTTATTTTTTTATTTTTGAGATGGAGTTTCGTTCTTGTTGCCCAGGCTGGAGTGCAATGACGTGATCTCAGCTCCCTGCAACCTCCGCCTCCCGGGTTCAAGGGATTCTCCTGCCTCAGCCTCCTGAGTAGCTGGGATTACAGGTGCGTGCCACCATGCCCAGCTAATTTTTTTGTATTTTTAGTAGAGATGGGGTTTTGCCATGTTGGCCAGGCTGGTCTCAAACTCTGGACCTCAGGTGATCCGCCCACCTTGGTCTCCCAAAGTACTGGGATTACAGGTGTGAGCCACGGCGCCTGGCCCCAAAATCTTTATTGAGAGGTGGAACTGATGACTTCCTTGTGCCACTCCACAGTCCTCTCTGCCCCGACTGTGTCTGAGATGGTAACTGAGCAGTGACGTATGGCGGAAGTCATTCCGTGCCAGCTTCCAGGGCCAGGCCTCTCTCTGGGGACCTGTCCGTGGACCCAGCCACCGTGATATGAGGAAGCCCATGCCAGGGACATGTAGGTGTTCTGGTCACAGCCCAGCTGAGGCTCCGGCTGACAGGCAGCATCAGCTACCACAGGGGGGGTGAAGAGACTCTGACCGTAACCCCCAGCCAACGAGTCACCTCCTGTGTCCAACCACCCCCAGGCTTCGAGTCCTTTCAGCGAAGGCTCCAGATACTGTGGAGAAAAGATGAAGACCCCACAGTACCATCCAAATTCCTGACAATCTGTCAGCAGAATAAACTGGCTGTGCCTCATGTCTGTCAGTCTGGTGTGGTTTGTTACTAGAACAACTGAAATCAGAGATGTCAATGTGAACTCATGGATTTCAATACAGAAATATACGGAATAGAGAGATAAGTGGTGTATGTATGTATCCCTGTACATGTGTGTATATTTCCAAGTTCTAACAGCTCAGAGGGCCTGTGTGGGAGCAGTGACTCTCCACCTAGCCCCCAGAACTTGGCCTCTAAATATCATTTCCACTAAAAGGAACCATTTCCCACCATAAAGATCCAGATTAAGAGCCACGAACTGGGGCCTGGTGCAGTGGCTCACGCCTGTAATCCCAGCACTTTGGGAGGCCGAGGCAGGTGGATCACGAGGTCAGGAGATCGAGACCATCCTGGCTAACACGGCGAAACCCCGTCTCTACTAGAAATACAAAAAATTAGCCAGGCGTGGTGGGAGGCACCTGTAGTCCCAGCTACTCAGGAGGCTCAGGCAGGAGAATGGCAAGAACCCTGGAGGCAGAGCTTGCAGTGAGCCGAGATCATGCCACTGCACTCCAGCCTGGGTGACAGAGCTAGACTCAGTCTCAAAAAAAAAAAAAAAAAAAAAAAAGCCACGAACTGGACCCATCTGCAACAAGGGGCATTATTTGGACAAACAGCTAAGCTTGACCTGGGTCTAAGGATTGGGTGGTGTTTCTACATCCGTGTTAATTTCCTGATTTTGCAGGTGGTATTGTGTGATGCAGGACAATGTCCTTGTTTGTGGGAAATCCACGCCTCACACCACAGAGGGTCTATGTGTTCAAAACAACCTTGGGAAAATAGAAAGAAAACAGAAACAGAGACCACCTGGGGGGTGAGCAGCAAATAGAACCCAGAAGCCTTGTGTGTTGAGGACACTTTGTCTGAATTCATTCTGTGGACTTAAAATGTACATTTGTAAGACATTTTTACAGTCTAAAAATCCTCCAGTTATTTTTAAGACCCTTCAGCCCCGATGAATTAGTTATGTGGCGCCCACGCTGGAGTAGGAGCCCTGGGGATTGCAAACATTCCTGCAGAGCCCTGGGCAGGTGAGGTCAGAGGGCAGGAGCACGGATGGCCGAGCTGGCTGGGGGTGGCTTACCCCGGTGCAGGCTTCTTCTGCGGGAGGCGGCTGGGCGGCTGTGGGGGCAGAGGTGGGGGCCTGCTCTGTGAGATCCCAGGCGGGGCAGGCTTGCTCGGCTGGCTCAAGGCTTCCATTACGCTGGGCGTCTTGGCAACGGGAGGGGGCGGCGTGGGGGTCAGGGGATCTGCGGAGGACAGGGAGAGACGTGCAGAGGGTCAGCCGCCAGGCTTCCCACTCAGGCCTCCTCACTGGAGGCTTCTCTGAGAAGGGCTTCAGTTTTTTATTGCTATTTCCTAAGGAAAAACCTGCTGCTATTTCCTTGCCAGTTTTCAGAAAACTATTCACAGGGAGGAAGCAGGGAGTCCTTTCCAAACTAATAAGGAAGCTGGGAGCCTAAAGTTAGGATGACAATTTTTCTATCAGCCTGTGAGTGAGTATTTTCTCAGCTAGAACTCCCTGGGGGAAAGCCAGCAGTTTCCTGCTCTCCACTCAAAGACCCAACAGCAGGAGGCAGGGGCCCTCAGCTCTGCCCGGGGAAGCAGGGCCTGCTTTGCACATCGACTGACCTGTGGCCAAAGGGATGAGGCCCTACCCACTTCATTGGGCTGCTGGGCAGGGTGGATCTGAGGAGAGATGGGAGCTACTAACTTAGTAACGGCTCCTCAGTCTCCAGAGTGGGTGGGTGAAGAGCTTTATTAGTGTCTACGTTTTACAGACAAGGAGGCTGAGGCCCACGGAGGGGAAGAGCTCTCGTCAAGGGTGGCAGAGCTGGTAAGACCTGGAGGGAGGCTGTGAGTCCAAGTCTCCTTCCTCCGTCTCTCCTCCCTGGATAGGCATTAAGCCCTCTCTAAATGTCGGGCTTATCATACTGGGCCTCAGGATGGGTAACACATAAGGTGCTGGGTTTCCCTCTGCCAGGAAAAGCCAGGAAGAATGAGGCCTTCAGCTACACAAAGAGGAAACTGGCGTGGGGAAACATGAAGGGATCCAGCTTATGATCTTTCTTTTTATCATTATTGTTTCCTTTTTCCAATTTAAAGGAAAACTCAAAAGTCTGACTCTAGCACACAAATGCAGCCCCTGGACCACCAGACGGAGAGGCAGGAAAGTGGTTCTGGCCTTTGGTGTGTTCGCCTTGGAAACCTCTGAAGACTCTCCCAGACCCACTGCTCCCGGCTCTGCTGCCGGCATGTGCACACATGGCACTGACTCTAGCTGGGGCTGGGCTGCTTTTAATTTTAACTTACTCTAAGGAAGTCACAAGCACCTCAGCTCAAGAATTCTCATGCGCTGGAAGCAATGAAGCCCAGAGATGCTGGACTCCCCACTCCAGGGCTGCTGCAGCAGGAGACAGGGCAGCATCCAGGGCTCGCTTCTCTGATCCAGTGAAAAAAGACTTTAGTTCTGTACACTGGAGAAAAACTTCTTCCTAAAAACCTCCTCCCGCTTCTTTCCCCAAGGTTTTCAGGACTTTCAACCACATGTTGATATTAAAGAAAACATGCCAGGCTGGGCGTGGTGGCCCACACCTGTAATCCCAGCACTTTGGGAGGACAAGGCGGGTGGATCACTTGAGCCCAGGAATTCGAGCCTGGGCAACATAGCAAAACCCTGTCTCTACAAAAAATACGCTTGCACCAATAATCCCAGCTACTCAGGAGGCTAAGGCAGGAGGATCCCTTGAGCCCAGGAGTTGGAGGCTGCAGTGAGCCATGATTGTGCCACTGCACTCCAGCCTGGGGGACAAAGAGAGACCCTGTCTTAAAAAGAAAAACAAGGCTGGGCACCATGGATCATGCCTGTAATCCCAGAACTCTGGGAGGCTGAGGCAGGTGGATCACCTGAGGTCAGGAGTTCGAGACCAGGCTGGCCAACATGGTGAAACCCCATCTCTACTAAAAATACAAAAAAAAAAAAAAATAGCTGGGCATGGTGGCAGGCTCCTGTAATCCCAGCTACCTGGGAGGCTGAGGCAGGACGATCTCTTGAACCCGGGAGGCGGAGGTTGCAGCAAGCCAAGATTGTGCCATTGCATCCAGCCTGGGCGATGGAGTGAGATTCTGTCCCAAAAAAAAAAAAAAAAAAGAAAAAGAAAAGAAAAACAAAAAGCCAGATTCTAATCCAAGTGACTGTCCCAAAATATTGAAAATCACCAAATGGCCAAAGGAAAAAGAAACCCTGGGGTACTGTGTAAAGGAGGAAATGTTGCTGAAATGCTTTGGAAGACAGAGGAAGGGAGTGAGGAAGCTACTTGGTGGTGCAGTGTGGGGACAGGCAGGGGTTTGCAGCTGTGACGAAGGAGGCTGGGGGAGCTGAGAGCCCTGCACAAGAGCCACAGGGAGCCATACAACACGGGGCACTTGGCACGTGTCTGTGCCGGCAGCTGTGTGGCTCCAGAGAGCACCCCCCGCCATCCAGATCTACAAAGCCCACGGGCAAGAAAGGAAAAAGGAAAAAAACGTACTGGTAGATGTCACGCGAAGAGGGGGCAGCGGTGGATGGACAGCTGGCGGATCTGACGAAGATCGCTGCCGGCTTCCACCGTCCACACTTACAGAGTTTGTCTTCCACAGGGTGTTAGCAGAGGAGGCTGTCTGAACTGAACCCACACGCATGCACACAGACACATGCACGCACACATACACGTGCACACACGAACAAAAACAGAAACAGAACACTGCGTTATTGATCCTCCCCCTTATGAAACGGTCAGTATGACCCTTCTACCTAGAACCCTCAATGCTTTTACTCCTGTCTCCGGCATGTGGAAGATAGACACTGATACTCGCTAAACCAAAGAGGCTTCAAGGACTATTCTCAGCAGGTTTTCTCAATCCATGAAATTTAAAATTCCTGAGTTTATTTATCAAATATCAGTATCATTTGAAGAAGGAAATAAACAGTCACAATGTTCTCTTGCGAACACTGCACTTGGAGCTTCCGGAACTTCTGCTCCTCTCCACCCTCCCACCGAGTCCTTCCCATGGGCCGTGGGAGTCACCACCGTGTGAAGAGGAACACCGTGTGCCCAGCTGGCACAGGTGGGGGGCAGAGTGCAAATCAGACACTAGAGGAGGGGCTCTCTCTCCCTCCCTCCCGCAAACATACTTCTGGCTGGAAGCAGACACAGATGACACCAATCAGGTTCAGGTGACCCACAAGAGATGGCATTTTCCAGGTCACAAGCCCTTCTTCTGCCTCACAAACCTCCAAGCTCAGGTGCACAGGGCCCAGGTGCTAGGTGTGACCCCATGTTGGAGGCTGTGCACGGCCTGTAGGGCAAAGGCTAGGCCTAGAAATGGGCCAGGCCACTGGGTCCAGAGGAAGCCTTCGAGCTCCTCCCCTGGGGAGCCAGGTCTGCCCCAAATGCAAGGCTGACACTGTCAACTCCATTTGCTATTTATCTGCATGTGAGAATTCCATCCAAGACCACATGTGGGCTACACAGAGAATGGTGGAGATGGCAGGTAAGGGGTATGACCTACATCACTGGAAGAAGAAATGATGCTAGGGACAGGAACGGCAAAAAGAAAAAGGAAAAAAAATCAAAACCCTTGAATTCCAAGACTTCGGGAAACCAGGAGATTAAGAGTTTACCCCTCCATGACCCAGTGGAACAAAATAAAATCTTTCCTCCCGTGACACACACAGTCAGCAAAAGCCACTGCTGGGAAGGAGGATGATCAAAATCATCTTGATTGTGGGCCGTAGAAAATTGATGCCTGCCTGCAGGATCTGGGAGAGGCGGGGAGAAAGCCGCACCCACCCTGGGCCCCGACCAGCCAGCCTGGGGGTTTGACAGGGAGGAGATGCGACTGTGTGGCTTCATCTTGTAGCTGCCTTCTGTGCTCAGGGACGTCCTCATCAAGCCAGGGATGGACGCGGTCTGGGATGTGGGGTGTGTGGGGACAGCAAGCAGCTGGCTTCTGGGCCTGCCTGGGGGAAGGTCTGCTCTCAGCAGGTTTGTTCTTCGGGGTATGACTCAGTGACTCACATGACAGGTTCATTGTCACTTCTCTGGGCCTCCCTGAATGACAGGGGCAGAGCCGTGTGAGGGTCTGTGAGACACCCAGGACGGCAGGGAAGATGGGCCCAGCCGCACAGCCGAGTGTACGTGCAGCACAAAGCTGCAGCCGTCTGCTCAGCCCTGGGCCAGGTCTCCCGGCCTCAGCCACCCTCACGCACCGACCCGGCCTGCCCAGCTAGCAGCTACCACATAAGGACAGTTTGGGATGTATTTGGGGACATGGGCTCCACTCCATCAGCGGCTCACAGCGGCCACGATGCCTGGATACATGCTCTGTGCAGACTCTTGTCCTTCCTGGACCCCCCTCCCTGCATCAAAGTCTCAGCAGCCCCCTTCATGTGGGAAACCCTCTGAAGGCCACGGCCACGACTGGAGCTAAGCCCAGAGCTGAGTGGGTCACTCGCCGGACCTGCCTTCAAGGAGCACCGTAGCCAGCTGCTCTTCAGGAATGAACAAATTACCTAACTTTTGAGAGCTTTGGTTTGCGTATTTCTAAAAACAGAAAGTGTCACCTGTTGAGTCAAACCCTCCAGGTTACAGCTGAGGTAAGAAAAGCATGCTTTTTGCCCTAAGACACTGGTAGGCCCACAGGGCTGGTTTTGTATTTTACAATTAGGCCGAGCATTGTTCCCCAATATCTTTTATGGGGATCATGGGTAAGAAGTAATCGCAGGGGCCATGAGCTGGACCAGATGAAAGCAGAAGAGAAATAAAAAGGAAGAACGAAGGCCTGGGAAGGAGTGGAGAAAGGTAAGCAGAAGGGTGCAGAGGGGAGACCTGCAGGAGTGTGTCTTTTGGCCCAGCCCCGGGAGCCCAGTTGGCCACCTCAGGCTGCCCTGGGGGAGTTCCCATGTTACCCAAGCCAGGCAGATGCCACAACTCTGCCCAGAATAAGAGTCAAATCAAGAGACTCTACCACCATCTGGCCTGATAAGAATGATGGAATCCCTTTAGGAAGCAAACAGAAAATGACTACAAAACAAAAGAGCCCAAAGGTCACTGAGTTGGAGGCAGGGCAGCTGCAAACTTCCCAAACCACAAAACAAGACCCTCTATATATTCACAGGGATGACTGACAGCTTCATACCTTTGCCAACATTCCGTGGAGGAAGCGGGGGGGCGCTGGTGGTGCCGGGGGCTGCAGGCTGGGCGGGAGGTGGGCTGCCACTCAGGAGGGCTCCGTAAGTCTCATTCTGCAAGATGCTGGGCATGAAAGCCCTCTGCTTGTCCTTGGCAAGGTTTGCAGCATCTCTGGCCAAAGATACAGCGTTAGACTGAAGCTGGTTGGAGCCCAGCTGGTAGAAGCTGATGGGCCGGTCTTCCCGCCGGTTGGGACTGGGCTGCAGGAGAACATCGGGGCAGAGGCGTGTGAGACAAATATGAACTGCTCCTGGTGATAACATTCAACACAGGGGTGAAAACCTCACTGACACCAACTCTGCTGGGCCTGGTACCATTTGAGCTCTCAACTGTTGCCTGAGAGCTACAAGTTGCGTGAGAGCTGCAAGAGTGAAAATTCACTCCTCCTTGTGTCTCGTGAAGGAAACACACACTGATATGGTTTGGCTTTGTGTCCCCACCCAAATCTCATCTCGAATTGTAATCTTCACTTGTCGAGGGAAGGAGGTGACTGGATCATGGCAGCGGTTCCCCTCTGCTGTTCTTGGGATAGTGAGTTCTCACAAGACCTAATGGTTTTATAAGGCAGTTTTCCCTGCTCTCGCTTGCTCTCTCTCCTGCCACCCTGTGAAGAGGTGCCTGCTTCCCCTTCTGCCATGATTGTATGTTTCCCAGCCATGTGGAGGTGTGAGTGAATTAGACCTCTTTCTTTTATAAGCTACCCAGTCTCAGGTATTTCTTTATAGCAGTGTAAGAACTGACTAGTACACACACACACATACCAAAAAAGCTGTTAATTACAGGTTAAAATTCTCCATTCTGTGATGGATTTAAAATATAAGCTATTTATCTTATGAGCCGAAGTTATCTCAACCTAAGTCAGCATTTTCCCTGAAGTTCCCCTTCCTAAACATGCCTTCTTATGCTACCCCACAGGGTGGCCAGCTCCGGCCAGCCCGCTGCACTCAGTCTCCAACAGCTATATGGCTCATTCAGCAGAGATCAATGTTTTCCTCCCATATGAACAGGAGCTCCTGAGATTCCTCCAAATTAGGCTTAGCAAACAGTGGCCTATGGGCTACCACCTGTTTTTTGTCAGTAAAGTTTTATTGGAACATAGCCATGTCCTGTCATTTAGATACTGTCTAAGGCTGCTTTTGAGCCATCCTGGCAGAGCTGAGTAATCGTTAACATGGACTGTGATGCTTTAGGCCCGTAGAGCTTAAAATATTTACTATCTGGCCCTTTAAGAGTTTGGCCACCCCTGCTCCCCTCCGAAGGTTATGTGATTTTTTTTTTTTTTTTTTTTTTTGAGACAGAGTCTCTCTCTGTTGCCCAGGCTGGAATGCAGTGGCGCAATCCCAGCTCACTGCAAGCTCCGCCTCCCGGGTTTATGCCATTCTCCTGCCTCAGCCTCCTGAGTAGCTGGGACTACAGGCGCCCCCCCCCACCACCAAGCCCGGCTAATTTTTTTGTATTTTTTAGTAGAGATGGGGTTTCACCGTGTTAGCCAAGATGGTCTCAATCTCCTGACCTCGTGATCCGCCCGCCTCAGCCTCCCAAAGTGCTGGGATTACAGGCGTGAGCCCCCGCGCCCGGCCGGTCATGTGCTTTCTTGGAAGTGAATGCATGGAATGATGACTCAGGTAACTTAGACCTAACTTCTATTTCAAATGCCAGCTTCATTAAACTAGGTATGATTGTGAGCAAATGACTCAACCTTGCTGACCACATTCTTATCTGTTCACTGGATATGACGAGTGCTTTTCTAGCACATTACCAGGTGCTTAGCAGGTGCTCAGTATGAACTGTGGCAGCCCTGCCTCTCCCTCACAGGACCACCAACCCTTTCTAGGTTCTAGACAAACCAATGGTTCAAACCCAGCTCAAGTGTGCAGAACTAAGCACCCAGTGGTTCTTCACACATATTTCTAAATTGCAAAGCCCACGGCTGCTGTCTGCTGAGAATCAGGTGAGCAGCGTGGATGAGTCTTAGGACTCCATACCAGCCCCTGCTCTTGTGCTTTTCCTTGGACTGTGCAACCTGCTTCATCACTGCTCACCAAATGGGAATGTGGCATCTGACCGCTTGATGAAGAGGCAGGCTGGGGCAGATTGCTTCCAGCTTTTATTTTTTAAGGCAGGTTAAGTATGAAATCAGTCAACTCTTCTCACTTTGACAGTGTTTTGTAGCTAACTCAGTGAAGTAATTTCTTATTCTGTATTCTAAGAAGCAGTAAGTATGGATGTTAACTCCATGAGCAGACAGTCCAACAGGTTTCAGAAATGCCATCTGGTTACCTACTGACCTATCCATCCATCTAATTAGATATCCTCAATACACATCAGAACATTAATGCATTACAGAAAAAAAAAAAAAGCCAAACCATGAAAATGTGTTTAATGTGGCATTTGCCACTAATTCAGCACAGAGCACATTCCAGACATGCCTCGAAGCACCATGCTGAAGGACAGATGGAAGTGGGTCGCAGCTAGGAGTCAGGGCTTTGGGTCACATGGCCTAAGTCTGACTCTCAGCTCCAAGTCCTGCGTGAAGGCAGCAACCTTCCTGGGGCTCACCACTGTGTGTGAAGCAGTGAGTATGGTAAGAAGGGAGCTGGAGGAGGAGGCAAGAGCCTTCGTGCAGTCCCAAGCCTGCCTCTAAATAGCTGCTTCACTTTGGCCAAGTCAACTTTTCTCTTGAGGCTTCAATATCCCAAACTGATAAAGGAAGGGGTTGGACCCAATGAGCTCTAAAGGTCGTCCGATGATTTCAGTTGATGTTTTTATAAGATCAACCAGGAGAATGTGATTACCTAGACTGGGGGAAATCTGGCTCTTTATGACATGACTCCATAGCAAGAGACCTTCCTCTAAATCCACTGGAATCAACCCCCTCGCCACACACACCTTTCCTTTGTAGCAAAAGGCTGCCTATAAGTACATAATTAGCCATTCCTTTAAATTAATGGGTGCAGGAGCTGGGAGACAGGAGATGGTAGTGGGAAGGGTAAAACCAAGAGCCTACTGAGATCAATGAAAGCAAAAAGTAAGCTACATTTTCATTTCTATAAAACAGCTTTCTGCCTTAATTACAGATTAGGACCCACACTGTTCTGGATGAAGCTGATCAAAACTCTTAATGGTTAGCAACCTGGCACAGACCTGCAATTTCTCATCCATGTCGTCATCACTTTCATCCAGGTCTTCGTGGAGTAGTCGCCATTCATATTCAACGTGAACGTGAGAATTAAATCTTCCAGATAAGGCTTGGGTCAGCTGAGAGAACAGAGGGATGGTCAGTGCTGTTGCTCATACACTCAGCCATGCATCTGGACCCACTGAAGTGTGCAGGCAGGAGGCCTGCCTTCTAGTCCAAGGCAAATGCATGGAAATCTCTGGGTCTCAGGTGAAGCCCCCGCCCCTCGGCCTAATTCACAGGGTAACCTTGAAACTCAAAGCTGGTATGTCCCAGCAAAGGCTTTGTAAACTGTATTAGTTTTCATCCACAGTTCCCGGCTCGTAACTCTCAAATCCCTTGTTACAGTCTTCAGTTATAACATGGGGTGTTAAGGCCTCAGGAGACAGAATCTCTCTGAACTTCTCCTGCCCCAAGGCAGGACTCTTATCTTCCCCCACTTTTCTGACTGTGGGTCTTAAGGCCTTCCCCAGAGAGGGTCTCACCCTATACCCTGGGGGAAGAGATGCTGACATCAAGAAGCTTCCATAAAAATCAGAGGACTGGTTCTCGAGCTTCAAGATGGCAAACCACACAGAGGGTCCTGGAGGGTGGCACCCAGGGAGGGCATTGAACCCCCGCATCCCTTCCCCCACACCTTGCCCTACGCACCTCTCTATCTGTATGCTTTGCAATATCCTTTATAATAAACCAGTAAACACAAGTGTCTCCCTGAGTTCTATGAGCCACTCCAGCAAATTATTCAAACCCAAAGAGGGGGCTGTGGGAACCCCAACTTGAAGCCGGTTGGTCAGAAGTTCTGGAGGTTGATTTGTGACTGGTGTCTGGGGTGGGAGACAGTCTTGGGGACTGAGCCCCCAGCCTGTGGGATCTGACACTACCTCCAAGTAGATAGTGTCTAATTGAACTGGAGGACAGCCAGCTGGTGTCTGCTGCTTGTGAAACCGCCTTTACAAGAACATGGTAGTGAAAAATGTCTAGCATGGCTGACTCCATCTTGCTTCTGGCCTCACAGGCTGGCTGTCCTCCCTTATTCCTGGGCACAGGCCAAGCTAACCATGGGAAGAATTTAGTTTGTGGTGTAAGTTTGAATCAAGGATGGTAATAGTCCCTCCTTAAAACTGACTCTGTTTTTTTTAATTAATTTTTTTTTTATTATACTTTAAGTTCTAGGGTACATGTGCACAACGTGCAGGTCTGTTACATACGTACAAATGTGCCATGTTGGTGTGCTGCACCCATTAACTCATCATTTACATTAAGTATATCTCCTGATGCTATCCCTCCCCCCTCTCCCCACCCCATGACAGGCCCCGGTTTGTGATGTTCCCCGCCCTGTGTCCAAGTGTTCTCACTGTTCAGTTCCCACCTATGAGTGAGAACATGCGGTGTTTGGTTTTCTGTCCTTGCAATAATTTGCTCAGAATGATGGTTTCCAGTTTCATTCATGTCCCTACAAAGGACATGAACTCATCCTTTTTTATGGCTGCACAGTATTGCATGGTGTATATGTGCCACATTTTCTTAATCCAGTCTCTCATTGACAGACATTTGGGTTGGTTCCAAGTCTCTCTGCTATTGTGAATAGTGCCACAATAAACATACGTGTGCATGTGAAAACTGACTTTGTTCTTGTTAGGGAACTTGAAAGTGCCTTTGGAAGACTAATGAAAGGCCTCAAGATTAGGATTATGGGAGGGGTCTGAATTCTGCTAAAATGTAGGTGCAGCTTGCCTCTCTATTAATGTAATTGTTTACCATCCAGTGGAGTGGCTCACACCTATAATCCCAGCATTTTGGGAAGCTGAGGCAGGAGGACTGCTTGAGCCAGGAGTTTGAGACCAGCCCAGGCAACATAGCGAGACCCCATCACTACAAAAAATTTAAAAACTTATTTAGCCAGGCATGGTGGTATGCATCTGTAGTCTCAGCTACTCGGGAGGCTGAGGTGAGAGGATCGCTTGAGCTCAGGAGTTTGAGGCTGTCCACGAGCGTGCCATTGCACTCCAACCTGGGCAACAGAGAGACACTGTCTTTTTTTAAAAAAAATTGTTTACTGCACCAGAGGCCACGATACTTGTGACTTCCCCAATTAATCCTATAGATAACATATCCTAAGACTGATCTTTTGAGATATTTTTTCAGACTTTTGCATCCTGGTGACCAACTGACTCCACTGAACCTGACTCATGACTCAACCAGTCCCGTGGCACCCCCTGAGATGATATGCAGTGGACAAGGGCTGTTTCTCACACTCTTATGATTTCACTCCCAACCAATCAGCAGCACCCATTTCCTAGCCCTCTTGCCCATCCAACTATCCTTGAAAAACCTTAACCTCTGAGCCTTTGCGGGGACACAGTTGAGTAATAATTCCTGTCCTCCCACCGCTCAGCCAGCTTGTCATAATTAAACTCTTTCTCTACTGCAATCACACTGTCTCATGAATTGGGTTTAATCTATGCAGCAGGCAAGAAGAACCTGTCAGGCGACTACACTTGGTGTATGGGGTCGGGGGAGAACCCCACACCTTTGGTCACAGCAGTCTGCTTCTGTATTGCTTGTTGTGACAACAGCGTAACCGTACAGAAAAAACAGGGCTAGAGAGTTTTCCCCAAAACAACAGGCAAAGGATATTTGAGATCTAAAGGATGCTGATCAGCCTGCAAGTATCCATACTCCATATGGGAGAAAGCTCAACCCCAGGAGAATGAATGTGCTCATTCACTGTGAACCCAGCCTTTTCAACCAGGATGAGAGAATTAAACGCTGTAGAAAATGATCTGTGTGGCTATTTTCTCAGTTATCTCAAGGAAGGTAGATAGCTAGTTCCGTTCTACATGTGCAGAAGAGAAGTTAATTCATTACACACTATGGGTGTCTCAGGACCTCAGGGCTTAATTTCCCCCATAACCAGATAGTAGCTACATGACCCTGGCCAAGTCACTTAACTTTCCTGTGCCTGTTTCCTCATCTGTAAAATGAGGACAACAGCAGAAACTATGTCATAAGGTAGTTATGAAGATTAAATGAGATAGGTCAGGTGTGGTGGCTCACGCCTATAATCCCAGCACTTTGGGAGGCCAAGGCGGGTGGATTGCTTGAGGTCAGGAGTTCAAGACCAGCCTGACCAACATGGTGAAACCCCGTCTCTATTAAAAATATAAAAATTAGCTGGGCATGGTGGCAGGTGCCTGTAATCCGAGTTACTCAGGAGGCTGAGGCAGAAGAATTGCTTAAACCTGGGAGGCGGAGGTTGCAGTGAACAAAGATCATGTCACTGCACTCCAGCCTGGGTGACAGAGTAAGACTCCATCTCAAAAAAAAAAAAGATTAAATGAGCTAGTGGATGTACAGTGCTTAGAAAGAGGACCTGTTACTTATCTTACACTTGTATAGCATTTATTATTAATAGTTCTTTTTTTTCTCCCCCAGGCTGATGCGCATTGGCATAATCATGGCTCACTGTAGTCTTGAACTCCTAAGCTCAAGTCCGTTCTCCCACCTCAACTTCCCCAGTAGCTGGGACTGCAGGTGCGTGCCACCACACCCAGCTAATTCGAAACGTTTCTGTGGAGATGGCGTGTTGCTCTGTTGCCCAGGCTGGAGTGCAGTGACACCATTATGGCTCACTGTAGCTTTGAACTCCTGGTCTCAAAGTGATCCTCCTACCTTAGCCTCCTGGGTAACTAGGGCTACAGGCATGCTCCACCATGCGTTGCTAATTTTTAAATCATTTGCAGAGACAGAGTCTCACTATGTTGCCAGGCTGATCTCGAATTCCTGGCCTCAAGCCATCATCCCCTGCCTCAGCCTCCCAAAGCTTTGGGATTACAAGGCATGAGTCACTGTGCCTGGCCTTAATCTATTTACTGAGCGCTGTGTGTCAACTGCTTTACAGCAGTTGATAATAATTCTCACAACAATCTTATATACTGGTATAACTGACTGCACTGTAGAAATAAGGAAACAGCCTAAGAGAGTTTCCTTCCCAAGCCAAGTTGGGGAGCCCCCGGCAAGGCCAGGGCTGCCTGGCCTGGTGGGCTCTTTCTACTGTCTACATTGTCTTCTCTTCCAGAACAGGAAAAGATGGTACTGAGCAACCCACATGATCTGGGGCTGAGGAACAAAGAAAGGAGGTTGGCCTTGATGTCCTGCAAAGTAGCAAGTAAACAGCTTATGGAGGCCAGAGAGCAGGCCCTTGTGGTGGCCTCGGGCCTCTGTTCCAGTTGTCCCACCACACCAGTGATGTTACCAACACGGCCAACCAGCAAACACTGACTCACACCCCAAGTCTCACTACGAGGGGGTGGGTCCCCCTAGGTTTCCCTGTAGACTCCCTAGCATGCCTTCTCCAAGGCAGGCTGATTCTGGGCTCATCCCATCAGAAACACTGAGCTCTGCTCAGGACACTGGTCCACAGCAAACCCTGCCCAAGGAGGACAGGCTTGGCTCCCTGTCCCGTGACAGGTGCCCCACCCCGTCCTTGTGGCGGGAGACTCACCAGCTCCTCACAGTGCTCGTGCTTGAGGCGCTTGGCAATGTCCAGCGGAGTCTCTCCTGACTCGTTTGCTAAAATTCAAGGGCGAGCAAAGGAGGCGTTAAGGCAAAACCCAGCAAAGGCCTGACATCCAGGACAATTTTTAAAAGGAACAGAAAGGCAGCACTAAATTAAATTGGGCCTGGTTAATGAAATCCACAGTGAGTTTGACCTAGTCGAGGCTGAATGTATCTTGTAATTGTATAGAACTGCAGCTAAATACAGAAGGTAAAACTTTAAAAGATGAAGTTTGAACTAATCAAGAAACTAAAACTGGCCAGGCGCAGTGGCTCACGCCTGTAATCCCAGCACTTTGGGAGGCAGAGGTGGGCGAATCATTTGAGGTCAGGAGTTCGAGACCAGCCTGGCCAACATGGTGAAACCCCATCTCTACTAAAAATATAAAGATTAGCCAGGCGTGGTGGCACATGCCTGTGGTCCCAGCTACTCAGGAGGCTGAGGCAGAAGAATCGCTTGAACCTGGGAGGCAGAGGTTGCAGTGAGCCGAGATTGCGCCACTGCACTCTAGCCTTGGTGACAGCGTGAGACTCTGCCTCAAAAAAAACAAAAAACAAAAACTAAAACTAAAACTGTTGAAGCAGCCACCTAATTAAAATCCACATCCAAACTGTAACTCGTTGAATAAAGCGATTCATCATAAACCTCTAACGAAAAGCACTGCTCACCTATTTCCATGCACTGCAATATAACAAACTTTTAAACCTTCTCTCAAGCAGTCTATAACCCTGAAAGTATATACTTTATTTTTATTTTTATTTTTGAGATGGAGTCTTGCTCTGTTGCCAGGCTGGAGTGCAATGGTGCAATCTCAGCTCACTGCAACCTCTGCCTCCCGGGTTCAAGTGATTCTCCTGCCTCAGCCTCCCAAGTAGCTGGGCCTACAGGCGCGCGCCACCATACCCGGCTAATTTTTGTATTTTTAGTAGAGACAGGGTTTCACCATGTTGGCCAGATGGTCTTGATCTCTTGACCTCGTGAGCCACTGCACCCGGCCTATACTTTCTTCTAAATAAGCCTCAGTCAATGAGGTCTGATTATTAGTTTTTTAATGATAAGCACAGCTCTCAGGCAGATGTGTGTCTTTTTTCTATTCTTTCCTCTTTATTTAACAGTCCTTCAAAAATACTTCATCCTGAGGGGACAACAGCTGGATGCCCTCAAGGCACAACTGTGCCTTGGCTGTTGGCATGTCGGGGTCCTCGAGAGAGGGAGGGACCGGGGCCAAGTAACAACCAGGGCCCTTCGTGGAGGAAGCAGTGGTGCAAATGAAAGGAGAGGGCAGTAAACAGCATCTCCCCCTGTAATCCGTCTAAACCCAGAGCCAAGAAAGGGGCCAAGTGTGGCCTCAGGTGGGGGTGAGTAGGCTCAGGGTGTGTGAACAGGTCAAAATTCCCCAACCTTGTCCAAATTCACCTGGCATCCGTGAGAGCTGCAAGACCCACCCTTTGCTTGTCTTATGATCTGTAAAATGCCTGTAAACGCGCCCAAAGTCTAAGTAACAGATGGTGAATGCGGCCTCGTGGAACAGGCAGGGAGAGGCTCTTTCTCATTAGCGGTAGGTTCTCCTTCTCTTTGGCACTAACAAGAGCCCACAGGGTTGGCCCTGTTTCCAAGAGCAGCGCTTGGATGGCAGACAGGAGGCAGAGGCCAGGGTGCAGCTGAGCCCACCCCCGGGGCCCGGGCCCACTCACCTATCTCGATGGAGGCCTTCCCCCGCAGGAGCAACTTGAGGCACTCGGCATTGTCGGTCAGGCAGCAGTAGTGCAGGGCTGTGCTGCCTTTCCCTGTCTGTTTATCCAGGTTCCCACTGCCCGAGAACAGGAACAGAGAGAGAGCATAGTGTGTCACAGGCTGGACAACCAGGGACTGCCCGGCAGGGAGCCTGGGCTAAGGGGAACAGGAAAGGCAGACAGTCCCCGAGTGAACGGTTTCTGTAAATCATCGCCAAGGTGGTGGGACCTGGCACCGTCCCTGCCTACATGGCTGGGGAAGCCTTAGCAGAAGGTCATCAGGGAAATAACACGATGATGGCAGAAGAGGTCAAAAGGGGAGGGGGGCATCCCTGTTGTTGCTGAGCATGTGGGGCCAAGGTGGGGCAGTGCACTACCGGGGTGAACCTAGAGCCCAGCGTCCTTCTCACGTCCCACTGGCTGCGCCAAGGCTGCTGTGCTAGGCCGGCCAGCTGTGCTGGATGCAGGGCCTCTGGATGCCTGTGTGACTCATCCATCCTGTCCCATGGGAGGACGGAGGCTGAGCTTTTCTCTATCATTATTTGATATTCCCTCTAGGAAAGGGAAAAGTCACTTTCCCAAAGCCCAGAGTCCCCAGGCTCCTCGGCCTGTTTGCCCTGGGAATACCCTCTGAAAACAGGCTAAAGGGGAATCTTGAGATTTTCAAAAGTTCTTCCAACATATCACAAGACCAGGTCACCCACAAAAGGTGCTCAGGCTTGGCAGACATGGGACAGGCCCTCAATCCTAGCAAACATGGCCACTGTCACATTCTGAGGAGGGGCAGTGAGCTTTGTGCCCCTGCACAAAGTGGAGACAGAAAGGCGATCTCAGGAAGTGGCACCTGCTCCTTCCATGAGAAGGAAACCAATTACATTTTCAATATCAAAAAAGGAGTTTCTTTTTCACCAAATTGTGGGCATGGGGGGCGGGGGGTGTGCTTCATTTTCAGAATTCTCCCCCACTTTTGTCCTCCTTCCACTCTGGAAAAAAAGAAACTGGGACCTTCCCTCTCCTGCCCCCTGAAAATGTGCACGGAGGGAGAGGCATCACGCAGCTATCAACCAAATGTTTACGAAACCCCTGCTGCGTTCTAGGAGCCGGGCTGGCACTCAGAGATGGGGCATCAGGGCAGCTTCCACCACGAGTCCAGTGAACTCAGCCTCCTCAGGAAGAAGCTGCAGGTCTTGGGGTTGACCACCCCACACTCCCCTACTTTCTGGCCATTTCTTCACTCCTCTGCTCAGAAATGGGAGGAAAAAGCAGAGGACACAAAATGCCAACTATCCCATGGCTTTTGCATTTTGGAATTTTCCATTTCCTTTGGAGCAATTTCCATGGCTTTTAACAGCACCTCCTCCTCCAGTACACACGTGGCTCAAACCATGACCAGGGAGTCAGAATACACGTTGAGGGGTCTTGAAGTCCAGCCTTCAGCTGCCAGGCGGGTAACACATGACTGAAGCAATATGCCCCAAACCACGGGCACTCCCAGATCTGCGGTAAACTGCCTGTGCACATCTCTAAAGGCCATTTCTAATCAAAGCATAAAAACAACTTCTCGACCCAAACAAAACACCCATAATCCAGTGCTCTGGTTTCTAATCTCTGGCTCAGACCATGGCTAATGTGTGGATCCCTCCTTGCCTGCTACCTCCCTACTGCTCAGGACACTGCTTGCGCAGTATGATGACCTGGCTCACAGGATGAGGCGAGGATGGCCCCTGTGCACAGAGGGTGGTCATGGGGTCCCCAAGTTCAGTAGCCATATCTACTTGGTGTCTCCCTGAGTACCAGACACTAGAAGTTGGACCCTGCAATTACCACAAAAGAGTTTCTAGTGCTTTTTTAAAGGATTGCCATGGAGTACCTCACACCTGGCAGTCCTTTTTCTGTCTTTAATTCATGTTTAGAACTGGGAAGGTTCTCTTGACAACACATCAGAAGAGATGAGGCAGCGTCTGATTCCTTCCCCAGAAATACCAAGGAGAAAACGAGTGCCTCCCTTAATTTCAGAACACCTACCTGTTCTGAACTAAAAAGTCTACAATGTGAAGAGAGGTTCGATCCACGGATCTGACTGCAAGGTGGAGGGCCGTTTCATCTGGCTCCTGAAAAACCAAACAAAGGCATTCCAGAATTCTAATGGGAGCATTCAATTCTGTGTCCAACACCGGTGAAATCGTGTACAACTCTTCCAAAAGTCTTTTATCTTTCCCTTCGAGAAACTTATCTCTTACATAGAGTCTCTTTAATCTCTACACAAGCTCTTTGCCCTTGGGAACGTGCAATTTGGAGATTGGTCCTGTTTCTCCTGACTCCATGGGAAATAAATGAGAAGTTCAGGAGTTTCATTTCTAAGTCCTCTCAATCGACCTGTCCCCATCCCTGCATCAGCACCACAAGGCAGATCCCTGCCTGCAAGCAAGAATCTTGTTCAAACGATCCAGGAAGGTCCCCCAGGCCACCTACAATCCAATCTCTTTACCTGCTCCTTGAGTAGAAACATATGTTTCTTAAGCAGGCTTAAAGTTTTGCGTTCTACACTTACAGACAAGGCTACGAATGCTAATAACTGCACTGTCTCCAACTCATACTGGGGATTCCCCAACTCCACTGCCTTTTCTGAAAGTATACCTGGCAGGTGGGGGAGAAGAGATGAACAAGGATTGTTTCAGCAGGTGGGTGGGTGAGAGAACCAGAGGAGAAGGACAGATACAGAAGACAGGAGGTGAGGGCAAAGGAAGGTGCTTCCCAGGCTGCCTGCCCTGCCTGCTGGGCCCTCTGGCGGCAGCACAGCTCAGTGCTGGGCACCCTCCACACTGCGTTGGTGGGCATGAGTTCTTTCTGGGGATGGGGAGAGAGTGGGACCAGCTCAGAGCCTGCATGGACACGCCTGTCACCAAGAGAAAGATGCTGCAGCTGTGAGGCATCCTTGCTGATAGGCAGCCAGCCCGGTCCTGAGGTCAGGAGGTTCCAGGAGACCAAATGTGCATCTACAGGGTATTTGTGGACCAGAATCTGGACACATGCCACCCCACTTGGGTGCTGGTATGTTACTGCAAACCCACTCCGGCTGGATGCCCACCCTCTCAAGAGAGCTCCCCCAGGAAAGGAGGGGTCTTGCTCCTACTCTATTCCCTCTGAGGGGGAGCACAGTGGGGTGTGGGTTCCAGGGAACCGCCCCTCTCAGAGAGCTTCTCTCGTTAGCATGAAGCTCAGGTTAAACCTGCTCGCAGATGAGGGGTCCCTCTCAGGCTGCCTAGCTTCTGAGATGTCTTCTCCTCCACCTGGAGGTGGGTTTTCCTTCCAGAGCTGGCATTACATTTTTGGTGTAAGAATAAACCACTAGGTGGGTACAAAGTTTTAGACAAGCAGAATAAGTCCTGCAGATCTGCTACACAGCCTGGTGACTCCAGGTAAGACTACATAGCGTCTATTTCAAAACTGAGTCAATTTTAAATGTGCTCTCCATTAAAAATGGATGAGCATGTGAGGTAATGGATATGTTAGCTAGCTTGATTTAATCATTCCATGATGTAAACATAGATCAAAAACATCACACCATACCCCATGAACATAGATACAATTATTTGTCTACTGAAAAGAAAAACCCCTAGTTTATTCTACCCCAGTACCCCTATCCGTGCCGTCTTCCTCTGGAGAATTACCCAGCTTTGGTCAGTATTGCTGATTCCACAGACCTGCCACAGTGCCCCAGCTTTCCTTTTTTTTTGAGACAAGGTCTCACTCTGTCGGCCAGGCTGGAGTCCAGTGGCACAATCACGGCTCACTGGAGCTTCAAATTTCTGGGCTCAACCGATTCCTCTCACCCCAGCCTCCTGAGTAGCTGGGACTACAAATGTACACCACCATGCCTGGTCAATTTTACTTTTTTTTTTTTTTTTTTTGTAGAGATGGGGCCTCCCTATGGTGCCCAGGCTGGTCTCAAACTCCTGAGCTCAAAGGATCCTCCGCCTTGGCCTCCTAAAGTAAAGTACTGGATCCCAGGCATGAGCCACCGTGCCCGGCCTTTTTTTTTTTTTAAAGTAGCAACAACCCACACTCTTACATGTCCGTTGGCCAGTGGGATTTTTTCCGTAAGATCCACACCATCAGCATAAGCTTGGAGCAATCCAAAAATATCTCTCGTTTTGACGGCCTCGCAAAGACTGTGAAGCTTCGCCGCGTTATCCGCGTGCTTCTTCCTTGCGTATCTCCTCTCGATGTACTTGGCTGTGATGTAGTCCTTTCTTGCATTCCTGAAACCAAACATAATTGCCTTGCAAATCATGAAGGGCTTCTACCCGCTGTCCGGCATCCCTTTGTCTAAGGCCATGTTAACGGTTCCTGCGCCATGTCCCTGGTAAGCACCGCTGGCCCCGAAACACAAAGCGGGAGTGGCCGCCATGTGGTTCTATGGCTGCACTGGTCTTCACTGCGACCTCCTGGGAACTGGCCAGGGGGACAACTCCCCCACGTTCTCTCAGCCCACCCGCCTCTCTGCCTTGTCTCCCTCCCCTCACTCCTAAGTTCTGTGATCTGACCTCACTGTCGCCCTCGTCACCTCCACGCCCTTCTTACCCAGGTCTTTCCAATCCGCATGCCCTGCGCCTCCTCCCCCAGGAAGGCCCTGCCCCTGCCCTCCACGCAGCCCTGGCCAACCTCTGTTCCAACATTCTCTACATGAAGGCCTGCCTGCCTCACTGCCCGACAGGCCCATGAGCTCCTTGGGGCATGGACTATGACCTCTTTTCTGTAGGCACCGTGCCTGGTATGAAAGGCAATATCAGATGAACTGAAATGAAATGGCAGTCCTCTTTGTGTTCTACTTTCTGGCCTTTATGTGGCAACATGCTCAGACTCCGCCCCATCCAAAGAGCCTAGAGAAGCAGGAACAAAAGGGGGCCAAAGAACCCTGAGTTCAAATCCCACTCCCACCACACACTGCTGCTTTGAACTTGAATAAGTATTTCATCTCTCTAGACTTGTAAGTCTGACTTGCGAAAATGCACACAATACATCCTCACAGTAGCACCAAGAGACATATGTGCGTCAACACACCTGCTGCAGCACACACAGTGGGTCCCGGGCCTTGGAAAGACCCAGTGAACTTACAAGAGGGAGAGCGAAACAGCAGCTCACTGGTCACAGAGTACATGCATTTTACAATCCCAATTCTGAAGGTTGAGGGTCACTGCCCAGGGACTCTTTGAATCTTGAGAATCAGGCAAGAGCCAGGCAGGGGCAGATCAGTTGCATCCGTTTGTAACACAGCACTGCCTACAATCTGAGGACACATGCGGCTGCTCCCCTTCAAGCTGGAGTCCCCGCACGGTTCCCTCCTGACCTCCGCTCTCTCACTCAGCTGACTATGGCAAGGGGCCATGGCTGCTGGAGCAGTTGTTGACTTTTCTGTACCTGCCCTAAATCCCCGTGGAACAACTGGCCCCCCAGAAGGGGAGCCTGAGCCCCCTGGACATGCAACTGGAGGCAGGGAGTAGAGATCCTGTCTACCCTGGGGTCCCTTGAAGATGGGCCAGCCTAAGATGAGAAGCCATTACTCCCACAGCACCCAGACGGAACTGAGTGGGCAGAGGTCTCTTGCCAGCGTCTGCAAGGCCTCAAATCTGCTTGTCCTTGGGTGCACGTGGCTCCTGGACACGCCGCAGCGTGAGGCTGGCTGGTGCAGCTGGAGAGGAAATCACGCCCCAGGGTGCCCGTTCCACCTGAGCAGGCAGCATGCTTCACAGCCCAGGAAGGACTTCCAGGGGCACCTGGTGAACTTGTGCTCTGGCACTTTCTATCACACTGCCTCCCTCCTGCTCCGGCTCCAGTTCTGCCCACTGTACAGGGCCTAGGTTAAGGCGGGTGCCTCAACTTCCCCCGGCACATGCTCCCCGTCCACACAGCGCTAACCTGTGCACTGAGCTCACTGCGGTGCTGGCTGACTTGTGTGTGAGACACGTGGTCTCAGTGGGTTCCCTCAACAGTGCCATGAGTTTTCATCCCCACCTGTAGGCACAACAGGCCCTCGAATAACATCATTTTGTTGTAATGTTAAGAAAAAAATCAATTCCCAGGCAGGGTCCCTGTCTGTGTGGAGTCCACCTGGGTTTTCTCCGGGCACTCCAGTTTCCCCCACATCCCAAAGCTGTGCATGCTGGGCTAACTGCTGTGTCTCAAAGGCCCCACTGCGACTGGGTGTGGACGTGGGTGTGACTGCGTCCCACAGTGGGACGGGGTCCTGTTCAGGGCTTGTTCCCACCCTGGACTTCAGCTGCCAGGACATGCTCCAGCCACCTGTGACCCTGAACTGGAATAAGTGGGTGAATCATTATCTTACTGGTTTTTATGATCTTTCTTTATCCCACTTAGTAGCCAGAATCTTTCCTAAATGTATGCATCGCTCATATTTCAATGTTTAATATTAGAAGTGTTCTGGGCCTTTATTCAAAAGTTTGGTGATGTTCTCATGATCAGAAATACATAGTAGGAACTGAACTCTGGTTTACATCAATTGGCATAGGGTAAAACTGGTTTCTTATACATCATTTTGCTTAAAGTCACAAGTTTCCAGAAACCTTTGAGTTTCTGGAACATTCAGGATTTAGTAGTACACTGAAGTCCATAAAGGGAAACTGGATTCTGTTTCCTCAGGCAGCTGGTGGGCCTACAAGGGAAGACCCATTTTATTCCTGGAGGTTCTCCTCTTAGGGCCTCCAGCACAGTGTGACACCCAGGGAGATGCTCCATTCCTGGCCTGGTGAGTGTCATGGTGGGCAGCCCATTTAATGATGTAAATGCCTCTTCTGACAGGCAGTTAGACTGGACAGTTGTCCAGTTTCATGCACTTTCAATCATCACTGTGGGACAATCATTACTGCGACCTCCACAGGAAAGGGATAGAGAGAAAGTGGACTTCCTTTACTTGTTTTTTAATGTATTTACTCATCTGCCCAGGGCTTGGAGGCCCCGAAGGCAGCTCCTACACAAACATGGGCACAGGTCTGTTTAACTCCACACATGCCCCCTGGTTTTGTGAAGGAGGTTTGCTTTGCTAATGTGATCCCTCAGATGGGGTTTCACCGTGTTAGCCAGGATGGTCTCGATCTCCTGACCTTGTGATCCGCCCAACTCGGCCTCCCAAAGTGCTGGGATTACAGGCGTGAGCCACCGCGCCCGGCCCTCCCTCTTTTTTTTTAATGACAGGCTTTTGCAGAAAAACAATTAACATAATGATACATTTGGTGTTCAGAGGAGGGGCTCTCCTTACACTTCTCAAGGACAGGGTGTGTATAATGGTCCCAAGTCACAAGGAGAAACAGTTCTGGCTCCTGTGAGCAAATACAAGCCTAGCTTCCCTGCTCCACCTCCCCTAGTTACACGTTCCTGACACCCCCAAGATCCATCTTGGGATTCACAGGCCACTAGAGGGTGTCCTTGGTTTCCCCTTCAACAGATTTATCTGCAGATGGTGTGCTGTTCTGAAATAAAGCTAGAAGCAGTGTATTCCTTTTCATCTGGAAGTAAAATACTAGCTTATTTAAGCAGGCACAGAGCTGGGAGTACTTGTTTGACTCGCTGATTCATTAAATAGTCACTGGTTCACCATAAGCAACATATTACGGTGGGAAAAACCAAAATGAGTAAGAAGTAATTCATCAGAAAAATATATGTAAATGCCTGAGTATACTATGAAGTGGGACGAAATGTTTTAAAATAGAGCCAAATGCTATAGGAGCACAGAGCCAAGAAAGTAATTTCAGTTGAGAAGGAATGGAAGTAGCTGATGTTTCGCCATCACACGGGTCATCCGCCCTCATTTTGAAAAAAGCCCGGGGTTGGGGGATGTAAATTTCTTTTTCAACAGTGCCAAGGCTGGAGGAGGGCTACAGTGCAGACAGAACGTTCATACTGAAGGGTTCCACGTTGACAGTGTTCGTTTTTTAGAATTGCCTAGCCCCAGAACAACCAAATGCCCTGCTTTTGTTAGGTACCCCTGGTGCTTGGAAGAAATGACACACACTTTGTTCAGAACTGACCGATATGACAGCATTACAGGGTGCTGGTACCGTCAGTGTGAGATGAAGCAGCCGAAAGAGCAGGTGTCAACTGCACAGCAGGAGCTGACCTCGCCATGCTGGATTCACGACGTTTCCTTCACCAAGCGGGACCCTCAGGCTCACCCAGGAAGAGCTCCTTCACCTTGAGTAACTCTCCACTGAAACTTAACTGGAGAGGACCCTCATTTTCAGGGTGTATGGAATCAATGCAGGGTACAGATGTGACTTCTGTCGCCCACAGGAAGAAGAGCAAGCAGGGCAGCTAATGCCAACCAGGCACTAAAACTAAGCACCACATGTCTGACCCCATCATCCCGCTCGTGCCCCCAATGCCTCTGTGAGGGGGAACGTTATCTCCCTTTTTTTATTACAGAGCTTAGGCTCAGAGAAGTTAAACAATCTGCCGGTGTCCCATGGCTCAGATAAGGATTGAGATATCTATGTCCCTACTGCCTCTCTAGGTTTGGGTAAAAATATAGATTTGAAACTTAGATCCTCATCAAGAGAGGATGATCACATTGTCAACCTCATGCCTGGTATGTAAAACCACACGTTATCCAATTCTCAAGGAAACGCGACACCACAAACACTTGTTACAGGATTCAAACATAAACTGACTTTAATCCAACAACAACTAAATCGCTCACCTGAGATACCTGATACCTGAAAGACTGTAATGGACATGGTCCCTGTTCACTCCCTCGCAATGTTCTGGCTCTTTCACTGTATCAAGTTACATCAGCAAAACGCAGAAAGAATACAGGTCCTGCAATCTCCGTTTCTCAAAGACATGCCACACAAAATGGTTAAAAAAAATCTAGGCCAGGTACAGTGGCTCATGCCTGTAATCCCAGCACTTTGGGAGGCCAAGGCGGGCAGATCACGAGGTCAGGAGTTCAAGACCAGCCTGACCAACATGGTGAAACCCCATCTCTACTAAAGATACAAAAAATTAGCTGGGTGTGGTGGCATGCGCCTGTCCCAGCTACTCAGGAGGCTGAGGCAGGAGAATCACTTGAACCCAGGAGGCGGAGGCTGCAGTGAGCCGAGATCACATCATTGCACTCCAGCCTGGGCAAGAGGGTGAGACTCCATCTTGAAGGGGAAAAAAAAATCTAAATTCTCTCCCTTTACAAAGGGTCCATACACTACCACCTATTTGTGAAACCACCCTTAAAGACACTGTTCACTGTTGCTCACTGTCCTTTGGGAAGACTCGTGTCATTAATTCTACTTCAGGCTTATTCCATAGAAAATGCTGTTTCTGTAAATGAATTTTTAAATACTTTTTCTTATCACATATTTTTCATTTTTCTCTGTCCTCCAGGACACGCTGACCCAGCCTCACCACTCAAATGCAGGTGCTCTGTTAACTGGCCCAGTAGCCTCTCTCCTTCCTTCCGTCTGTTTCACTTTGCATCACAACAAAACAGGTAAACCACCCATGTCCCCCTATAGACATAAGAGCCATAATACTAAACAGAGCTGAAGTCTAAGGCGAGCAGGACACCCACTGCCCGAACCCATGGGTCTCCCTGTCCACCTCTTCTCGAAGACTAGTGTGACATGGCCACTGACACTCTGATAAGATGGGCAAGAACATTCCTTGTTGTCAGCTCTGCACCAGGAGACACAAAAGCTTCTCCGCTGGCCAGGCACGGTGCCTCACGCCTGTAATCCCAGCACTTTGGGAGGCTGCAGCGAGTGGATCACCTGAGGTCAGGAGTTCGAGTCCAGCCTGGCCAACATGGTGAAACTCTGTCTCTACTAAAAATATAAAAATTAGCCAGGCGTGGTGGCATGTGCCTATAATCCCAGCTACTTGGGAGGCTGAGACAGGAGAATCGCTTGAACCTGGGAGGCAGAGGTTGCAGTGAGCCGAGATCGTGCCACTGCACTCCAGCCTGGGTAACAAGAGTGAAACTCTGTCTCCCAGAAAAAAAAAAAAAGCTTCTCCATCAAGTTTTGTGTCAACAATAACACAAACACAAACATTTTTTGAAGGAAGTAACACATTCCACATTTGCAAGGAGGCAAGGACGTTGGCAAGAAGGACGCTACATAATCACATATCTACCACAACCAGCCATCTCGGTGGCTCAGGATTATGCAGAGAGACCAAGACGGGGAAGTGACTCAACAGAACAGACAGCACAGGTGAAAAGTCCAGGGTCTTCCACCCACCAGTGGCAAGTGAGGCTCTCTACATACCCGCTGCACACACGCACAGCATCTGCGAAACCTGCCTGCTTTTGGCTTCTTCCTAAAAAAATTTCTATTTGGTCACCCAAAAGGTTAAAGTGACTAAGAAAACCCAACATAGGCTGATTTATTCCCTAAAGAAGCAACGACGGATGCACCCAAAACTTCTTATTCCCCTGCCTCCCGGGGCTCGGGCAAAGGCAAACCTTTACTCAGCAAATGAGAATAGCCAGTCCCATACTTACATGTCGCTGCCTGGGTTGGGTTTGACTGAGTCCTCAGCTGGTAGGCAACATTCCATGATCTCATTAAAGCCTGCATTCCCAATATTCTTGGCGAGCTGCAAAAATGAAAGTCTATTTCAGGATACTCAATTATTAATACATTCTACTGCTACACATTACCCATCCCCATCTGATGATTTATTTAATGGCCACTAAGAAATAGAGCAATAAAGTGGTTTGCCTTTAATGAAGATGGACAAAACCCAAAGCCCAAAGGTACCCATAAAATTAAAGATAAGAAGCGGCATGCCTATTACAGAGATGCATTGTCATAAAACGCGCTCTGGATAGAGTACAGACAGAGACAGGGAGAACCAGTAACTTGGTCCAATGTGAATTTCCATCCTTACCCACTCCTCCCAATGACCTGTGCCTCAACCAAAGTGAATCTATTTCACATCCTCAAACAACTTTACTTATGCCAGCTATGAGGTAGTTCTGGTAGAGTGAAGCGGCACTGAGTCAGGAAAGCTAAGACTCAGGTTCAAATCACAGCTCCATTACCGGCTGTGTGACCACAGGCAAGTCAGTTTCCCTGAGCGGCAGAGTTTTCATCAGTAAAATGGGATGATACCTATACTTCTGGGTTGATAAAATTTAGGTGAAAACAGTAAACTGAAACACTAAAAATGTAATGTATTAGCTCCAGATGTAAGGTCTTTACTTGCCAATCAATCTTCTGACATGTTAAACATTAAATTAACACATTCTTTTTTTTGAGACAGTGCCTTGCTCTGTTGCCCAGGCCGAAGTGCAGTGGCATGATCATGGCTTAATGCAACCTTGCTCTCCCCAGGCTCAGGTGACCCTCCTACCTCAGGTTCCCAAGCAGCGGGGACTATAGGCACACGCCACCACGCCCAGCTGATTTTTGTATTGTTTGTAGAGATGGGGTTTCACCATGTTGCCCAGGCTGGTCTCGAACTCCTGGGCTCATGCAGTCCGGCCACCTCAGCCTCCCAAAGTGCTGGGATTACAGGCGTGAGCCGCTGCGCCTGGCCAGGTCAGATTCTTAAACGTTTAATGAAATAATACCAAAAGGGAGCACCAAGCTCAGTGCTTTGAGAAAACATATTTTCATTTCCATGTTCTGCTGGGGAGTCAGTGACGCTTGTGATATTTCTGCTCTCTATTGATTATGCAGGCAGGCCAGGCATGGTGGCTCACACCTGTATTCCTACCACTTTGGGAGGCCGAGGCGGGTGGATCGGCTGAGCTCAGGAGTTCGAGACTAGCCTGGGCAACACGGTGAAACCCCGTCTCTACTAAAATACAAAAGAAATTAGCCAGGCATGGCGGCGTGCACCTGTAGTCCCAGCTACTCAGGAGGCTGAGACAGGAGAATTGCTTGAATCCAGGAGGTGGAGATTGCAGTGAGCCGAGATCACACCACTGGACTCCAGCCTGGGCGACAGAGCGAGACTCCATCTCTACAAAAAAAAAAAAAAAAAAAAAAAAAAAAAAATTATGCAGGCAAAGGAGTTAACAGACATGCTTTGGGAGAGGCTGCTGCAGCCTGAAATCGGGTCTATCTCTTGGGGGGAACTGACTGAAGGAGAGCCCAAGAGGTCTGGGTTAGATCCACTGGAACTTCCTGGCGGCAAATAACATCAAACGGTGAAATGGGCTAGTGGGCTAGTGGAGGATGCAGACGCAATTTTTTAAAAACAGAAGAATTATGCGGGGTAGCCTAATAGCTGGATGATGAGCTTTCCTAATTCAACCCGGCCCTTGACACGTGGAAAAAGCTTTTTCTAGGCGGCCCAAAGCATAAAACATTAACCAACTCCACCTCCTTGCTCAGTCCTGGCTCTGGGACCTCAAGCCATCAGTCAGGAGGCAAAAGCCTAGAGGCTGCGTTGCAATTTTCCCAGGGACAACAGAATGGTCAGGTGGCACACCACTTAAGGTGACAGGTACCTATGCACCAGGAAGCTAATGCCCTGTGAAGGGTTTCTCAGGCAGCTGGTGTCAGATCCAGGACTGAACCTCAATGTCAGAGCACCTGGTTTATAGCCAGGCATCATACAATCCAAGCAGGACACTGTCCCCAGGTGAGCACAATGGTTTTCCCAAGTTGAGTGACAAAAATCACTGTGGCCCCCTCTGTGAGCCAGGGGCCAACCACCCTGATGCCTCCTAGTTTGTGTTAAGCAGATGGGGGTGGGGAGATGGGAGGAGGAGAATTCCCCAGGAATCGAAGAGCTGCTTCCCTTCTGCTTGGACTTGGCTGGTTAACTGAGAGACAGCTGGTCCAGGGAGCCACCGCATCCATGTGTCACACTCATCCAATGCTAGAGAAACGTGCTACCTTGCAGTTCTGCCAAGTTCCAGTTTACGTCTCAGCCCATAGAGAACCCCTCCAGACCCATCGACAAAAGCAAAGCATTTGCAAATGGAGGCTGCAGGTGCCAGCAGGACAGGCAGGCAGAAACCAAGGGGGCAGGAAGGTGGGTGTCGACCTGAGCCCTGGCATCTCCTGCTTCTCACTGGCACCCAGAAGGAATCTGTGGGCTGCACTGAGGCAGAAATTGAGCCAGACTGGATGGAGGAGAGGAGGGAGTGTTTAAGTTCTGTATCACCCAGGGTAGCTCAGCCCAGTCCCTCGCCCTTCCTGTGGCCTCAGGAGCACACTCTGAGCCCCTCGTCTGTGCTGGGCATGAGGCATGAGGCACCCTCCTGCTCTATGGCAGCTCACTTCAACAAGGTAGCGATGAGTCAATAAGCCCTGGAAAAGAAGTTCATCCTGAACACTATGAGGACAGCGGCGCCAGGCCCAGATGAGCAGAGCAGTCCCTTGGCCAGGAGGCCCCTTTTCTTGGCACTCACCATACGGGGGAGTCCTCTGTGTGTGGGCGTCTCCCTCCCTGATGGCCACGCCCAGGACAGAGACACAGAATCACACACCGGTATGTCCTTAGCACCTACCTGAGCAGGGCCCACTGAGCCAAAATGAGGCTTTAGGTTTTATCTGGACATTGTTTTGAGAGTTTGGGGTGGGGCAGGGAAACCTCCTGGCCTGTTTTCATGTCTCCATGGGGAAGGACAACAATTGCTGTGACATTCTTCTCTGACTCACCCCAGGAGAGAACAGGCAAGTGAGAGAAACCAGACTTCCCTGACCGCTGAGCTCAGGAGACCCCAAGGTCAGCTCCTCCCTGATGTTAACTGGGCCCCTTGGATCCCCGAAGGGTGGAGGGCCTGAAGAGTGCAGTCCAGCTCTAAAGTACAGAGGGTAAAGGCCCAGACAAGGGAAGGGGCTTGACCAAACTGCTGCCTCCAAAGCGAAGAGCACAAAAGGACACTCTGGTGTGCAGGGAAAAAGTTTACATATGATGTCTTTACCTGACCCTTTAAAAGCTCTATTTTTGATGTAGTTTACAAAGTATATATTTCTTAGTAAGTGTAGGTACATCATATGTAAGTAAGTATATGCTTTGGTGCTCAATTTTTTCTGATAGACTTTGTGGTTTAAAAAATGTTCAGAATCTTGACTTTAAAAAAAAAGGCTAAAACACAGGCTCTGGAGTCTGATAGTTGGAATGTAAATCCTGCACTGGGTAAGTTTCTTAACCTCTCTGGTCTTTTTTTAAAAATGGAGCTCTCCATTTAGGTTAGATAATACAGTGTATGTAGAACACCTACAACAATGCCTGGAGCATAACAGTTCCTCCGTAAATGACCACTGATAGTCAATTTCCTGTTGCCCTAAGCAATTGCTTTTAGTATCTGGGTGGCACATTTCAGTCCTAGGTGAACTTAGAACGACAGTTGTAAGTCGTTAAGTTCTTCGTCTTTGAGGAGCTTTCCTCTCCACATGCTCTCTTTCAGATCAGACTGTGTGTTGACCCGCTTTAACATTTGACAGCTTATTAACAACCGTATGAGAACAGAAATAGAAGTCGAGAAACAGAAAGCTGAGTCAGTAAATATTTGGTAATGTTCTTGACGCCTGTTTTTTAACTTGATGTTTTTTTGTTTTGAGACAGGGTCTTACTCTGTCACCCAGGCTGGAGAGCGGTGGCACAATCTCAGTTCACTATAGCCAACCTCCTGGGCTCAGGTGATTCTCCCACCTCAGCCTCCCTGATAGCTAGGACCACAGGCATGTACTACCATACTCAGCTAATTTTTTTTTTTTTTTTTTTTTTTTTTGTAGAGATGGGGTTTTGCCATGTGGCCCAGGTTGGTCTTGAACTCATGGGCTCAAGTGATCTGCCTGCCTCAGCCTCCCAAAGTGCTGGAGCTATAGGTGTGAACCACTGCGCCTGGTCTCATAAGATTTTTAAATGACTGACTCAAATTCAATTTCAGAATATCAAGAATTCCTTTATTAACTTCATGTATGATAGTGAAATTGATCATGATAGTAGTACCCTAGTACCAGTGATACTGTTTTTCATATGACCTGAAAAATCAAAGCTGAAATCATGATCTACATTAAGAAGGAAATTTATCTTTTTAAAATCTGTGTTTACCAGAAAGGTTTTCCCAAAGTAGGTTTGCTTTAGAATCTAAAGATACTAAGCTGGTGTGTGCTAAAGTAGTTAAGATGACATGATTCCCCAGAACTAATTAATACTTCAATTATGCAACTTCCATTCCATTGGAAAAGAAGTAATGCTAGGCTGCAGGCGGTTCATGCCTATAGTCCCAGCACTTTGGGAAGCCGAGGCTGGAAGACCACTTAAGCCCAGAATTCCAGATTAGCCTGGCCAATATAGTGAGACCCTGTCTCTATGGAAAAATTTTAAAAAATTAGCTGGGCATGGTGGCACATGCCTATAGTCCCAGCTACCCAGAAGGATCGCATGAGCCTGGGAGGCAGAGGCTGCAGTGAACCGAGATGGCACCACTGCACTCCAGCCTGGGCGACAGAGCAAGAACCTGTCAAAAAAAAGAGAAAGACAAGACCTACAAATGACTAACAGGTATATGTATGAAAAAGTACACAGCATTAATCATACAAATCATCAGGGAAATGCAAATTAAAACCACAATCATCTCACACCTGTTAGAATGGCTTTTATCAGAAAGACAAAAGATAACAAGTGTTGGCAGGAATGTGGAGAAAAGGGAAGGCCTGCACACTGGGTGGGAATGTAAATTATTATAATACAACCATTATAGAAAATGGTTATGGAGGTTCCTCGAAAAACTAGAACCACCATATAACCCACTTCTGGCTATTTACCCAAAAGATCTGAAATCAGTTTGTTGAAGACACGTCTTCACCATCTTGTTTACTGCAGCACTATTCACAATAGTCGAGATAGGGAATCAACCTAAATGCCACCAATGGACGAATGGATTTTAAAAATGTGGTATATATACATAATGGAATACTATTCGACCTGGAAAAAAGGACATTCTGTCATTTGTGACAACATGGATGAACCTGAAGGACATTATACTAAGTGAAATAAGCCAGGCAAAGAAAGACAAATCCTGCAAGATCTCATTTATATGCAAAATCTAAAAAAGCTGAACTCATAGAAGTGGAGAGCAGAACTATGGTTACCAGGGGTTGGGGGTGGGCATGTTGGTCAAAGCATGCAAAATTTCAGTTAGGATGAATAAAGTCTAGGGATCTAGTGTACAACATAGTGACTCTACTTAATAATAACGTACTGTATACTTAAAAATTTTGTTTTGAGACAGTCTCACTCTGCTGCCCAGGCTGGAGTGCAGTGGCAAGATCACAGTTCACTGTAGCCTCAACTTCCTGGGTGCTCAGGTGATCCTCCTGCCTCAGCCTCCCAAGTAGCTGGGACCACAGGTACTTGCCACCACTCCCAGCTAGTTTTAAAAAATTATTTGTAGAGATGGAGGTCTCCCTATGTTGGTCAGGCTGGTCTTGAACTCCCAGACTCAAACAATCTTCTCACCTCAGCCTCCCAAAGTACTGGGATTACAGGCACCGGCCACCACACCAGGCTCAAGAGAGTAGATTTTAAGTGTTCTCACCACAAAACATAAGCAAGTGAGGTGACAGATATGTTAACTAGCTTGATTTAGTCACACACAATGTATACAATATACTAAAACATCATGTTGTACACTATAAATACATGCAATAAAAAATTATTAATTAAAAAAATAAAATCCTTTGCTGTCACAGCACGTCACCCTGAAACAGAGGCTGTTCTATTTACCCAAAAGAGGAGAGATGCTACTCCTGTGAGAGAACCTGTCCAGGCTGCACCCACCACTCTCCTTTCACAAGGCACCAAGGGGCCTAATGAACACTCACTATACAATAAAACATACTTCAATAAGCAAGTCAGCCGAGGCCCTGCATGGCATGCAACTCTGAATTGGAAAGGTTCGTAAGAACAGACAACCAGACAGACCATGCATGGCCTCCCTGGGGGTTCACATGCTAGCACATGGGGACCATTTTTCTGAAAGGATTTTGTTAAAGGAGATAACAATGATAACTAATACTTTATGGTTCTTAACGGTGTGTCAGACATAATTCTAAATATATACACACACACACACACGCAGAGAAAGAGATAAGATAAAGAGGTAAAAAGACTTCAGGAAATCCTTCATCCCAGTACCTGATTGTCTAAGCAAAATAAAACAATCTGGATACTTTTAAAAGGCTTGAGGCCAAGCGCAGTGGCTCACACCTGTAATCCCAGCATTTTGGGAGGCCAAAGCAGGAGGATTGCTTGAGTCCAGGAGTTCGAGACCAGCCTGGACATGGCGAAAGCCCATCTCTACCAAAAATACAAAAATTAGCCAGGCGTGGTAGCACTTGCCTGTAGTCTCAGCTACTGAGGAGGCTGAGGTGGGAGGATTGCTTGAACCCAGGAGGCAGAGGTTGCAGTGAGCTAAGATTGTGCTACTGGACTCCAGCCTGGGTCATGGAGTGAGACCCTGTCAAAAAAAGAAAAGGAAAAGGAAAAGAAAGGAAGGAAAGAAAGAAAGAAAAAAGAAAAGAAAAGAAAGAAAGAAGCCTTGAAATTTCCAAGCTTTGCCAATGAATACTAACACCTGACACCCTATGTACTGCTTAACTGAAGGGCTAAGGAATAAGGTTTAGAGCCACGACATCATGACCACACTCCTAGCATACGAAAAATGGATTGGGGGAGCCGTGGGGAGATGTCCACCTCCTGTGAACCACAGAGGACCAGCCAGAGCTCAGGGAAAGCAGGGTTGAAGGGAGTAAATCCTACCTAATTCACTGCTGTCTCTACTTTTCCTGATAACCACTGAGGAAAAAAGCCTTGGGTAAGGGAGAGTTTAAAACTCTGGAAGCAATTAGATTTTGAAAATATCTGCAGACATTGATTAAGCAGGCACTGGCTGATTTCTCATTGTGGGTGACAGCCAACCAAACTTTAAACTCCTACAAGAATGCAGATGGAGGCTCTGGGAGACGGAAATGGAGAATTTAACCAGGCATTAGAAGTCACCTCATCGTTTCATCAAGACAGAACAACATATTCCTTTCACCTTTCTTTGGCGTTTTCTTCTTTAGTAGGCAACTCAGTCTCATGAAGAACATGAAATTTCTGAGACACATTTAAGAAATTATAACAGATGGTGGGGTCGGGCTCCTACCAGCTCATAAGAGTCAACTGTTAAAATTTCAGGAATTTTGCAAGCCAACTGTTAAGCACTGCTACTATTAAAAATTATGCTATATAAACTCATAATTATGTTACATTAATAACTAAAGTATATGCTCAAAACTCATCACTTCCTAATTATACTGCATTTTACTATTGTCCATGTTCATGAAGTTATTTACATCCACTGTGTTTGCATAGTGAATATACTATATAATGAACATCTTTTTCCAACTTCACATTCAGTAATTCACTTAGGTAGCTTGAAACTGGCTATTGTGGGAGTATTTACACCATGAGAACAGGCAGGTTGCAAACCAGGGTTCTTTTTTCTCCAGAGCTGACTGTTAAACATTCGTTGGGGATGGTGATAGGGAAGGACAGTAGAGATGTTTAAATGTTTATCATCTAGCAAGACAACCCACTAAAATGCCAATTTGTGTCCCAGGCTCCTCAAAGGTTTAAGTGTGAGGTCTGGAATCAGATTGAAGAGGCCCACACCCCAGATCTGTCACCTTAAAAGCTTCATAACCCTAGGCATACTGAAACATTCTAAGCCTCAGTTTCCTCCTCTGTAAAATAGGGATAATATACCAAGGTCATCAGGTTGTTACTGGAGATCAAATGAGCCTAGTATATATAAAGTGGTCTGCAAAATACATAGTACAAAATAAACAATTATTACGTCATCTTGAATCACTTAACACTTTCCATTGTTTTAAGAAAATCAGTAAAAGAAACAACTGCCATAGTTCACCAGTGTTTACTGAAAAGTACTTTGTGCTTCTTTGAAAATGTACCATGACAATCTCCAAACTACGCCATCATCAGTTATCCAAGAGATACCACATGTACACCTGTGCACCTCTCTAAGCTGTAGGTTACGTGCATTATTACATGAACAATAATTGCTGTATGTAACCAGGAAGGCACTGTTTGGAGTTCCTTAGTTTTAAATTTTAAGTGAGTCTAGCTTAGTTTTAAACTGTAAGTAACTAAGGATGTTACTAACTAGGCTGCCAGGATCCACTGTAGTTTCTCCCAACTCTGTCTTTCAAGACCATAAAGGAATTCCTAAAAGACTGGAAAGGTTTGACAAGAGAGTTCAAAATGCATTCGAAGTTCAGACACACTGGATTCGAAGTCATCAATAAGACTGATGGCCCCTTGAGAGGAACATGGTCCACAACTATTGATTTTCTGTCAAGACTATTGCTCTTGACATTAAATTCCCTACATGTAAACTTTTAAATTCAACATTAAAATCAATGGCAATCAATATCTACTTACTGTTTACTGTCAACACCCAGCTATCCCAGGAGAGAATTCAAGAACTGCTTTCTAGGGAAGACAGTCATGAAAGCTCATGTATTAGGTGGCCAGAAGCACCCTGTCTGATGGACCTTGTGGGACTACAGTCTCGATACTCTTGAAAGCCACTTCACAGAAAATGCTTCTGTCTCCTCCTATCTCTATCACATGGCTTAAGTGTTACCAATGAACCAAGAATGAAAGACTTAAGAAACAAAGGCAGTAAAAATGAAGACCAATATCTCCCCCAGTGGGGGACAATCTGGGGTAGGGAGAAGTCGGAGGCTTGAGGCAAGTTGTCACCACAGCCTTGTCAGAAATCGCTGGTGATGAGGGAAAACAAGTACTTTCCTGTCTTTAGACGCTGCATTCCACATCTGTCTAATGGATGGGGTGAGCTGGCCTATGTCACCATCTTACTCCATTTCTGTAGAATCTCACACCACTCTCAATGCTCCTGTTTTGGTTTCACTCCCTTTTATTCATTTAAGAATAAAGTTTTGCAAGAAGAAGTGCCCTCAACCACAAGTAGCTAAAAATGAAGAATTATCAATGAGTTTCTAATTATCCAAACCCATCTGGCAACATATCAACAACCACTAGCTTACCAAAATGGATTAGAATGCCGAAAGTAAAATTTAGCTTACAGCTCATTTGTCTCCAATCTGAAATCAAGGATTTAAAAATTACCAGCAGCTCAGATGTTCCCAGTACATCTAAAGTCAGGGACTGCATCCTGGAATAATGAACCCCCAGCTCTCGGTGGATTCCGGAACACTCGATGCAGGTCAGGATGCCCAGGTTGGTGGAAAGCCATGTAGGATCTGCCAAAGAGAACAGGGCAGATTTGAGCTTCCAGTAAAAAAGAGGGTCAGGAGTCACATCTTTCTTCCTGCATAGTTACTGAACAAGCAGTTCTGAGCATGAGCATTTTCTGATCCTTAACACAGCTGGAAACTTTGTCCATAATTACCACCAATTTACACGCAATACCCAAATATGCACATATCTACTCTCCCTCTTCTTCCCTCTCTCTCCATCTTCCCATCCTTCCATTCATGTGACAGGTGCTGTGTGTGCAAAAATAAATAGGACACACTCCAGTGACCAAGGGCTCCTCAATGGCTGGTGGTGAAAACACACCATGCCCATCACCAACTTGGTCACACTAGCAGAATGCAGCAAGAGGAAAACAATGAGACCAGCCAAAGTCTACTTGTAAAAGCGGAATAGGCTTAAAACATATGCATCTATAGATGCTGATAATAACAGAGAACGTACTATGTACATAAGATATGCTGTGTTCAGCATGCTGGTAGTAGCAATAACAGTTTGTGTTGTTAAGAGCTTCAGAAATCACAGAGCACTTTTGTATCAAATCTAAGAGTTCCATGAGATGACCAGGGCAGGGATTTTTATCTCACTATATGGCAGAGACAGCTTCGCAATGCTCAGGCTCGAGGTCGCCAGGGAGTGCAGAGCAGACTGTGGCCCTGCCTCTACCTGAGTTCAAAGCCACGTTTTCCCCTCACAGCTCGGCTACTCACTAACATGACCTACCATACGTTTAGCAGATGATAGGGACCCACAAAATGCTTGACAGATGAATGTGGAATTTGCTAAAAATGGGAAATTAAAAATAAGATGTCCTTGAGTACATCATCACAACCCATAAATACAATTCTCTTCAGAACTGTTTGTTGCCCTGAGAAACTCATGGCAGGTAAATATCGCAACTTACGGCAGGTAAATATCACAACTTTAGTCAGTAGGAAATCATGAAGTTATTTTTTAAATGTTCAAGTTATTAAAAATGTTATCCATGTTGGAAAACCTTCTTGGCGTCTGTGTCTGCACTTGTGTAGGACGACTCCACTGTATCTATGTGCTTTGCGGAGGTACAAGCATCCATTTAGGTGACTCTACATCATTTTTATATTACCCACATTGTCTTGGCATTTTAAAATAATGAGTACATACCTTTGAGTTCTTTATCAAAGCGTATGAAAAACCCAAATCGTAGACTCTCTTTACCCTTTCTCAAGAAAGACCACGATTCACTACTTATCACCCCCTACCTCATCTCCTGCCAGAAACGTATTTTCGGGTTTTTTGTTTGTTTGTTTTAAATATAGTCTCATTTTGTTGCCCAGGCTGGAGGGCAGTGGCGTGATCTCAGCTCACTGCAACCTCTGCCACCTGGATTCGAGTGATTCTCCTGCCTCAGCCTCCTATGTAGCTGGGACTACACGTGCGCACTACCACGCCGGCCTAATTATGGTATTTTTAATAGAGACGAGTTTTCACCATGTTGGCCAGGCTGGTCTTGAACTCCTGACCTCAAGTGATCCGCCCGCCTCAGTCTTCCAAAGTGCCGGGATTACAGGCATGAGTCACTGCACCCAGTCGGTATTTTTTTTTTTTTTTCAATGGATCCAAGGCCAAATACAGTCTTCAGGTTCATGGGAACCTAAAGGTAATTCTCAACTGTCCACTCTATTTTGGTTGTGTTTGGTTTTTTAAGAAAAATTGTCATAGAATTAGAGGAATGAAAAGGGGATTAACCATTCTAGCCAAGCCTCCATCTTTTTCATTTTATAAATGTTCAGAAAATGCACCTGTGTAGTCCCTGACCCCCACTCCCCACCATTGTGTCTCAATTAGAATAAGCAAATTCCTTAAATCACATCCTACTATAAAGCCCCTAATATGCTTTATCAAAATGTAAAAATAAAATCTTATTTCACAGAATGTGTCAGCTGAAAGGGACCTGTCCCTTCACTTTACAGACAGGAAAATCGATGTTTAACAAAGCAAGTGGCTCTCCCAGGGTCACAGAGCCAGACAATGGCTTAAAGCTACTTCAGAAGTTCTGCAAAGTAGGATAAAGGGAGAAGAGAGCAGATTCCAAGAAAGGAAGCCCATCCACATGCAGCCTCTCAGCCCACATGACCTTGAGTTCACCCTCACTGTACCCTTCAGTTTTCATTTCTCAAAAAGCATTTCAAACTTTGCAGCTCTGTCAAACCCTCTTTACTCAGTCCTGCTCTGGGGCCCGGCAGGCAAACATCTTCCCGCCCCTCTCCCCTGCCGCGGTCTGCACAGTTCATTAAGCATTTGTGTAATGGGATGAACTCAGGCTGAGCTGCACTTAATTTCGTGTTTGAAATGAAAGTGAAAATCAATGAATGGATTCTGTGAATCAGAATGGGATTGAAATGTCCTAGAGCCCAGGGTCGGGTGGGGTCCCTGGGTCACCTGGCGCCCCACAGTCACAGCAGACGTCATTGCCCGTCATCCTCTGCACTTCTGAGATGATCTCCTTTGTCAGTTCTTGGACGATGTTATTTTCTCCAGTATTGTCATCCCCCTTAAATGCATTGTTTAAAGCTTCTTCTTTGCTATTTTGCAGCACAGACATCCATCTAGAAAAACAAGAGCGACGTTGTGTTGAATTCCACAAACAACGGGTGAGTCCAGCCCAAAGTCCCACCACCATGTAACTTACATTTGACATTCCTGTTCATCTTCAGCTTGAAAGTGGTAAGTTCTGTCATCTGCATAGCAAGAGGAATTTCAACTGTGAGCCCAGACAGCAATCCATACACAATTCCAAAAGAAAATAGTTTCTAATTAGCCTCTGGAATAATCTTAGCTCTCTGTTAGGAAATTACTGATTTGTATAAAATCAGGCACTCCCTCATATCCTCCAAATGTCTGCCTTCACCAACGGTGGCATTCTAATGCAAAATAAACCTGCGCTTTCCCTCATTCAAGTTTTAAAAGACACCGCTTCTAAAAACTGAAGCTATTCAATGAAAACCATCACTATCCTCTCAATAGCTTCATTTTAACTCACTACAGAGTTGGCCCCCAAAAATTAATTGTTCAAGTCCTTTGAATAATAAAAACCTTTTTTAAAAAGAATATCTTAGAAGTTTTCTGGCTTTCTTAGAAAAAGATTAGTATGAGAAATTCTAAGAATAATATGCTTTGAGAATCAAATACTAGAAATGTAGCTAAATCAAGAAGAGTGTGTTAAATAATGGTCGAATATAAAATCCTACACTCACATACTGCTGGCGTCAGCACCGTTTTACAAGTGTTTTGCCAGGCTGTGGACCTCTGTGTGTGTGCAGCAGGGAGGCGGCTGTGTGGGATGTGGCAGCATCATTCTGTGCTGCTCTTGCCAAAAACATATAACCTCAATCCACTCATGAGAAAACACTAGAGAAATCCAAATTAAGGGGAGTCTGACCAAAAAACAGGTCAATACTCTTTAAGAAGGCATCATGAAAAACAAGTGAGACTACAGAACCGATACAGACTGCAAGAGACCAGGATAAAATCACAACTAAATGTAACATGGGGTTCTGGATAGAATTCTGGAACAGAAAAAGGACATTTGGGGGAAAACTGGTAAAATCTGAGTAAGATTTTTAGTTAATAGCATCAAACCAATGTTTCCTGGTTTTGATAACTACAGAAATATGATTGGATAACATGTACCACGGACTACTGGATAACTGTATTCAGATGTTAACAGAAGGGAAAGCTGGGGGAGGGATATATGGATATTCTCTGTCTAAAAGCAGTCTAAAACCAAAGCAAAAAATACAATTAGATTTAATAAAGAAAAGCAGGGGCAGGGGAATCCAGCTTTTGCAGATGGCAGAATGACGACAAGTACCAATTCTCTTCTTAGGGAAACACAACGAACATCTGTGCTCCTAAAAGTGAGTGGACACGCCACCTCTCTGTAGTGGTGTTTACTCCTGAAAGCACGTTGGTTCTTAGAACAACTCTTGGTAAGTGACTGGGTGAGGGCTGAAGCCCAGAGAGGCTAAGCTGTGAAAAACAAGCATAGCCAGCAGCAGAACTTGGTTCCTGGACTTCTGGCCCGACCACTTTCTACAACACCATGGCATCTTTTTCTTTTTCTTTTTTTTTTTTTTTGAGACGGAGTCTCACTCTGCTGCCCAGGTTGGAGTGGAGTGGTGCAAACGTGCAGTGCACAGCTCGCTGCAGCCTCAATCTCCCAGGCTCAAGCGATCTTCCCACCTCAGCCTCCCAAAGTACTGAGATGACAGGCGTGGGCCACCGCACCTGGCTAATTTCTGCATTCTGACGTGTAAAAACTGCACAAGCAGGAGGCAAACCTCTGAGGAAAAACTTCAAGCAAGAATCCCCTCCACTACACTCTCTTTAAAGATGCTACAAATAAGCGGACGGCTTCCAGAGCTTCAGCCGTGAGGGAGAAGAGCAGGAGGAGACAGAGGGGGCGATCGGAGCACTCAGGTGCTGGTGGCCAGTGAAGGGCAGCTTCTGGCCAGGGCTCTGCCTCTACTGGCCGCTAACCTGCCATGTGGACCTGGAAGGTCATTGACTCCCTCTGGCTCCATCCTACTCAGGGGACTCACTTGGGCCACCTCACAATTCTCCTGTTCCTTCCATCCCGCCCAGGGTGCCTATGGGGTTCGCGGATAATGGCTCAGGACTTGAATTTGCTATGAGTGGGGTCGGTCTGCGGGCAACGGATTGGATGAGCTCCCAGAAGGGCCGGCCTTGCCACAGAACCATCCTCCTAGAAGAGCCCATGCTCATTTACATCTTTTTCTTTTTTTAAAGAGACAAGGTCTCCCTCTATTACCCAGGCTACAGTGCAGTGGCACAATCACAGCTCACTGCAGCCTCAAACTCCTGGACTCAAGTGATCCCCCCACCTCAGCCTCCCAAGTAGCTCGGACTATAGGTGTGAGCCACTGCCCCCGGCCCCAATTCCACCTTCATGAGAATAGGAAGCCCCTGTTTAGGAGCAAGGATGGTAAAGGAGCATCTTGTAGGAAGTAACCGCAACCAGCCAGCCAGTCTATTGCTCTTCTGAGTTCTCTGGGCAGATTCCAAGATGAACTGACCAGATGAGGAAGAGGAGGAATGGGTGACCATGGGGTGCCTGGCAGATGCACACAGAAAATATCACCCTCACTGCCTCAATGCATGTGCCTCCACTTGACTTCCCCAACTGCCCAAATGTCTTTTTTTTTTAAGACAGTCTTGCTGTGTTGTCCAAGCTGGAGTGCAATGGCACGATCACAACTCACTGCAACCTCAACCTCCTGGACTCAAGCGATCCTCCCATCTCAGCTCCCTGAGTAGCTGGGACCAAAGGCACATGTCACCATACTGCACTATTTTTAAATTTTTTGTAGGAGGTCTTGCTATGTTGCCCAGTCTGGTCTCGAACTCCTGACCTCAAGCAATCCTCCCACCTTGGCCTCCCAAAGTGCTTGCATTACAGGCATGAGCCACTGCCTGGCCCACCCAAATATCTTGAGAGTTCAAAAGCATCTTGGTGATGCTCATCCCATGAGGCTGGTGAGGAAGTAGAGAAGGAATCTGAGAGGGGTGAAGACAGATGCTCCTGAATCAGCCAGAATCAGGTCTTGACCCCATGTCCCTCACCTTCTCAGGATGTTCATCAAATCACGGCTTATACTGCAGCCAGGTTTCCTGTGATGACTCTCTGGGGTATCTGGCCAGTTTTCAACCCAAACCCACATACCCCTGCACAAACCATTTTCACTACAGATACTCATAGGAAGGCACCTTTTGAAAACTCACTGAGGATGAAGAATTTGCAGGACTGGAATTCATTTTACCCACTGGAAGACAAGCAGGGAAGGAGGAGGGATAAGAGCTCTTTTCAAAGACGACAAGGGACTCTAGCAAACTCATGACACTGCCCCCAACTGGGCTCAGCAAACCTATCTGGGCATCACAGGCTACAAGTCCTTCCTGAAGATGTTTCAATGCATCAGGCTGCAGCAAAGACACTGGCAGGATCTTGGTAAATATCAGTTGGCCACAGAGCTTGTGTGTGGCCAGATTCACAGAGGACTGCATTCCCACACGTGTAAGGGCTGCAGTAACTCACACCCAGAAGGGAGGCATGCACACTTGCCATCTACTGATCCTCCCTGCTGCCTGCTGTGTTGTAAAAAGGTGTAGGCTGGGAATACATTGGAGCAAGTGCTTCTGCACATATGGCATCTAGCAGGGTCTCCCTGCGGAGCATGCTGGAGGGGCCTGGGGCAGTTGAGGGAAGAAGTCCCTACACCCACCTCCAGGTGATAGGTTCACTATTATTGCTTATGAGTTAAGGATGGGCATTTTAACGCATGGCTTCTTGCGTGTTACCAGTTCAGAAAACGGAAAGGCCTAAAACCCTCTGAGTTAGCCCCAGCCACTGGCAGACATCAGATTACACCATCAGGTTTTCTGAAACTCTTCAATTCAAGCCTTTTTTGCTAGCTAGACACAGGTATCCCAGCAGTGGTGTGTGTGTGTGTTTGTGTGTGTGTGTGTTTGTGTGTGTGTGTGTTTGTGTGTGTGTGTTTTAAAGAGTTAGGGTCTTGCTATGTTACCAAGGCTGGACGTCTACTCCTGAGCTTGGGTGATCCTCCTACCTCAGCCTCCCGAGTAGCTGGGACTACAGGATCACATCACCACACCTGGCTTGCAATCACATTTTAAACTCTGGCCAGTACTCAGCATTTTATAACATCTTGTATGAATGAAAGGCAAGCTTTGATGAGAATTTGTGGACCTTACTAGACTGAGTCAGGATGGGTGTTTGACACAGGATAAAGTCCATTTTATTTTACAAATCAGTCTAGAGTCTGAAGAACAGAATAAATGGTACTGGAACCCTCTGCACATATCACAGTGCTCAACCCTCCCCAGAGATTCACACAGAGGGTATGAGAAGGGGAACAGGGAGGATAAGAGCAAGCCATTGTGGGTGAGGTGGAGTGATAATTACCCGCAGTTTGCTGGGAGCGCTGAATCACATAATAAATGACTTCCTAGCCCTCAATAATACAGGTCAACTGACATTTGAAAAGGTAGCCATCTCCCGCTCAGGGGTACTGAGGCACAGAGAACAGCACCGCCTTCCTACAGTACACAGCCCGGCATGGTCCTCTGCAAATGTAACTCTTGCGCCCAAATCCCCAGTGACTGCCTCTTCAAAGGGGAGACTGGCCCTTTCTTCCCCTAGACTGTAACCCTGCCACACAGAACTACCTAGGAAAAAAGGTTTATCTTATTTTCTTTTAGACATCATGGGCCCTTTAATTTAGGGGGTGCTGAGTAAACATTCACCACAATGGATGGTTCTGTGGGGATTCTTTTGTGAACACCACAAAAAGGAAAAGCACAGAGAAGCAGAAAGACTATTCCTGTGGTGAGGAAGAAAAACAATTTCAAACACTGAAGTTTCAAGGGCCCTGTTAAAGACCCTCATTTTAGCATTTCTAACATCACCCAAATTATGTAAGTTCTTGAAAACAGAATTGTCCTCCTTCTCTCTTTTTCAAATGAAGGAGTTGTAGGCTTGTGGGCTTCTCTTATAGGATCTCCTTATTTAGGAACAGGAATGCTGAGGCTCAGAGAGCCAGGTAATGTCTCAGGACTACAGCGCCCCCAAGGAGCAGAGCCAGCCCTCAAAGTCAAACCCTCAACTAGAAAGGCTGGCAAGCCAGCAGTTACTAATGGAACACAAAGCACGCATATCACTAGAAAAAAGGGTATGTCTCTTCAAAAAGCAATTCTTCCGAATGCAGTGTTTGAAATGTGAAGGACGCCCCAGAGGAGTGCATAAGACAACGTCTCTATGGCGCGGCATCTCAGAGGGAGCCTTACGTGAAATAAGGTCAAAGCACTTCTTCTCCTCAGGGTTGGTCTTCACCTGGCAGGTTAGCAGGTTGAGCTTTGCAGGAGGCCGGTTAGCCTGTTTAAAAGCAAAAAACAACAAAAAAGGTTGGGGTTGGGTGGAAGGAATGGAAAATCATACAGTATCAATCCTCACGAGATACAGCAACAGCAAGCTCTTCACTAGTTTGCAAAGGTGGCCTTCAGACTTGACAGAGGAAGGCTTGACTGGGACAAGTTACAGAGGCCTTTGAACTTCGTCTCCACAGAGGGCAACTGCCTCCCTGCAAGGGCACCTTGGTGGTCTACACAAACCCACCTGGACAAGAGGACAAGCGATGCCAGCTTTGAGGCTGCTGGCAGTGGGTGCCTTCAGATCAAGATATTGCATGGCTAAGCCCAAAACATTCGGTTCTGATTCCTACCAACAACACAGATGATTTGCCAGGTAACTTGGGCACCCAGATCAATTTCTGGTGATCTTAAAAGCGTTTTTTCTTAGCATAAACCTCACTTCCGGCAGAGAAATTATTTTCCTACTGTTTGAAGTGGTGACAGATAATAGACTCACATTCCTAAATGCCAACCATCCCTGTCACTTAAGTTTCAACAAAACATACTTCATTCACATCTGTAACCCCCAAACCCTCTCCCCCACACACGACACCAAGCGATCACAACATACTTTCATCAGAGGTGTATGAAAAATGGCTATTTTATTACAGTTTCAAAAAAAAGATCATACTTAGTCCAAGAAAGCAAAGGACTAAGGGTAAGAAGATAATTTCAGAAACAAAAATTTCGAACAGCAGAATACCTCTTAGAAATCTTGGAGGAATATCCAAATAGGAGTGGGCTTATCTTACCCACCTACCAAGCTGCTAAAGGAAAGATCAAATAAGAATGTCTTAAACTTCCATCGTTCTTGGGCCCCACTTCCCTTGGCCACCGGTCACTTCAAGATGAAAAAAACCTGAATTTGGGATTAATCCAGATACATACACATATGCATCTACACCTGGACAGACCTGTGAAACCCTCAAGCACTTACAGGCCCAGCAGCTTCCTTCCAGTAAGTCTACAGAGTTAGGGTGGGAGAGTTGAACCCATCCTTGCAGCGTGAAGGATTTGGGTTAATAAATGTAAGTTTGGACTAGTGAAAGTCAGATAAAGTCAGATAAACAGGGTTGTACTAGAGTCTCCTGGTGCGTGGCTGTGTTGGTGGTCTTTTTCCTCTACAGGTTAGTCAGATATTCTCCATAATCTGTAGATATCTCAGAGAATTCCTGGATCGTCAGAAATCAGTATTAGAAGATACCAAGCTCTGCCTAATCTTGTAAATCTGGACACTTTCAAGTGAAAGCACCACTGATTGTGGATTGTTACCAATCGGATTACCTAACTTATCCAGGAAGCAATACAGCAAATGATCTATTTCTAGAAACATGGTTACAAAACATGTATGCAACCAAGTACTTTAACACGGGTGTCAACCCACCCATACGTAGCCTGTGTCTATTCTGTTACCTCCCTGTGATGACACAACTATACATGTGCAAATTTTAGGGCTACTTCCAAATTGTGGGGTCTTAGATATAGGAATAACTCCTATATCTAAGGTTTGTGCGCTTTGATAAATACAGAAGCACCTTCATGGACAAAATAATGACTTTGAATAACAATAGCTACATTTACTCAGCTATTTTTATTATATACCTATACAAGGCAGGCACTGTTCTAAACATTTTTCATGAAATAATTCATTTAATTTTCCTAACTGCCCTTTGAGGTAGGAACTACACCAATTTTGTAGCTAAAGACACTGGCCCGGACAGACCAAATAATCTGGTTGAGGTTATACAGCTAGGGAGCGGGGAAGCTAGGATTCCAACAAGTCAGGCTGGCTCCAGGGCTCGGGGCTCAACTGCCACCCTCCCTGTCCTCGACGTGGGTATCCATGGAAGGCGGTCGCTTGCCTGGACTTATCTTTAAGAGCAGCAAAGAACCACAACTTAAATTACTACAACTCATTCTCCCTCCCCACCTCCACCTTGCAGTCTTTCTTTTTCCCTGTGATATGGGGAAAGGTGTTCGTTCTTAACTACCATCAAAGATAGATTTCTCACTTTGCAGCATACCACAAAATAGAGAAAAATATTCAGCACCTTTATTTGAAGTAGGAATAATTTATGAAGACATAAATGTGCCTACATATTAAAAAATGACAACCATAAGAATGGGTCCACAAAACACACAAGTTGATCTTAAGCAATATCACCAGCAGTTCTGTTTTACATTAATAACTGTTTGCTATTCAGGTTAAATATTAAGTACACAGATTAAGTATTAGCAAACAGTAAAGCTATTAGAAAAATTTATGGGAGAAAATTCTATCCATTAAAATCCTTCCCTGTTGCAATTTGGAAAAATACGGTGTCACCTGGGCGCGGTAGCTCACACCTGTAATCCCAGCACTTTGGGAGGCTGAGGCAGGTAGATCACCTGAGATCAGGAGTTCCAGATCAGCCTGACCAATATGGTGAAACCCTGTCTCTACTAAAAATACAAAAATTAGCTGGGCATGGTGGCGTGCACCTGCAGTCCCAGCTACTTGGGAGGCTGAGGCAGGAGAACTGCCTGAACCCAGGAGGCAGAGGTCACAGTGAGCCATCCAGCCTGGGCAACACAGCGAGACTCCGTCTCAAAAAGAAAAAAACAAACAAATAAACAAACAAAAAGTGTCATCAGTTAATTGAGATATAGAACGGTTTCATCTAATTCACAAAATACCAGTATTTTCTTGAGAATTTAATTTGAGAAGCCCTAGTTTAGTAGAAAACTTGGGAAGGAATGGTAAAAAAAAAAATGCAACAGCCTTAGAGTTTGCCATGCAGGCAGAGATTATCAGTGATTCTCCATTCTAATCGTGCCATTCTATTTTTTCCCAATTTGTCAGGCTTTTAGAAGGAAGGTGTTTTCTTCTTTCTTCATGACTGATCATTTTTTAAAATTTTAGATTGTGTAAGAGCCACTGGACATTCCTTCCAGTGTAACACAGTCCCCAGCCCTCAGTGGTGTGGCAATCCTGCGAATCTGGCAAAGAGGATACCTGATTAGAGTTATTTTGTCTCAAGGATCACTTCTTCCTAGGGCCAGAAAACAGACTTGGCTAAGAAGGAAATTCAACTCGGGCTTTGAACGAATCTCCCGGATGTTATCCTCAATCCTCTGCTCCAATCAGAATACAACAACTTCATTTCCCAGAGGCTGCCAGCTTCCTGGGAAGGGTTTTCCTACCAGTGTAAATACACCCTGTGTGCTTCCATTTCTTAAAGACCTGCTTCGCAGCTATGTGCCAGGCTCTGCTCTTAGACTTCCACTTAATCAAGTCTTTGGAAATGTGCCCTTTTTTCCTGACTGTAAACGAGCACACTCAGGAGCTGCTGGCCAAACAGGTGAGCTGCACAAGAAATCAAGTCAAAACCAAACCAAACCAAAAGGGCATCTCTCAATTCTCTTTCTTGGTATGGGTGAACTCACTTCCCCACATGCAACCCCTCTGTAGACGCAGTCATACAGAAGGGTCCTCTGGATTCTGACTTCCAGAGCACGCAGGGAAATAGGGAAAAGGTGAGAAAAGGAACACTCAGCCACTGAACGGAGGGCTGGAAAACTACTTATTTTTCTGCATGGCAGCGAGGAAGTGAATCAAGACAGCCCCAACTGCCACCCCTGCAGGATGTAGGCGGCGATGGCTGCTAAAGGCAGGAGGAGACCTCTGGAAGTGGAGATTCCCTGGAGCGGGTTTTCCCCTCCAAACACAAAGCACTTATTAAATATGCACACGCTGTGTGACAAGCTGAGTTCTCAGCATCCCAGTAATGCCGGTTATAACCGTACTATCTGCCAAAAACTGGGGCAACCCATCCAAATTTAAAGACAACTAAGCCTCCACATCTTTTGAGAGGAAGCTCAAGCTATGGAAGTGACTCGAAGTGAAGTTTATGCTGTCAGCAAAGGATTACCAGACCTGTTTTCCACCTGCCATGGAAAGAGCCACTCACTGGCTTAAGCTGAGGCCTGGATCTAGGGGAACTCTCAATGAAGCAAATATGTCCCTTGACTTCAGAGCTGTAAAAGCATGAACTAGAACTTAGTTGTATGACAGTTTCTGCATTGAGGCAGTCAATCGGAGTTCAAACAAACAGCGAGTGGACACCAATTTGAAAGCAAACCACAGAACCACAGGTGTTGAGATCTGGAAGGTATTTAGAAGGGTGCCTAGTCTCATCTAATCTAACATTCCTAATATTAAATACAGTGATGGCTGGATAAATTTGCTTCCCTTGGTCTACAGAACTCATACCCTCACATCCACGCATGGAAAGAATGTCTTTTTTTTTTTTTTTTGAGATGGAGTCTTGCTCTGTCTCCCAGGCTGGAGTGCAGTGGCGTGATATCGGCTCACCACAAACTGCCTCCTCCGTTCAAGCAATTCTCCTGCCTCAAGCAATTCTCTCCTCCCAAGTTGCTGGGATACAGGCATGCACCACCATGCCTGGCTAATTTTTGTATTTTTAGTAAAGACAGGATTTTTGCCATGTTGGCCAGGCTGGTCTCGAACCTGACCTCAGCTGATCTGCCCGCCTCGGCCTCCCTAAGCGCTAGGATTACAGGCTTGAGCCACTGCACCTGCCCACAATGTCCCATTAAGATCCACACTGCATGGCCCTGGGGTCGCGGGGGCGGGGGGAGTACGGTGGTGATCACATGACCAGTGAAAGCTGGGTTTTGAAAACAGAAAATGACCTTCATTTCCAAGTTCAGAGACACATTCAATCCCCTAGACCAGAGGTCACCGAGAATCGCTCCACTGGGTATATACTGTTCTAGCTCCTCTCTCCCTTTCTAAATTGAAGTTGGCAAAAACGAAGGCACCCCCAGAGGAACACAATCCTTGCTGCTGTGACATGCTTCGGCTGGGGTTTTACTCTATTCCCTTATTCATAAGAACCTCAGGGCCGTTTCTCTGGACCCCATGCTGAGTGATGACATTTCTATAGGGGCCAGAAAAGCCCCTCTGAGCTCCTGCCCAGCTCTGCCTTCACCAGGGACTGGAGGGACAAGGGGCAGGAAAGACGGTTACTATCATCCACTCACACGCCCAAGGCTGCTGGCTTGCATGCACTACTAGGCCTCTGCTTGGGGAATGGGAATGCAAACAACCCTCAGCATCTCTCTAGCAACAAAAGGGCAACGACCTCGGCCTTGAGATGTTACCAAAGCTGTCTACCAGCCCATGTGGTTATCACCAGCTCTAGTCATGCCAGGTGAGGCAATAGTATGTATAACGCTGCCATGGAAAGAACAGTGTGGTGTGCAGGGCTGTGTCTGTGATCCAAGTTCCTGGCCTCTGAAAGCTAGATTGGTAAGGAACTTTATCCTGACCGGCTTTTCATAAGCTCAACATAGAGGGCTCCGTTTTTTCTTGCATAGACTCTGATAAACAGGATGATGGAAAGAGGCCTTAAAGTTGGGCACCATATGTTAAGATTTCGATAATAAAATTACTGAGATGTCTTTTCTCATGGATTTCTGGTCCCCAGAGTCCTGCCCATTTTTTTCTCTTAATGGAAAAGTAGAAATCTTCCCAAGTGAGATGTTCAATTTCCAGAGACAAAGAGAGCTGGGGGAGCAGTCTGCTGTTCTGTGCTTTCTGGAGTCACAGGCTTCTAAATAAAGACAACCTGGCTTATCAGTTACTCCTGACTCTGCTAGGGAGTGGAAGATAACAAGGACAAGACTCCATCTGGCTAAAATAAAAAATAAAAATAAAAAAAAACATAAACAGGCTGCAGGTGCACCAAATCAAGATGGAGGCCAGCAAGCGTTTCTGACAGGGAAATTCTCTAAGACACATCCTTAATACCGTAACACATGGAGAACAACTCCTGCCCTCTAACTTCAGAAAGTCCTCCAACACCAACCTCACCTAATACAGCAGACACCATGGATTAAAAGAGAATACTTACGGTACCATGGGATATGGTCAGAAAACCATTTTTAACTGAACATTTCCTTTTCTGCCACACTTTTCGGATCCTTGTGGATAAGTGGGAGAAACAATAAGAGTTTAGACATTTTGGACACGAGATAACGAACGTACATTTAAACTCTAGCCACACCCCCTTACGTACCCGTCACTCTTCTTGTAGAGGCTGCCGTTCCGCTCGGTCCCATGTTCCTTGTTTCCCTGAGGCTGATGTAAGCTATAAGCTGTGCTCTGACGAAGTTGGGAGTCCTAAAAAATGGTGAAGAGTGTGTTTTTAATCTTGTCCAGGTCCTAATTTTTAGAAAAGCAGTATACAAAGGAAACTTATGCCTAATGTGTTTTTTTTTTTTTAACAACAACAAAAATTGGAGAAATTTCCCCTTCTCAACATAGCAAAAAAGGGACATCAGATTCTGCTCTAGGAACTGATAAATGCCATCTATCAGGCTGGAGAAGGAAATGTCAGGAAACCAATATTCCCAAACTGGCTGAAGGAATGAGCCCTGGAAGTTTCCAGGTTTTATTTCATTATGAGCCTTAACCCCCTGACAATGACACGAGGCTCCCACTACGGCCACAGTAGCGCTCGAGGAGGGAGGTGATGCAGTGAGTGGAAAGGCAGGGGCTTCCAAGCAAAACGACAAAATCAGCTTTCTGTCCCTTACTACAGAACCATCACATAAGCTCTCAGCCTCAGTTCCCTTCTTGGGCAATAAGAAAAGAATACCCAGTAAGGCCAATAAACAGTAAGGACTCAATAGGATCACACATGTGAACATCAACAAGTACTGCACAAATCTTCACTTCCTCACTCCACCAATCTTGAGTAAGGGGGGTCTGACCCTGACCAAGGGAGCTTAATCATAGGTAAACCATCCACATGGTCAGCTGAGAATCTGATTGAATCTACCACAGTTGGGAAATTCCAGCCTATCAGCTTCTTAGGGTAAGCGGGAACTAGCAATGAACACCCAGGGCCCAAGTCCAGTGTCTGGCATCCAACAGGTGGCTCAACTGGTGTTTAACAAATGATATCAGGCTGGGCGCAGTGGCTTATGCCTGTAATCCCAACATCTGGGGAGACCAAGGTGGGCGGATGGCTTGAGCCCAGGAGTTCAAGACCAGCTTAGGCAACATAGCAAGACCTCGTTTCTACAAAAAATACAAAAATTAGCTAGGTGTGGTGGCAGGCGCTGGTAGTCCCAGGTACACGGGAGGCTGAAGCAGGAGGACTGCTTGAGCCTGGGAGATCGAGGTTGCAATGAGTCATGATAGCACCACTGCACTCCAATCTCAGTGACAGAGCGAGACCTTGTCTCAAAAAAACAAAAACCAAACAAAACAAACAGTAGCAGACACTCTGAGCTGAGAGTAGGAGAGGCCACCAGTGCCAGTGCAGGAAATTCTATTTCCCTGAGACTTAAAGGAAACGAGAGGGGAGCAAGATGTGAACCAAGTGTTCACAGGTCAACCAGGAAAGGGCCGAGGGCTGCTCGTAGGTATTTAATGAGAACGCCTATCCAGTTCATTCCATAATGGGAGAAACAGGGACACAATGAAAATAAGCGGTTTGCTCCAGGTGCAGAGCTCCTTAAAGCAAGAGCAGAGAGTGGAATGGAATCCTGCCTTCCACTCTGAGGCTCCTTCCATTACACCATCTTCTTTCCCCAGAGAACATCCTCAGAGTCTAGGGCCACTCTCATCATTGCCACTGAGCAGCTCACCATCCTTGGAGAACGAAGCACATCCCCAAACGATGAAAGAACTAACACAGGAAACTCAGTGTGATGGAAGCTGAGAACAAGAGCACTCAAGAACTGAAGAGTCAAAGGGAGAAAAGCACAGGAAAAAGCAAGTTTTAAGCATGAAGGCCAGAACTGGCACAGAATCAGGGTAGGATCTTCAAGGCAAAGTGGATAGCACACAGAAGACACAGGGAGGTCACGTGGTCAGCACCCAGGGAAGCTGGACAAATACTGCATCTGAGGCAGTAAGGCCCAGGGGTGGACAAGACGGGCTGGAGTCAGAGTTTCGACTGCATCCCAAGGCACAGGCAGCCTCTTGGATTTCTGACAGTTTGAAAAAAGATTCTGAAGCACAAAACTTTTTAATTTTAATGAAGTCCCATTTACCTACTGTTTCATTTGTCACTTGTACTGTAAGGGTGCTATCTAAGAAACTATTGCCTAATCCAAGGTCTTGAAGATTTATACTTATAAATCTCTTCCAAGAGGTTTATAGTCTCAGCTCTCATTTAGCTCTTTGACTCATTTTGAATTAATTGTGATTATGGTGTGTGGTAAGGGACCAAGTTCCTTCTTTGTTTGTGGCTATCCAGCTGCCCCAGCACAATTTGTTGAAAAGACTACTCCTTCTCCATTGTCTTGGCACCCTTGTTGAAAATAAATCGTCTCTAAATGTAAGGATTTATTTCTGGACTCTCAGCTCTATTTCATTGGTCTATATGTCTCTCCTTATGCCAGTACCACACTGTCTTGATTATTACAGCTTTGTGGTAAGTTCAGAAATCGGGAAATGTGAATCCTCCAACTTTGTTCTTCTTTTTCAGGATTGTTTTGACGATTCTGGGTCCTTTGCGTTTCCACATGAACTTCAGGATCAGCTTGTCAATTTCTGCACAAAGGCAGCTGGGATTTCTGATGGGGACTGCACTGAATGTGTAGATCAATTAGGGGAGTACTGTTATCTTCACAATAAGTCTTCCAACCCATGCACATGAGTGTCTAGCACTGACTTTTTAAACTCTGCCAAAAAAGAAAAACCAAAAAACTCCACGTGAGCAATCAGTAACGTGCGGAGGCACTCTCCATTACTGAACTGACAACCAACCCTGAAACAAGCAGAGCCCAGGAGGGGAGAAATGAACTCATTTCCACAGAAAGTTCACACAGCACTTGAGCCTCTGGATAAACTAGGGCACACACGCATTCATGGGATGAGGATGGTCCCAGCTTCCACATTTTCTCAGAAGGGCGGAACATTGGCACCAAAATTCAGAGCAAATCCAGCTTTCAACGTTGCTGAGAACAACGCTGTGGAAGGAATGTGGAGAAATACTGCTCACCTGTACAGCGTCTCTGTGAAAGACTAAAAATAAACCTGTCAGGAGACTCAACTGCACAACCAAGAAATACGTCTATTGATTTGGGGGAGAAAAAAAGCCCTGCACAAAGTAAGTGGTGAAATCATGTGACAACACCGCTAACACTGTTCGTGCCGCGCATATTAATCAGAGCGATTTTCAGGTCTCACGTACAGGATGAGGGACATTCTTCTCAACAGAATCAGACCCTATGCCAGAAGGTGACAAAGAAATCACCCTGTTTTATTCTTTTCTTTAGGCCAATTAAAGCATGCAGGCAAATCTGAATTAAGCTGGCCTATAAAACTTCACATTTGTAAAAAAGAGGAATATAATCCGTTTAACATAAAATTGAAACTGTTTTAGCGCGAATTACTTCAGCATCCTCTAGGTGACTCCCAGGCGACCCAGTAACAATAGCCTTTGTTAGCCTGTACAAAACGCCTGACCAGGTGAAGGCCTGACAGATAAAACCGGCCCTTTCACATGACCAAGGTTCTGATTTTTAGAATACTATGCAAGGAAAAAGAACCTCTCCTTCTGGAGAGAAGAATAACATAAAAAGTAAGAGAGGCCAGGGCGGTCCATGTTGCCCCAATTCCTGGAGACTCCAATGTACTCTCCACTTTCCTAAGAGAGATGAAGACAACCTAAGCTCGACTGACAAAGCCTCAACGTGCAGGGACTGTTTGTGTGCCTGAGTATGCAGGGTAGGCGGGCACTTGGTGGAACCTCAAAAGGCTTTCATGAAATTCTATCAGTGTCCAATATCCTCTGTCCTGTGACACCCAGACAAGTTCTCAGAGCTCAGGCATCATCCTTGATCTTAACTTTTCTGTGGCCCTATGAAGTATCAGCCATTGGGTCTGGCCAACATAGAATCTGCCCAGATGACCAGTAGAATCCTTGAGCTGTCTAAGACTCTAGGATAGCTTAAAAGCTGACATTTTGCCCACTTCTTAGAAAGTCAGTGTCCAGACAATTCCTGTGATTGACAAGCTTGTCGAGGAGTCATTTTTGGAAGCTTAAAATTTCTCTGCCCAGGAGGGCTGTGATGTCCAATTCATTCCCCATCTTCTGAAGATACGACAGGTGTGTCCACCCACATGGGCACAACTGGGAGCTGGAGGCCTTGCTGAGCCAAGCACTGAGCCATGGTCTAAGAACAATGCTCTCAAATATCGTTACCACCTATTCTCCATTATTTAAGGGTAATTTTTAAAAGACTCCGGAGAACCAGTTTGACATGGAATAGATCAGGGTCAAATCCTGGCTCTGATGCCACTGTGTGAGCCCAGCAAGGGCACTTATCCTCTCTCTCTCACAGAATGAAGTTGCAGACATGGCTGGCCGGGTGCGGTGGCTCACGCCTGTAATCCCAGCACTTTGGGAGGCGGAGGCAGGCAGATCACGAGGTCAGGAGCTCGAGACCAGCCTGGCCAACATGGTGAAACCCCGTCTCTACTAAAACTACAAAAATTAGCCAGGCGTGGTGGCGCGTACCTGTAATCCCAGCTAATTGGGAGGCTGAGGCAGAAGAATCACTTGAACCCAGGAGGCAGAGGTTACAATGAGCCAAGATCGCACCACCGCACTCCAGCCTAGACGACAGAGGGAGATTCTGTCTCAAACAAACAAACAAAAAGTTGCAGACATGGGCAAACATTGCCTACCCTGTAAAGTGGCTTGTAAGGATCGTTGGCCACACTTGTAAAGTGCCTGGAAAACCTGAGAAGTGAGGTAAACAGGAAATGCCCTGCAATGGACAGGAACAGGTCCCTCCTCCCCTGGAGTGAGGGGACTGTGGAATGTGACGCAGGCTGGACACAGAGAGGTGGGTGAGAGGCAGGTGAGGCTGGAAGGCCTGGGTCAGGAGTAAGAGGAGAAGCCTAGAGCTGGGTATGACAGCATCTTGAGTCAGATAGGGAGGAAGGAAGAGGGGCAAGAGCCATGAAGACATAGGGCCAGAGGACGGACCAACAAGGAGGCTAAGGGATATGTCACACACAACAACAGCAGCAGTATCCATTCCTGTTGAACCTCTAAGAGCGCGACACCAAGAGGGAAGGGAATTTGGTCACTACGGTATCTTTACCACCTAGGAGCTCAGTATTTGTTGAATGAACTATTAAGATAGTTTATTAATATTTATTAAGATGATTAATAAATAATTTTATTATTATTAAGATAATATGGTAAGTGCTCTACAGAAATGATCTCTCAGATCTCCTGAAAACTCTGAGGTTGGCTGTATTATTCCTATTTGACAGACGGGGAGACCACGACATGGAGAGGTCCAGGAACCTGCCCAGTGTCACAGGGCAGGGTAGGAAGTGGGAGACCCAGGATTCAAATGCCAAGATCCATGCTCTTCTGCTCTGCTAGACAGCTCCCCAGGCAACCCCGTCCTAGTCAGAAGCTGTCCTCTCCACCAGCCTCACCTGCTGGGACTCTGCTAACTCCTGCCCCGCCCCCAGTTTTTCGTTTTTGTTTTGGAGATGAGGTCATGCTCTGTTGCCCAGGCTGGAGTGCAGCGGTGCGATCTTGGCTCACTGCAACCTCCACCTCCCAGGCTCAAGGGATCCTCTCACCTCAGCCTCCCGGGGAGCTGGGACTACACGTGCATGTCACCACAACTGGCCAATTTTTTTGACTTTTGGTAGAGATGGAATCTCACTATGTTGGCCAGGATGGTCTTGAACTCCTGGACTCAAGCAATCCACCTGCCTTAGCCTCCCAAAGTGCTGGGCCTATATCTGTGAGCCACCATGCCTGGCCTGCTAACTCCTAATCATCCTTCTAAGCCCCATCCCAGGTATCACAGCCTTTGGGAAGTCATCCCTGATGGCACCTGCCCAGCCCGCACTGGGCAGACACTGCTTCCTGGAGCTGATGTCCACGAGTGCTCTCATCACACTGCGCCCCAATTGCTTCTCTGTCCCCACCCCCAGAGCATGAGCCCCTGAAGAGATGATAACCGGATCCATCTTGTTCTGTTGTGTTTGTGGAGTGCTGGCTTAGGGTAACAGTGGAAGAAAGGGTAGCTGGATGTGTGAACCAACAAACGAGTCCTCCACTGAGGGTGACATGGAGGCCAGAGCCAGGCTACCTAGCAGCTTGGCAGGAGAGGCAGGCAGGTGGTCCCTGGCAGAGATCTCTGTGATGAAGGCCAGATTTGGGCATGTAAGATACGCGAACCCAGAGACAGAAGAAAATTATGGCTGTGGTGGACCTTGGCTGCCTGGGTGGCACAAACTGTTCTATCACATCCTACTAGACAGGATGCTCGAAAAAGAGGGAGCAAAAGAGAGAGAGAGAGAGAGACAGAGACAGACAGAGAGAGATAGACAGACACAGACAGACAGAGAGAGAGAGAGCAACCATACTTGAGATCTGTAGAGTGGAAAACCACGGTGGTTTCAGCATTCAGACCTGTGAGGCCATGCCCCAGAGCCCGATCCTCCCCATAGAAGCACACAAGTCTGGGTTCTCCACATCAAACAGCAGAGAGAGCCTGCACACAAGTGATGAGGCTTTGGGACTCCGCCAGCACCCCAACAGGGTCCATCCTGGCAGAACACCATCGGATGGATGACGTGGGATGGGGAAGGCAGGAGGCGAGGCTGACGGGGAGAGAGCTCAACCAAAGATGAGCAGTGCCAACGAGTTTAACTGTGTAGATAGGATCTTCTCCAAAAATCAAACACTATGGTACACAGGTCGATCCTCATTGTATAATATTGCACTATGGGTGGTCACTGCACAATTTTTCAACTTTTCTCCAAGTATGAAAACATTCACAAAGAAAAATAATGGAAATACCAAACAGTAGTATTCTCCTTACAGAGAGCAGAAAATATCAAGCACAAAACATGAATGGCCAGTGATTGGGAGGTGTGAGGTCACCGGGACCAGAACGGCACAGGCTCCACACTAAAACAAAGCTGCAGGTTCACAAGGAAACAGCAGCGCGAAGCTACCACACTGGAATGGCCACTCTTCATTCCTTCAATAACTGATGCTTGGGATTTACAGGAAGAGAATGAGGAGCACTGGCTTCTACCAACCATCAAGGCAGTTTCTTTGGGGCATGTTACTTAATTTCTATCAACTGTTATTACACAGGTAGGGTTAGTATTTTTATAACACTGAATAAAAATCCTCTTAACATCTTCAGTTGTCTAAGTCACAGAAAAAAATCCAACCAAAGGGAATGACGGCCTAAACAATAATGACCAAATGATCAATTCTTATTGCAAATTTGAGGTATACAAGATGGAACCCCCATCATAAAAATCATTTTAAAACAGAAAATTTAGCATTTTCACATCTGCTTATTACTTGCAACTGTGTTCAAAGATTGCCCAACTTGCTGAATGCCATCACCTAAAAGCAACGCAGAGCATGATACACAGAAAACACAACACGCCCACAACTACGAGACTGTTGAGTTAGGTCTTGACAAGGAGCCAACTGGGCAGACAGCCAAAGAAGAATAGTAAAGGAGGTTCATTTGATCCCTCTGTGCAATCAGGGGCAGATGGGCTGGTTAACAAAAAACAACAAACTATAAAGAACTTCTGGTCTGTGCTGGTAAATTTGTTATTACTTTCCTGCGAAGCTGTAAATAACCAGTTCTCTCACAACAGCCCGTTTTCCCAAACCTCCTAATTCTGCACAGCCACAGCAAACACAGCCTTTGCACTGTGCCCAGAGGGCTATTTGGCCCCAGCAGCTGCTCTGCCTTATTTTAAACCTGAGCTTTGCTTCATGGGTTGGATCTTCCTTCTTAGACAAAGGCAGTTCTCGATCATTTCCAACGGTGCGCTGGGGAGCAGCCACCTTGGACGGCATTCTGGCTCCCGCCCTCGCACTACCTCCTCCTCGTTACCGCTAGCCCACTGTTTTCTCCTTACGCCAAGTTTTTTTTCTTTTGCTTATTGGGAATATCAAAGCGTCAGGGCCTACATTCTCTAGACTAGGAGGAAGTCACCGTGTTGTAGGTCATTTCCAGCACTAAATATAACCTTGCTCTGCCAGTGTCTCACTTAGTTGACCCATGTTTACCAAAATCCTACTAAACGAGTGCTGTGGCACTACAGTGTGATGGAAGAATGGCTCAGAAGGCAGGGTGGCATCCTCAGGCTGCTCGAGGTCCGGCTGGTGAAAAGGCATCTGTGCACTTAAGGCACAACCAACACTCAAAAAGAGGAATAGGCTGTGATTCAAATGGGGCTTTCAAACAGGACGTGCTCTGTGAACTCAGATCACTGTGGGCTGGGGTGATCAGAGGCAGCGCTCCAGAGGTGGGGCTTCAGAGGGACTAGAGAGATGTGCAGAATTCAGCCACTCAGGGGAGAGAAAGGGAGGGAGGGAGGGACCTGCTTCATCTTCATAAAGGAACAGCAGCAAAAGTGTAAACTGTAAACCCAGAAAATGTCCACTTCCCTAATATTTATGCAAACTCTTCAGCCTTTAATAAAGTCTACAACAATGAAAGGTGAGGGGTTAAAATAAAAAATGCTACTAACCATCAATATATAAAAGGAATATATATATGTATGTTCACGAATAAAACATGCAAAATTCTGCAATTTATTAAAATACTGAACTACTTACTCTCCTAGACTTCGGTCACAAAAGGTAAACGCATTTGGGAGAAAAACAACAATATTCAGTTATAGTACAAGAACTTACAATAAAATAGAGCTCACCAAACTGCCAACAGGGAACTTTATGCTGTCAAGTAGTTTAGCAATTTCTCTAAAATCACTAGATATATGTTTAGATACATTCCTTTTATTAACAAGGAAATGGATTTATACTAAATTCACATTATGATACCCACATTGTAGTGAAAATATAGTAAAATTATCTTTAAAACTTACTTTTTAATGGCTTTTTAAAAACAAGTCCCCACAACATAAACTGTCCCTGCTGACATGTTAGCACACAGAGACGTCATTACAGAAAGAGGGGAAGTAAGAGAACTAAGGATTTCTGCCTGTCATGATGGAGGCAGCTGTAAGAAAAGCTCATGCCTCATATTTTATAGAACACAACCTCAGGGCTGGCAGAGCCCCAGCTGGTACCCTGCTACGTGCCTAGGCCCAAAGGGGCAGAGTCCATGTATGTCAGGGTAGGGAAATGACACAGGGCCAGGTACAGGATAAATAGCACAAATGACACATGGTCTCTGTGACGAAGCCACTGAGAGCTCCTTATCTAGCAACTGACAGAGCACAGGGTTTATACACCGCCATTAAGGCCATGCATGTAGTAAATGCTTCCTCCTGAAATAAACATATTTTAAAAGATGGTTTTATAGAACTAAATTGCAAGAATACATTAAATGTTTTACTGGTGCCTGACACAGCCCGGGTGAACTGTGAGCTCCTAGAAGACATGAACTTCATGTTCTTCAGGCCCAAAGCCTCCAAGAATGGGGTGAAAACTGCAATCTTTCAAAATTAAATCCCCTCACCTCTTTCTGTTCAACCTGCAATGCGGATTTCAAAATATCTCGAAGCTGTATCAACTGCCTTCTTTCTTCATCCTGGGCCTGTTTGATCTTTAAAAACACACACACACAACAGAACGAATCAGAAAATTAAGACTGAGGTACAGTGAAACGTTGGTGCTCATGGGGCCATTTCCACACAACGTGACAACTGCCTCCCTCGCTGGTCAAACCTCCCCTCCCACCAAGACAGAGGACAGGCGTGGGAACGCCACACTCCACGTGGGCGGCACGGCATGAAAACACAGGATTACACAGAAGTGACATTTAGATGAAAATGTCTGTTGCATTAAGATGGTTTTAAACCACAGTGGGAGGGAAGCTACTCACCGTGTGAAGATCCGTAGACAGCGTTTCAATGGAAGGTTTGAGGCTTTCCACGGCTTTGAGTCCATCCTGAAAAAAACTAGCAGGAAAAAGAAACAGAGATGACACTTCACAAAGGAAAAAATAATTTTGTCAGACAGATTTAAAAACTTCTTTAAAGTGACTGAAGTCATTATGTAACTCCTGGGGGAAAAGACTGTATGAACAGAACCTTAAAATATCAGGCAAACCAAGAATAAAATGACGCTCAAAATTAGCAGAAGCGAACAGAAAAGGAAATGCAATAAGCTTAAGTATTTGAGATTTTTCTCGACCCATATAAAATGAGGCCTTGAGTTTCAGTTTATAACGGGAGAGGTTCTGCATCTGAAGCCAGAAAGGCCATGGGGCGCAAGTGGAAGACACTGAAGAATGTGCCGCAACAGGCGACCGCGACATGGAAAAGAGAAGGAATGCAGAGGCCGGGTGCGGTGGCTCACGCCTATAATCCCAGGGTGAGGGACTTGGGGAGGCCAAGGTGGGAGGATCACTAGAGACCAGGAGTTCCAGACCAGCTGGCCAACATAGCAAAACCCCTAAAAATACTCTATTAAAAATACAAAAAAAAAAAAAAAACAAATACAAAAATACAAAAAGCTACTACTCGGGAGGCTGAGGCACAAGAATTGCTTGAACCCGGGAGGTGGAGGTTGCAGTGAGCCAAGATCATGCCACTGCATTCTGGCCTGGCGACAGAGTGAGACTGTCTCTCAAAAAAAAAAAAAAAAAAAAAAAAGGAGAAAGACAGAGACAGAGAGAGAGAGAGAGAGAAATAATGCAGAAAAGAACCAACCAAGCAGCTTTGGTGGCCACACTGTATCTGCGGGGTAGGAAACCGTGGGTAGAGAACTTGAGATCAAATATCAAGAGGAATTTTTTATTTTAAGGCTGAGAACTCAGTGCTGTGAGGTCACCTATAACAAGTGATTCAGGAAATACAACAGAGGCTGGACAAGTTTTTCTGCTGGAGCCATGGGCTGGTGTTCAGCGCTGCCTCTGGAGGGTGCTGTGTGTAACCCTTTTGAGAGGAATGAAGAACGGGCATTTCCATGAGCTAAGGAGAAAGTTCTAACCTGTAATGAGGCCTGATGCGGCCCCAGCCTGCAGCTCCAGCCTCAATCCACACCATTCCACCCTCTTCATTCACTCAGTTCCAGACATACCGGCCTTTTCTCCCTTCCTCCATCACCACCAAGTTCTCCTGCCCCTGGCCCTCTGCATTCTGTTTCTTCTCTCTAAAGCCTTCTCCTAAGGTGTGTCTGCTTCACCTGGCTGATTCCCACTCATTCTTCAAGTTTTAGGTTAAACATCCCCGGTTAGTGAGGCCTTCCATAATCCCCTACAAGTTATTCCCCTATAAGAGGCCTTCTTATACTTTCTCAGAGCATTTTGTATTTTGCTTCAAAACACTTGCTGTAACTGCAATTATGTATTCATTAGTGTGATTGTTTAAAACAGAATTCCCTCATTAGATCTGAAGTTCTAGGAGGCACAAAGTACCCACGAAGTTTGGTGTATTTCAAGCATATGCCATTTATTGAATGAATAACTTAATGAAGGATGGACTGTCACCAACTTTAGCCAGTTTATTAGATACCAAGGAGACTATCTTTAAAAAGTGATCTGGGTTTCACATATGTCATGTGAGGTGATGTTTACTTCTTTTAAACTCAGCAGTAGCTCTATGGGTGTTTCCCAGACCAAATGCATCACACACAGAAGGCGCCGTGAAAACACTGCAGCATGGCCTTTAATGCAGCAACTCCAAGGAGGAAGGAGAGGGACACACAGGCCGTGGGGCATGAACTCTGACCAGTGTTTATTAGGGGTCACAGAGGTCAGGATGCTAGAATGTCTTCATTCACCTTTAGACAGACACATCATTCTTTATTTTATACTCTTGTTCCTGTATTTTAATACGTTTTTTTCTGAATATAGAATATGTTTCTGAACTCATCTAATTCTTGTATTTTATTTACATGTTTTTCTTTATGTAACTATTTTCTTAATCACTTCAAATTCTTGTGAAATAGGAGGACAGAGATCTCTAAGATCTAAGATAAGGAGTAGGAAAAATATTACAGGTGATAAATGCAAAACCACCCAGGGAGAGGGAGCAGGTGTACAGCTCCAAGAATCTTTGCGACCTGGCAATTCTCCCTACGGTCAGACAGAGAGCGAGAGTGAGAGCACGTGAGCATGAGCCCTGTAGTGGAATCAAGTGCTCAGAGACTTCTCATCAGGACGCTGTTTCCAGCATGACGATGAATGGTGTACTTGTAATAACAATATGAATATGAATTTGGATTTAGATTTAGATTTCATCTTTGTAATAGCCCAGCCAATCTTCACCATCCACCTACCTGGAAAATCTCCTCCCTCTGATTTTTCAAAGTGCTGACCTTCCCGTACCCTCCTTGAGGTGTGTCTTGGCACCCAGACGCCCCTTCAAAGTGCAGTCAGCCCTGGCATCAGGAGAAGCTTCAAGAAAAGGAACACTATTCCTTCTCCACTGGCTGCTGTCCCTATGACAGTCCTAACTATATAGCCCCAGAAAATTTTCTTAAGTTGAGCCCATTAACACCTTCCCAAGCTTCACAGAACTTTTACCATCAACAATACCCAATCAAATTTTGTTGTCTATTAAACATTTTCTAGCCTGCCTCACCAGGCTAGAAGGGGTGTATTTCTATCCTTTAAAATACACCCACTTAGAGGCAATTATCAAACCCACCAAGCAGAGTAGCTCCTTTCTTCTCTGGGCCCCACACACCGTGCCAGGGCCCCTCCTGCAGCCTTCACGCCACCACATTCCAATGCGGTTTCTGCTGATGGGGTCTGCCTGTGATACCCGCCCCTCCCTCCTCTGCAAGCTTCTGCAGCATCCGGGGCTGAGCCTTATCTTGACCATGCATTCCAAGTTCACTGAGCAACAGCTGGTCACAGTGGTTTCCAGCAGGTATTGGCTCAGAGAACAAGTCAATTCAACATTCATCACCACCTTTCAAACCATGGTTGTATTTTTTTTGAAAAAAAAAAATCGCTCTGTCGCCCAGGCTGGGGTGCAGCAGCATGATCTCAGCTCACTGCAACCTCCGCCTCCTGGGTTCAAGTGATTCTCCAGCCTCAGTCTCCAGAGTAGCCGGGACTACAGGTGTGCACTACCGCATCCGGCTAATTTTTGTATTTTTAGTAGAGACCAGGTTTCACCATGTTGGCCAGGCTGGTCTTGAACTCCTGACCTCAGGTGATCCGCCCCCCCTTGGCCTCCCAAAGTGCTGGGATTTCAGGCATGAGCCACCGTGCCTTGCCAAACCATGGCTGTCTTTATTTTATAATGTTATAATGCCCTACTTCTAGATTCCGCTAGAGTACAGGATCTTCAATGTTCAGGAGCAAAGACTAATAAGACAAGTTTTCAAGATATTCCAGGAAAGAGGTAGAGATGAAAATTCCTTCCTTAAATGAAATAAAAATAAAAGAACACGAAGTATTCTTTAAGAACACTTAAAGTGAGAAGAAAAAGCAAAATAACGCATATCTACGTAGTTCCAAGGGTCAACAGCCAAACCTGAGCCCTGGAATCTGGTTTACACAGTGGCCTCTTCACCCTGGCGGAGCACAGCAGTGTGCAGAGGCCCGCGTGTGCCCAGCAGGCAAAGCTGTGCCCTTGGGGGCGAGAAGCGGAAACTGGGCGTGTGTGATGGGGGAATGAGAGGCGCTCCCACACGTGGAAACACCCACGGCTGCGAGCTCTTACTCTGCAGCTGAGTTGCTCGAGCTCCACGTTGTACCCTCCAGAATGTGAATTGAGAAAGTCAAAGCTGCCTGACTGATTTGAAGAGCAGGCAGCGTACACACTCTCTCTCATATCCAAAAACGAAGTAATGGAAGATTCATATTTTTAAAGGTTACTGAGATCATGTCCATAAAAGGCCAACTACTTCACTTTTCCACAAGTGGTCTGTTGCTACCCAACTGATTGGTTTGGGCAAAATAAAGGGGCGGGGGAAGGAAATCCCAGAATAGCTTCTTCTTAAAAATAAAATATCAGCAAGGAAGCAACCCACTTCCTAAATTGCCTGACATAAGAACTGAAGAAGTAATTTGCATGCTCATCACAAAGTAAGAATTTTGAGTCTCCATAAAATAATTCATCTTGAAAACTATATAATTGCAAGGTCTTTTCCACCAAGTAGAGATGAGCTCTCTTTTTAAATTTTTTAATATAAATTCATGGGGTACAAGTGCAGTTTTGTTATAGGCCTGGTGGTCAACTTAGGGCTTTTAGGGTATCCATCACCAGAATAACATACATTGTACCTACTAAGTATTAATAATTTCTCATCATCCCCACACCCTTCACCCTCCTGAGACTCTGCTGTCACTCTACTCTCTACATCCATGGGTATGCCTTTCTCAGCACCCACTTAGGAGTGAGAACATGCGATATTTGTCTTTCTGCGGCTGGCTTGTTTCACTTAAGATAATGACTTTCAGTTCTGTCCCTATTGCTGCAAAAGACATGATTTCACTCTTCTTTTTTTTAAATGGCTGAAGCTCTCTTTTAACTTTGGATGAACCACTCAGCACATCCTCCTTTGCCGCCTGACCTCAAGTGCTTTAGAAATGCAACATCATCAAAGCTGTATTAAGAATTCCAAAGCAGAGCTCAGTTCAATTCCACAGTGCAATTCACTGCTGCAAATACGTGCCAGGTAAATGTGCCACACACTGTAGATATAAAACAAATAAATGGCATGGCCCCTTCCTTAAGAGCGTATAGTTCAGTGGCACAGAGACACAAGGAAGATGTCATCATGGAGACAAGCAGACGGTGTGGCGGCAACACAGGAGGAAGAAAAGGAATTCCAAAAGGAAGAAGCATCGCAAAGCAGGAATGATCCATAAGCTGGGTCCTAGGAGGAACAGAAGACAGGGAGGGCACAAAGGAAAGAGGCCTTCTAGGAAAAGAAACAATTCTGTACAAAGGTAGGCTGCGGGTGGCACAGCCTGCTCTGGGAAGGTAAGCAGACAGGCATGGCAATTCCACAAGGAAAAGATTTCTTGTCCGTCCACACCTTCCACTCCCGCTGTCACGAAGCCAGCTGGGCCATCGTCATCTCTGGGCTGCACAGGGACAGGAGCTGTGTACACAAGCAATTGCCCACATCCACCCTTGTCCTGTTTGGTTCCTTCTCCACAACACACAGAGTAATCTTGTTACAGCCGAGAAGCTTCCTGAAGCTGCTTCTAACCAACACCACTGTCTCTCTCCCCATCACTGTTTTGCCTTTTCATAAACTCAGTTAAATATTGGCTCGTGTTTCCTACTTGCCTCCCCCATGAGACCCCACGGTCCGTGAAGGCAAGAACTTTGTTTTCCTCCTTACTGCATCACCAAAACCCCTAATAGCGCCTGGCAGATCACAGGAGTGCATACAAATGATCCTCTGCTTCAATTTCTTCAAGAGCTTCCCAACATATTTGGGATAAAATCTAAAAACTTTTGCAAGATGTCTGGGGCCATCCACATCCCTAAGGCTTTTCCATGCAGTTTCGTTTCACGCCACTCTCCTTTTTCACTGAGCTTATGTCACCTTGGCCTTTTTCCTGCCTTAAGACCTAGACCCTGCCTGGAATGTTCTTCCCCCACTCCTTATCTGCCGGCTCCTACTCATACTTTAGATCTCAGATCCATGTCTCCTCAGAGAGGCCTGCAGCTCATTCAAGAAACAGCCGAGTACCTACTGTGTTCCGGGCACTGTGTGCTGGCTGTTGGAGACTGTATCAGGGAACAAAATAGAAAAACAAAAAACAAAAAACTCTACCCTAAATCTTTATCTAAATCAGGTCCCTGTATTATATTCTTTCTTAGATTCCTATACTTTAAAACAATTTTGTAAACATCTAATTAGAAATTTGTCTCTTTCGGTCTAACTTCCCTACTTGACTCTTTGAGCAGGAACTATGCCAGCACTGTACATCACTGTGTCTCTCGCCTCTGGTCCAGCACCTGACATGTGCTCAATAAAAGTGTGTTGGGTGGGTGAGTGAAGGAGCCAGAGGCCTGTCTATATCAGTGACTGGGGGTCGAGGAGCAGAAGCCAGGTCAGAGACGTGGGTCAGACTGAAGTACTGACATAGATGGCAAAGCTGAGTACTTGAGCAGCCCCTGCACGTGGAATCCTCTCCTTCTCCTCTACTAACATCTTCCTTTGCTCATCACAGTCATTGGCTCCACAGGATAATATATAAAAGTGTTTTCTTATTTTAAAACACTGCATTAACATCGTATCATTTCTCTTTTAACAAACATCTGAGAGTTGCGGAATAGGTCAAATGAGTTTGTCCCTCTACAAAAAGA